>NC_090382.1:23442859-23766007 GCF_036365525.1 Heterodontus francisci
TTGTGTCATCTGCAAATTTGGAAATATTACATCTGGTTCCCTTATCTAAATCATTAATATATATTGTGAATAGCTGGGGTCCTGGCACTGATCCCTGTGGTACCCAATCAATTTTCTATCCATCGCAATACACTACCCCCAATCCCATGCGCTTTAATTTTACATGCTAATCTCTTATGTGGGACTTTGTCGAAAGCCTTCTGAAAGTCCAAATAAACCACATCCACTGGCTCCCCCTCATCAACTCTACTAGTTACATCCTCGAAGAATTCTAGTAGATTTGTCAAGCATGATTTTCCTTTCGTAAATCCATGCTGACTCTGTCCAATTCTACCACTGTTCTCTAAGTGCTCTGCTATAAAATCTTTGATAATGGACTCTAGAATTTTCCCCACTACCGACATCAGGCTGACTGGTCTATAATTCCCTGCTTTCTCTCTACCTCCCTTTTTAAATAGTGGGGTTACATTAGCTACCCTCCAATCTGTAGGAACTGTTCCAGAGTCTATAGAATCTTGGAAGATGAACACCAATGCATCCACTATTTCTAGGGCCACTTCCTTAAGTACTCTGGGATGCATACCATCTGGCCCTGAGGATTTATCGGCCTTCAATCCCATCAATTTCCCCAACACCATTTCTCTACAAATACTGATTTCCTTCAGCACAGGACGTTGACTGAGTGGCTCGGGTTCTGTCTCTCCCTAACAGATTCATGGCTGTCTCTCAGCCGTAGGTCACCAACCTTCATAGCTCACCCCTCTTAACTCCCATGACAATGAGTGTCGGCATGAGAAACATCAGATTCCCCAGTAGGGGATGAGGGGTTGAAATGAGTTGAACTGTCATGTTGATCTCTGTTCCATTCTCTACCATCGCCATCCTTCCTCAGGTAGAACAAGAGGGCCCATAATAAGAGGGAGATGTCCCGGACAGGTGGAGGAATCCCAGATGTACGTCCACTTACCTCCGCCAAAGGAGAGGCCTTGGAGCTGGCTGTCACCCAGGGTGGCCGCTCAATAACCGACGTCGAGGTTGGAGTCCCTTTGCCAGAGAGTGAGGGTTGTCTCCCATTGGTATGCGCACCAATGTTGAAGACCCACATAACTTGGTAGGCATCAAGAGAACTGCACAGCCTAACCCACATAGGTTTGTGTTTTCTCATGTAGGTATAAATTTGCATGGGTCCGCAACCATTGGGGAACAGCCGTCTACCTCTGAGGATGAAGACAACTCAGAGAATGCACCTTCCCAGGACTCTCTCGCACCCACTACCGGCACAGATACTTTCACTTCAGTGGGTAACCGCTCCGCTTTAGAATCAGAGCCTGTATTTTTTTATTCATTCGTGGGATGTGGGCATCACTGGCTAGGGCCAGCATTTATTTCCCATTCCTAACTGCCCTTGAGAAGGTAGTGGTGAGCTGCCTTCTTGAACCTCTGCAGTCCATGTGAGGTAGGGACACCCATAGTACTGTTAGGAAGGGAGTTCCAGGATTTTGACACAGTGACAGTGAAGGAACGGTGATGTAGTTCCAAGTCAGGATGGTGTGTGGCTTGGACGGGAACTTGTGTTCCCATGTATTTGCTGACCTTGCCCTTCTAGTTGGTAGAGGTCGTGGGTTAGGAAGGTGCTGTCTAAGGAGCCTTGGTGCATTGCTGCAGTGCATCTTGTAGATGGTACACACTGCTGCCACTATGCGTCGGTGGTGGAAGGAGTGAATATTTGTGGAGGGGGTGCCAATCAAGCTGGCTGCTTTATCCTAGATGGTGTCGAGCTTCTTGAGTGTTGTTGGAGCTGCACCCATCCAGGCAAATGGAGAGTATTCCATCACACTCCTGATTTGTGTCTTGGAGATGGTGGACAGGCTTTGGAGAGTCAGGAGGTGAGTTACTCACTACAGGATTCCTAGCTTCTGACCTGCTCTTGTAGCCATGGTATTTATATGGCTACTCCAGTTCAGTTTCTGTTCAATGGTAACCCCTAGGATGTTGATACTGGGGATTCAGCGATCGTCATGCCATTGAATGTCAAGGGGAGATGGTTAAATTCTCTCTTGTTGGAGAGAGCTGGTGAGAGCATCACACACATGCGAGCAGCTGGCGGAGGCTGTGACAGCCGAGGCCTCTGACAGTCGGAGGATTGTGGGTGGCCAGGCCCATGCTGAGGCCCAGGATGATGACGAGTCTCTGTTTCGACAGCATAGGGCATGCTGGAGTTGCAGAGAGGGATAGGACAAAAACTGGCAGAGATGCCAGAGGCCATGCACAGCCATGAGCGGACAATGGAGGAGTCCATCGATACCGTGACAGCTGCCATGTCTCAGGGCTCTGAGCACATGCTTCCTCCATCGAGAGGATGGTGACCCTCATGGAAAGCCAGATCCCACAGACCTGTGCTGACCTGCACACCATTGCCTTGATCATGAGTTTGATGCAGCAGTGGCAAGACGAGAGAAGGAACAGGAACCCAGAGGCTTCTGCAGCTCCTGGTCCTTCTCTGGTGAGCAGGGAAGCTTAAGAGAGCCTTCAAAGGGAGGAAGAGAGGCTGACAGCCACAGCTGTGGGCTCCCTTCAGAGCACTCTGAGCGTGACAACTGGATCCTCAGTCTCTACGCCAGTGAGCCCAACTCCAGCAGCCGCGATGCCTGAGGAGAACCCTACACTAGTCCGGACACCCTCCAGGCAGCTGGAGCCTTCTAGGTCTCAGGCAACCAGAGGACGGTCACCAAAGTCATCATAGGTCAAGGGGCAGCCTGATCAGCAGCTTGTCTCCAGCCCAGCTTCTGCTGCTGGGATCACACCTCATCGGAGCAGCTGCAAAGAGATTAAAAAGAGCACATAGCAACACTTTGGGTTTCATGGGTGTAAAATATATGTTTTGTGTTAAATAATTAAAAGATCCTTTGTTCAAATCTTGAGGCTGCATTGTCTGAAAGCTATGTACAAGTATGCCTTATTTGTGAGATGTAGACTTCACCCTTCTCCTCAGGGTTATGGCAATGTGATCACAACCCTTATTAATATGCCCATGTGACGACAGCCTTTGTGATATGTTTTCCCATGGGCATGAGCATGCATTGCATCCACTCGCAAGACAGGGACCACAAATGGAAAGGACGCGACAGGGTTCAGGCATTAAGGTGAGCCTTTATTTCACTCTCTGTGAATGGACACCAGGATGGATGCAGATGAGTCATTGTGAGGTTGTCTCTTGCCTCCTTCGCGCGTTCCTGTACCTGTCTGGCCTCCGGTCTTGGTTCCTGAGGATGTCCCAATTCTGTCGAAAGAGTGGCTCATGGATATCAGAGCCCAACCTTAATGATGGACCACGATTTGTACCTATCACACAGGTCTATCACACAGCAATTCTCCTACCCCATACTGACCCCCCGCCCTCCATCCCCACTCTCCCAAATACATAGTTTCCCCTTTGCAGAGCCCCCTCTATCCCAGAGCACTTTGCAAAGCATGCAGCAACGCACTCCCACAATGGCATTCAAACCTCTCTCTTCCCCTATGCAGCAGGGTTCAATGCTGCCTGCCCGTCATGTCAATGTGCCCTGGTTGTGAAACTGGAGGCACATCAGTGCCACCCGCCATCCACAGAATCAGTCATCGATCATTAAATTGCTTTCAATGATATTTAAATACATTTAAATCAGCATCTCAGCAATTTAAAAGAGATTCCCATTGCGTTGCGGTGACAGTGCTGCCATTGTGCTTTCCGACCACTGACAAAATCCAAAATGGACACCACAACGCTGGATTTCCCGGTGGACGGCTGCATTGCGATTCTCTGGCCCCTCCTCCAACCTGCCACCTTCCCACCCTCGACAGCAGCACAACATCCAGCCCTATGACTCTTTGTACCTGTGGGAATCCAGCCACTGCAGCAAATGTGAGAGCCCTCTGTGTATGACTGACCTTATCAGTGTCAAAATGAACATTAGTGGCTACCCTGGCAAACACGGCATTGGTGACCTGGGAAATATGCTTGTGGGCAACGAAATCTTGTAGATGTCACCAGCAGATCCCTGAAAGGAACTGGAGGCAAAGAAATTCAGGGCTATGATGACCATGATGGCCACTGGCATTATGTACCCAACGGGCCCTCGTGGAAGGAGCTCTTGTTCCAGGAGGGCGCAGATGTTAGCAACGACCTGCTGTAAAAATCTGAGGCACCTGAGGCACTGTTTTTCCCTCATATCAAGGAAGCACTGTCTGTATACCCTGTGCTGGGGGTATTGCCTCCTCCAAGTTGGTGCTCTGTGTGCATAGGAACATAGGAGCAGGAGTAGGCCATTCAGCCCATCAAGCCTGCCATGCCATTCAATACAATCATGGCTAATCATCCACTTCAATGCCTTTTTCCCACACTATCCTCATATCCCCTTATGTCACTTGTATTTAGAAATCTGTCAATCTCTGCTTTAAACATACACGGAGCTTCCACAGCCCTCTGGGGTAGAGAATTCCAAAGATTCACAATGTCTGAGTAAATAAATTTCTCCTCATCTCTGTCCTAAGTGGCTTCCCCCTTATTTTGACATTCTGTCCCCTGGTTCTAGACTTCCTAACCAGGGGAAACATCTGGCCTGCATCTACCCTGTCTATCCCTTTAAGTAGGTTGCAATGAGATCACCTCTCATTCTTCGAAACTCTAGAGAATAAAGGCCCAGTTTCCCCAATCTCTCTTCATAGGACAGTCCCGCCATCCCAGGAACAAGTCTGGTGAATCTTTGTTGCACTCCCTCTATGGCCATAATATCCTTCCTAAGGTAAGGGGACCAAAACTGCACACAGCACTCCAGGTGCAGTCTAACCAAGGTTCTATACAATTGAAGCAAGACTTCACTACTCCTGTACTCAAATCCTCTTGCGATAAAGGCTAACATACCATTAGCTTTCCTAATTGCTTGCTGTACCTGCATGTTAGCTTTCAGTGACTTATTGACAAGGACATCCAAGTCCCTTTGGATATCTACACTTTCCAATCTCTTACCATTTAAGAAATACTCTGCACATCTATCCTTCCTACCAAAGTGAAAAACCTCACGTTTTTCCACATTATATTCCATCTGCCATGTTCTTGCCCACTCACTAAGTCTGTCCAAATCCCCTTGAAGCCATTTTGCATTTTCCTCTCCACACACATTCCCACCTAGTTTTGTGTCATCCGTGAACTTGGAAATACTACATTTGGTCCCCACATCCAAATCATTGATATATATTGTGAACAGTTGGGGCCCAAGCACTGATCCCTGCGGTACCCCACTAGTAACAGCCTGCCAACGTGAGAATAATCTGTTTATTCCTACTCTCTGCTTTCTGCCTGTTAACCAATCCTTAATTTCATGCCAGTATTTTACCTCCTATCCCATGCGCTTTAAATTTGCTAACCAATCTCCTGTGGGGGACTTTATCAAAAGCCTTCTGAAAATACAAGTATACCACATCCACCAACTACCCTTTATCAATTCTGTTAGTAACATCCTCAAAAAACTCCAACAGGTTCGTCAAACATGATTTTCCATTCATAAATCCATGTTGACAGTGCCCAATCAGATCATTATTATCCAAGTGTCCATTTATCACATCCTTTAGAATAGATTCTAGCATTTTCCCAACAACTGATGTAAGGTTAACAGGTCTGTAATTCCCTGTTTTCTCTCTCCTTCCCTTCTTAAATAGTGGGCTGACATTTGCGACTTTCCAATCTGCAGGAACTGCTCCAAAATCTGTAGAATTTTGGACGATGATCACCAATACATCCACTATCTCCAAAGGTACCTCTTTCAACACTCTGGGATGTAGAATATCAGGTCCTGGGTATTTATCAACCTTCAGCCCCATTAATTTCTCCAATATGACCTTCTTATTAATACTAATTTCCTTCAATTCCTCATTCTCCCTAATCCCTTGCATCTCTAATTCTGGGAGATTTCCTGTATCTTCCTCAGTGAAGATGGACACAAAGTAATCATTTAGATTCTCTGCCATTGCTCTATTCCCCATTACATTCCCTCTGTCCTGAGGAGCGGCATTTGCCCGAGGAGAAGACAACTGCTGCTGCTGTTGTTGCTGCTTTGGTTGCTGCCGTTGTTATTGGTGTGGGTCCTAGAGCTGCTGGTGTTGGCATGGCTGCTCCTCTGCAACTCTTCAGAAGTCCATGTTACAGCTGCATAAGCGGCTCCCATCCTGCCGTGAAGGCTGACAGCAGGGAAGTTCAGATCAAGGTGAACAAAGTCCAAGGTAGGTGACATGCCCTCCATGAAGTTGGAAATCACCTGTAAAGCATTAAAATTATGCTCTCAGAGCAACTGCTGGAGCACAAGCCTTTCACATAGGCCGGGCTGCAGCTCTTCAGTTTCATTGTTTAAAGGTTTTCAAACCTGTTAGTTTCATTGATCAATGACTTCCTGCTGTGCTTTCACCTGCTGACCCTGGTGAGTTCCACACAGCTCAGGAAATCTGTGCACTGTCTGCTAAAACCAGAATCCTGGGTTAAATCCACAGTGAATTGATTACTTAATTATTTAATTTACTAACCATTCAGCTCCATGGGGTTTCCTGCTTGCCTGCAAACATGCCCCAGTAAAACCCAAAAGTGGACAGTATCATGTCAGTTTTTTGAGCTGCTGGCATTTTTTGGGTTTCTAATCCCCACTGTCTGCACCTAACTGCTCCCCTCCCCTCCACCGCCCTTGACAGTTAAAATTCTGCCCTATAATGAGTTCACATCCCACAATGGAAAGTTGTGAAATTGAATTCAACAAATTTCTTAGTTTGTAGGCTGGCACTAAAGGCCTGCTCGGGTCTGCAAAAAGAGCCCCAATCTGAGCCCAACAGAACCACATTCGACCCCGACCCCGAGCCCGACCCGGCCCGAGTCCTTCCATTTTTTTCCCGAGCCCGACCTGACCCAACCATCAGTTAACTTACCTTCCGTTTTTCACTTTGTTCCTGATCTGCACAAGCTTAAAATAACTGTAACAGAACCACCTTTCCAGTCAAAAGATTACATTAACAGTGGAGCCACTTACCTGTGATACAGCGTGTCTGACCCACCCCGACCCGAGCCGGAATGCCGGACCCAGACGTACAACTCGAGCCGACCCGATCCTGACACATGTCATCGGGTCCTGTCGGGTTCGGGTCAGTAGCAAGTCTTTAGCTGGCATTAGAGAAAAGTGACCATGAAAGCTGCTGAATTATCGCAAAAACCCAAGTGGTTCACCAGTGAACTTCGGGGTGAGCAACCCATTCTGGCATACTTGTGACTCCATACTACATTGCGTAGTTGACTCTTCATGACCCCCGAGATGGCATTGTACAAACGATTGGTATGAACCCATATAATGCCCACCATCACTTTCTCATGCCAATTGGGATGGGCAATAAATGTGAGCATACCACGTGCTGAGAACAAAAGTTGAAAAAACACAGCATGATCCAACAAACAGCATTGGGATGAATCAATTTTATTTCTGATTCTACCTGAAGAATTTCTCTCTCCCTTGCAAGGAAATAATGTAGCCTCTGATCAGTGTTTCTCCATTCAGCCTGGCTCTAACCAAGCACTGAGGGGAGGGGGAATGTAACCTTTCCTCTCCCACCCCAGGTCAGTACTTGAACACTCAATGACACTCATAAATAATATCACAACAGCAAATAAGTTTTCTTCATGAAGTGTGCTCGTTGAATAAATGTGAAATAATGGCTAACTTGGCAGCAAACTGGAAGTCTGTAATCTAATCACAACTTTAGATTATGTCATGAACTGTAGGAGGAAAGCTCGAATCATTAATAAATGTCACTTGAACTCTTCGGTTAGATTACAGTCTTTAGCTCATTCCTTGACATTTGTTATTTCCTGCAATATTGACATTTTTTATTTTTAAATGGGAAATTCGAACTGTTGCTTCATACTGTGTTGGGTGAGCTTTTTTGTCTCATTGCTATAACTATATAAAGTGATATTAACCTCCTTCCCAAAGTCATTGGTGCAACATTACCTGAGAATGACTCATTGTTGACTTCATATAAATTCTATATACTGTTCAATGATTTCACCTCTAAGGTTATCCTGTTTTTCCAAGATTTGGGCACAAATTCTAGACAATACAATGTAGTGGACAGGAAGTTTTGTATTCTCAAGGGGACTATCCTTCAGCTGAGATGAGGCCCCTTCTGCCAGCTTTAATAGTTCAGGTGGCTGTTAGAGATCCAATGGTCCTATTTGATGGAGTTCCCCTGGTAATGTGGCCATTGTTCCTCCTCATATCTGGGCATTCATCTCCAGTGTTTTTGTGGGGTCTTGTTGTGCACATGACAACAGTCATTGCACTTTATTTATGTGCAGCAGCCTAAGACTCTAGTTCAAGGTCTTTCTTCCAAAGAAAATTGTTAGTTGACACAAAATCTTTTGGTAAAAAGGTTTCCCCTCTTATATTAGGGGGCGTGACTTGCCCTAAGCGTCTATGAGAGACACACAAGGTGGAACTTTAACTTGTTGATTATGTCATGAACTGTAGTAGGAAAGCGCGAATCATTAATAAATGTCGCTTGAACTCTTCGGTTAGATTACAGTCTTTAGCTCAATCCTTGACATTTGTTATTTCCTGTAATATTGAGGAGTCTGGTGGCACACAGGGAACTTGGCAGTTTCTGCAGCGCATTTGTCTGTGGCTTTTTTAATCCAGCCATTGTGTGAGCATACGACTTCCAGATTTCCTGACCAATTAGTGTGAGTGGGTGTGATGACAACCCACATGAGTCTATTTCAGCTGAACTATTTAAAGGATTACCTAGGTGTTTGAATAGTGCAAGAACCTGCAGCAATGGATTCCCATTGTGGCAAGGTTGCACCTCGCTTCACAGATGCCACCCTAGAGCTGATGCTGCCATCTGTAAGGGCCCACAGAAAGATTCTCTTCCTTGATGAGGGGAGGAAGTAGCAACTCTCAGAGAACAGGAAGGTATGGCTGGAAATTGCATAGGATGTTAGCAGCAGGAGCCACACTTGTGGATACACAGCCAGAAGAGCTTTAATGGCTTGATGAAGTCAGGAAAGTTGAGTGCAATGGCACATTCAAGTACATCCCGATATGCACCCAATTCCTCGCATTCTGCCTACCCAAGCCTTCTCATGCCAACTTACCTTGCAGGTGTGCCCATCCCTCCTCTGTCTATGCACCTCCTCACATCCCCATCTGACCACCCACCACTGACATCCACCCTCATCTGAAAGCAATATCACACCTATCCATCACATTGACCCTCAACAAATGTATCCAGCTATCCAACCAACACATTCATTACTCTCACTCGGGGTCTTTTCTTCCCCTTCTTGCAGGGGAAAGAGCACATAACACCATGGAGAGGCAGAGCACCAGAGGTGGCCCTTCACCCATTTCCATACTGACAGCTGCAAAGGAGGAGTTGTAGAATACAAGCTGAGTCTCGCAATGCCCGGCCATGGGAGATGGAGAAGTTGAGGTCTCCCAGCTACCTGGTGACAAAATTAAATATCACACAGCCACATGGTGTACAACATTCACTCATGTTGACTCGATGTCAGCAGCCACTGAAATATGAAATAAAAACAAGAAATGCTGGAAATACTCAGCAGGTCTGGCAGCATCTGTGGAGAGAGAAGCAGAGTTAACGTTTCAGGTCAGTGCCACTGAAATATGATCATGTGCACAATGTTGACTTAACACTTTCTGACCTTAACAGTTCTAATTCATGCCTTTCTCCTTCCACAGGCCCATCAAGCGTCCCACTGGAGGTGGTGCAAGAGGATGAAGAGTCCTCAGAGGAGGTCACTCACTCTGAAGAAACACCACATAACTCATGCAGTCTGTGCACCAGCTCAGATACACACACCTTGGTGGGACTGGTTAAAAACAGGAAGTTGGGTTTTCACATGGTGTCTTATACATCACAAGTGAACAAGAGCAGGTGGTGGAGTCAGCAGTGGAGAGTCCCTGTCTGGCAGGGGTGGCTGAAAAGGTGGGGGTGGGGGGAGGTGGGAGGGTGCGGGATGCTCCAAGCTCTGCTCAGCTGGGTGCAGATGCTGACTCTTGGGGGTTATCGACAAATAGGACAATTCTGGATCAGCAGCAAAATATGTGCAAAGTACTGTTAGCCTTTCCAGAGGCATTGTGCACGCTTGGAGAGAGGTTGATTGATATGAGATTGCAGGCCTTTGCAATGATGTCTTCATCCATGGAAAGAGTGGCCACCTGCATGAAACATTAAATGTGGCAATTACATGAGTTCATACTGGCCCTCACCAATGGCTTTCACACTCTGAATGCCACCTTAAACAGGATTGATGAAAAGCTAGTCTTGGCCCTTCATTACCCCACTGATGTGCAGCAAAGTGCTCTCCAGTTCATTGTTAGCAGGGAAGAGTGGATGGGCCAGAAAGATGGAATTTGGGACACTGCCCAAAGAGCTTCCACTTGTCATCCATTGCATTCCCCACCCTCATTCATTGCCCCACATGCCGCTTCGTCTCCGCATAGGTGTAGGTGGGGCAGTCTTTAGCAAGCTCCTCATGGGCTCCAAAACCCAGAGGCCAAGAGCATCTCAGCAATCAGAGCAAGGATATGAGCAGACGGTCTCTAGTTCTGCTGGAGCCTTAGGGGTTGGGCCATGAAAATGTCAGAGCAAAGAACAAAGAACAGTACAGCACAGGAACAGGCCATTCGGCCCTCCAAGCCTGCGCCGATCTTGATGCCTGCCTAAACTAACACCTTCTGCACTTCCAGGGCCCATATCCCTCTATTCCCTTCCTATTCATGTATTTGTCAAGATGTCTTTTAAACGTCGCTATTGTATCTGCTTCCACCACCTCCCCTGGCAGCAAGTTCCAGTAAAGATTTGTAGTTGCACAAGGGTATTCAGATGGGTGTGTTACACAATGTCAGATTGTTAAGTTTCTGTTCAATTTTACATTCACATAACAATTATTTGTTTGCGTCATTCTCCGTATTGCCCAGTTCTGCCTGCTGCCTGCCAAGTGACCTTCTCACTTGTGATGAATGATAAGACAAGACTGAAAGACAAGAAAAGGGCGCCTGTGACAAGGATGCTTTTTTGACTGTAGGACTGCTTTGTGTTGGGGGGTGGGGGCAGCCAGGTCGGTTTAAACCGTGGCTGTCAGATGGTGCACTGGTTCAATCTAAATCATGACAAAATTAGACCATTCCAGGCATCTCGGGCAGCAATGTACGCTGCTGCTGGTTCCCCTGCCATGTCACATTCCTCCTCCCACTCCTGTTCCTCATGTTGCTTCTCCTCCTCCTCTGAAGAGACATTATACTCAGCATCCTCTTCCTCCTGCAGCTTCAAGCCTCACTGCTGCGCTATGCTGTGCAGAGCACAGTTCATCACTACCATTCTCAATATCTGGGCTGGAGAGCGCCCCCAGATCTGTCCAGGGACCTAAAGCGCATCTTCAACATTCCAATTGCTTGTCTCCAAGGAGCCGATTGCTAACTCTGCTTCAAGGTCTGAAGAGCTCAGGGAGGGTGGACTGGCCCAGGATGAAAGCATCACGGCAGCTCTGTAGGAATCTCACACACACATACATGATGATCTTTTTGTGGATGTACACGAGCTACACATTGATGGAGTGGAAGACATTGCAGTTGATGAAAACTTCAGGATGATCTGAGAAGTGCCTAAATTGCTACATGTGTGCAATCGATGGCTCCCTGGACCTATGGAAAACCAGCCAGAACCACAATTCTAGTGCCCGCTCATTATGACTGGCCTCATCAGTGGCAGAGTGTACATAAATGCCAACCCTGGCAAACATGGCACCAATCACCTGTGTGACATATTTGTGGGAAATGTCTTGTGAAATTCTGAAAATATCTCCTGCAGATCAGTGGAAGAAGCCAGAGGCAAAGACATTGAGGGTGGCTGTCACTTTGAAACTTACTGATAAAGAGTGGCCATCAGGCCCACATGGCAGCAAGTCTTCTTCCAGGAGGCTGTAAATGCCTGTGACTACCTGATGCAATACACTGAGTCTCCTGAGGCACCGGAGTTTGGACATGAAAGTGAAGTTGTCTGTAAACTCTGTGTTGAGTATTTCCTCCTCTGAGCTTCATCGCTGTGCTCATCCCCTCTCTCCTGAATAAAATATACTTTATTCATAAAAATCTGTAAAAAATACATTACAAAACAGTTCAAAACAGCACCAAGTCGACAATACAAAGAGCGCAAAGGAGATCAGTTTCCTTCAATACAGGAGTGAGTTGCCTCACAACCCTTCCATTTCATTTTATACGCCATGTACATTTTGCAGCAAACCCATTTTTTCTGGATCCAGCCCGAGGGGTTTCCTATGGATCCAGCCCCTCAGTTCAGCTTGGTGGGGGGGACCTTACACTGTGGTCTTTCCCCACTGAGCTTTTGCCACAGCTGCCCCAAGCTTTAGTGCGTCCCTCAGCACGTAGTCCTGGATGTTGGAATGTGCCGGTCTGCAACACTTGGTCGTGGACAACTCTTTGCGCTGGAAGACCAGCAAATTTCGGGCAGACTAAAGGGCATCTTTCAGTGAATTGATAGTCCTCCAGCAGCAGTTGATGTTTATCTCGGTCTGCGACCCTGGGAACAGCCCATAGAGCACAGACTCCTGTGTTACAGAGCTGCTTGGGATGAACCTCGACAAAAACCACTGCATCTCTTTCCACACCTGCTTTGCAAAGACACATTCCAGAAGGAGGTGGGCAACCGTCTCCTCCCCACCACAGCCACCTCGAGGGCATTGTGCGGAGGGGTTGAGACTCCGAGTGTGCAGGAAGGATCTGACGGGGAGGGCTGTTCTCACCACCAGCCAAGCTACTTCTTGGTGCTTGTTTGAAAGTTCTGGTGATGAGGCATTCTGCCAAATGACTTTGACGGTCTGCTCGGGGAACCATCCGACAGGATCCACCGTCTCCTTTTCCCGTCGGGCCTTGAGGACATTCCGTGCAGACCACTGCCTGATGGATTGGTGGTCAATGGTGTTTTTCCGCAGAAGCTTTTCCACGAAGGATAGGTGGTACGGCACGGTCCAACTGGATGGAGCGTTCCGTAGCAATGTGCCCAGGCCCATCCTTCGCAACACCGGGGACAGATAGAACCTCAGCACGTAGTGACACTTGGTGTTTGCGTACTGGAGATCTACGCACAGCTTGATGCAGCCACACATGAAGGTGGTCATCAGGATGAGGGCGACGTTGGGTACATTTTTCTCACCCTCATCCCCTCTCTCCTGTAAGGCTGCAGTCAGTGAGGAAAAGGCTGCTGCTACTCATGCTGATGTTGCTCCTGCTGCTAGTGTTATTCTTGTTGCTGCACATTATAGTCCTCATCTGAGGTCTAAGGTAAAGTTGCATAAACGGCACCCATGCTGAACTGACATTTGACAGTTGGAAACTGTAGATCAGATGCACTAAATTGTAAACTAGTCGAAGTGATCGCAAAGTAGTGAAAGCAGAAGTCCTTTAACAAATGCCTTTCATTCAGGCAAGGAAGCAGGTGTCTGGTTTCAGTACTTGTTGGATTTTTTGCTTGTCATTTGTTCATCCCTCTCAAGTGTCGCTTTGCTCTCACCTCGCTTTCACTGGTGAGTTCCAGGAAGCCTGGGAAACCTGTGCACCCACAGTTAAAGTTGAAAACCCCAGTTCACATGAACTATTGACATATTTAAATTGGCAACTCACTGCTCCCAAGGGGGCACCACACATACAGCTGAATGCGCTACAGTTAAAAGCAGAAGTTGGCGGGTTCAAACTGGATTCCTGACGCACTTTCAATTTCAGCGTTTTTAACCACCCGCCCCCACCCAAACCCACTCACTCTGTAAGGTTAGAATTTCCCCCAAAGTTCTTATTAAGATGCACTTGCATCAGCAGAGCAAGCTCCCAGGAGTTTTAGGACCTTGGACTATTCAACCTAGAAAAGAGGCATCTGAGCGATGATCTTATAAAGATATACAAAATTGCTCAGGATATGGATAGTTAACGGTATGGATAGTTAATAAAATGGATAATTAAGTTATGAAGAGCTAAAGGTATGGATGATTCAGTATATACAAGCTGGTTACAGGTAAAGGTAAATTTTCTCTTCATTCTCGGTATCGGGCATGCCTGACAAGGCCAATATTTTTCGCCCATCTCTAGTGGCCCTTTGCAGGTGGAGGAGGGCCTTCCTCTTAAACCACAGTGGGACTGGACTCACATAAATGCTGGAGTAGTTAAGAGCAGCAGACCTTCTTCCGAAAGGACATTAGTTAACCAGTTACTGTTTTACAACAACTGATCACTTTCACTGATACCAGTTTTTAATTTCCAGATTTTAAAAAATTGAATTCAAATTCTCAAACTACCATGGTGAATTTGAACTCACATTTCCTGGATTATTAACCCAGGCATCTGGATTACTACTACACTACTATACCCTTCTGGAATGTTACTTTAAATTAAAATATGAGATTAGGAAAAGGGAACACAATTTCAAAGTAGTTAAAGGCAATCTTCAGATTGATATTACCCTTCAAACAAAGAGCAATAAATACAGGAAATGGACTCCCAGAGAGAGTTGTGGAGTCAAAAATACTGGTATCATTTAAGAGAAAATTGGATGTTGCAATGGGGGAACTGTAGGGTTTTTCTGGATGCCTACATTAAGCTGAGCCAAATGACTTTCTTCACCCCTAATTACCTTGTGTGTTTTCATGTCTGATTAGGCCAGAATAGGGCTAGGCTAACATGCTCTCCAGAGACTGAATGAACTGCCAAAATCTATTGTCTGCTCTTACATATAAAGATAGTAACTAGGCTGAGGTCCTGCAGATGCAGCAGTCCAAGATGAACTGTATAGCTTCCGAAGACTACAGGATATTGAGAGGCTCTGTAACTGTCGGAATAGAGCTGGGGGAAGAATTTTGAACCAAATGCATTCAATGCTTGTACACTTTAATGATTATCAAATATGTTGGCAGGGCTTCCAGAGGCAGTCATTTTAACACTGACATTTACAGCCCTATAGACCTCAGGCCCCTTTTCGCAGTATGTACACCAGCTTGCAAATTCCACCATAGATTTAACATAGAAGAAAATCAGTTGCTCCGATTGACTAAAAGCATTCACTCATCCAATTAGTGGGGAAGGAGAAGATGCAAATCCAATCATTTCAGTCACACTGCATACCTACAGGATGGTCTCTGCTGCAGTTAGGATTCACAATGATTAATCTTACTGTGGCATCTGACTAACTGTGCAGTAGATATCCTTCTTGTGGCTCCAAGAATTTTACATTGAAGACCAGCCCATTGCCTCCATGTCCATCGAGTCCTCTGTTGGCGCCCTACCAGCAACGCCAATTCTGGCTGAAATGTAGATCTGTCAACACATAGTCTCCTGCCTCCATTGCCCATCCTACACTCCCATCACTGTCACCCAACATGACGATATTTGCACTGCATCGCCTGCTCATGGCCAATCGGAAAGCGAGTAGACTTTTGATTGTCAGTCATGCAGCCTGTTTTCCCTAGTTGGATACTTTTTTTTGCTAAGTATTCAAAGATTTTTTAAAATAAAAATCTCAATACGTTATGGACTAATGTCTTGGAGATTAATTACCGGAGGCTCCAGGGCAATCCTGGAGGGTTGGCAACCTTGAACCTTAATAGTGTGAGACATACAGGCCTTTCTAATTTAATGTCAACCACTAGAAGTGCTACACCCTGTGTGTACCGTGGGGTAGGGCGAGGGGCGGGGTGGGGTGTCAATGTGCTAATGGCCTCGAAGTGAGGTTGATAGCCTTACTGGTCCATCAAGCCTGACGAAGAGGCTGATGACATTTGGAAAGGGGCCTACTGCTGGCCAGTCAGAATGCCTGCCTGAAACAACTGGTAGACCTTTTTAATGCAAATAGGATCCTATAGACATGGTTAAGACCTCAATTTTAAGGGACACAAGGACAGAGGTTGGCACATGAGCACTCCTCCCATGTGTACTGGTGTTCCGATCAGGAATGACCAGAAAAATTTATAAGATTGATTTTTTTTAAGTGGAGCACAAAGGAACAGCAGTGTCCTTGCTCCTGGCTCCACTGAAATACTCAGGGCCACACTCATCCCATCAGTAATACATCTCAATACCCCAGACCCCTCATTGACCCACATCTGGCCCTCTACTGGCATCCCAGCCAGCTACTATTGCTGAGGATCAAGTGCTGGCAAGCTTCACCAGATCAATCTTTCTACGTCTGCAGCTCACCTGCCAGATTCAAAGGAGTCTTGAGGGCTTCAAAATCACAGTGGCTTTGTCCAAAATTGATGCCCTCAAGTGTCATCGACACACAATCCTATGTAGTTGAAGGTTCCTTGGCTTCTATGCTGGGTCCCAGGATAATTGTGATTCTTGCTTTTGTTGGCTGTGGTTGATGGTGCATTGTAGCTGTGTGTTCCTCAACTCCAGATGGTCTTGGTTAATTGGTAGAGAGAATTGTATACATTAGTACTACATTACTGTAGCTCCGTGACAGCATCAGCTGTTACGTACACACCTATCTGCTGACAATTATTGCATGACATAAGGCATGAGTTCAGCAACAGTGATGCCATCCTGTCCAATTCATGATGCCAAGATGCCGATTAAGTAAGACTTTCCTAAAGGTACACCAGACTAAAGGGAAGATCATCCATACAGCAAATGTAAAATACCCGACATTAGCTCTCATGCCTCCTTCAATAGTTAACGCAGAACAGCTGGGATCTATTCTCTGCAACATCTGTCAATTTCTACAGCTGCCAGGGGACTTCTTCCAGTTGTTGAGCGCAATCTTCATCATGGTGGTTTTCTTCACACACGTGAACCTTTTCCTCAACCCTCTTGCCTGAGTTGCGAGACTTTCTTCAACTGCCAGGTAACATTCCTCCTGCGTGTGTGACTATATGGATTTGAGGCTTGTTTTGAAACAGCTGTCTTCTGAATCACAGCCTCCTCCCCAATCAGATGCCATCTCCTGCTCAGTAAAACAGTCACTAATCATTTATCAATCATGCTAATCATTTTCAATCACTTCTGCTTGTCTCATTCTCGACTGGTGATTTAAGAAAGAAGGAAAGACTTGCATTTGTATCCCTCTTTTCACAACATCCCAAAGCAATTTAAAGCCAACAAAGTACTTTTAAAATGCAGTCATTGCTGTAATATTGGAAACACAGCAAGGTCCCTAAATTACATTCTAACAATGACCAAATAACTTTTTTTAAGAGCTGATTAGGAATAAACTTTGTCAGGATAACTTCCATACTCGTGTTTATTTATTTTATTTAGAGATACAGCACTGAAACAGGCCCTTCAGCCCACCGAGTCTGTGCCGATCATCAACCACCCAATTTATACTAATCCTACATTAATCCCATATTCCTACCACATCCCCACCTTCCCTCAATTCCCCTACCTATACTAGGGGCAATTTACAATGGCCAATTTACCTATCAACCTGCAAGTCTTTGGCTGTGGGAGGAAACCAGAGCACACGGCTAAAACCCATGCGGTCACAGAGAGAATTTGCAAACTCCGCACAGGCAGTACCCAGAATCAAACATGGGTCGCTGGAGCTGTGAGGCTGCAGTGCTAGCCACTGTGCCACCCTACCATTGTTTGAGATAGTGTCATGGGATTTTTCACACCCACCCAAGAGGGGAAGCAAGGCCTCAGACTCACATCTTATCCTAAAAACAGCAACTCTGACAGAACACTGCACTGGGGTATCAACCTAGCTTACGTACTCAAGTTTTTGGAGTGGGACTTGAACCCACAGCCTTCTGATGTAGAGATAAGTGTGCTACCAACTGAGCCAAGGGGATTAGTTTGTGCTTGTTGAAGTATTAAGCTGTATTGATTGAATGTCTTGCCTTACTTCCTGTGACCATAAGTCGTGGGTTGGAGCTTACAGCTTTCCCTACAGGGCAGTAAATAAAAACATTTACTTCAGTAATGCCTTAATTCCAGCAGATTGGAATATTGCTTCCTATTGTTTAAACATAACTAAAGAGTGCTAACTGCAGTCACTGTGTGATAAATATTGTATGAAAGACTCTAATAAACAACTGGGATTGTGTAATAAAAAATGGAACAGAAAGCGAATAGATGTGGGAACAGATGGCTCATCAAGTGTATTGCCACGGAACACAAATTAAATGGAGGTGCAGACAACAACAGATGTGCCTAGAACTGAGGCTCAGTACAGACTAATGTCAATTTATATTCAGTGGTTAAAATAAGCTGGAACGTATAGTGATACAATCCGGTCCTTAAGCAATCCAATTTGCCTCCCAACCCCTGATCTGCCTGTGTGAAGTTTTGACTTGCATCCTTCAAAGCTACTTTCATCACAATACCAGAGACAGTAACGCATTAGAGGAAACAGTTGTCTCCAATTTTGCTTACATGTATTAAGTTGCATGGTTAGGACATGAAGTGCACTTTCTGTTCAGTGCTGGCATGAGGGTTTAAATCCAGTGCAGCTCCATGCATGAGATTTTCCTCCTTCTGTGCCAGCCAGGATGTGGTACCTGATCTGCCGCTCGACCTCTGATCTACCACCTCCTGCACGTGCCCAAGCTGCTGCTGCAACGTGGACAAAGCCAATGGACACTGAGTGAATGGGAGGTGTGCACTTGAACCAGCTGCAGCCAGTCGTTGGTCAGGGTAATGAAATAAGAGGTAAACTCTATATGGTAGATCTTAAATGGAAGGATACACTTTGAGAAAGTTGCATGAGGTCAGAAAGAAAGAAGAACTTGCATTTATATAGTAGCTTTCGTGACTTAACAATGTCACAAAGTGCTTTACTACCAATGAAATACTTTTGAAGGGGACTCACTCTTGTAATGTAGAGAAATGCAGCAGCCGGCATGCACACAGTAAGTTCCCACAAGCAGCAATGAAATAAGTACCTAGATCATCTGTTTTAGGAGTCAGTTAATGGATAAATATTGGCCAGGACACTGGAGAGAACTCCCCAGTTCCTCTTCAAAATAGTACCTTGGAGCTTTTTTCTTCACCTGAGAGAGCAGAAAGGACCATGGTTTAACATCTCAGACGAAAGACAGTACTTCCAATTGTACAACATGCACGCTATACTGTACTGGTGCACTAGACTAGATTATATGCTCATGTCTCTGCAAGATGGCTTGAACCACAGCCTTCTGACTGAAAAACAAGAGTGCTACCACTGAGAAAAGCTTCACACCAGGCTAGTGCCAGTTCAGCCAATACAGACTAGACTGCATTCTCACCTTAAGTATGCTTAGGTGCTGGGGGATCCATAACCCATGCCACGATCGCGAAGCTGAAGAGTCACTAGTTACAGTGAATGCTGATATCTGCTAGGATTCACCAAATTCCTGAACACAGCACACATATTTTCCTTGTTAATCAATTGCAGCACTTTGGTGTTGTCATGAAGACCCCCAGCTGCCAAGAATGAGGCATATTAATTTCATCATATGAACATTAATTTTAAACTGCTGCTGGAGTGAAGAAACGACTTGTTTAAAAAGAGATCACCAGACACTTGGTTGGAGGACATTTGCATACTAAGAGACAGTGCTTGTAGAGACAAAAGAATTGCTCACTGATTCAGCTAACAGAGGTTGGGCTGAGCAATGGTGATCCACATCTTGTTGGTGTAAGAGACAGCACTACACCCTCCCACAGACAGCTTTGAAATCCACAGACATTTAAGAGGATATTTCAGAATACACAGAATAGATACAGTTCATTGAGACAGAAAAACTCCAAAGGTGGGACCCACCATCCGTGGTTAGCTAAAGCAGTTAAAGATAGAATCAAACGTAAAGAAAAGGCCTATAATTGTGCAAAGGTGGGAGGCAGGTCAGAAGATTGAACAGAATATAAAAAACAGCAAAGAATGACTAAAAGATTGATAACGAAGGTAAAATTAGAGTACGAGAGAAATCTAGCTAGAAATATAAAGACAGATAATAAGAGTTTCTGTAGATATTTAAAAAAGAAAAGAGTTAACAAAGTGAGTGCTGGTCCTATAGAAAGTGAATCTGGGGAATTGATAATGGATAATAAGGAGATGGCAGATGAACAGATATTTTACATCGGTCTTCACTATTGAGGAGACAAGTAACATCCCAGTATTAGCTGTAAGTCAGGAAATGGAAGGGAGGAAGGAACTCAAGAAAATTACAATAGGGAAGTGGTACTGAACAAATTGTTGGAGTTGCGGGCTGACAAGTCCCCAGGTCCTTATGGACTTCATCCTAAAGTGTTAAAAGAAATGGCTAGTGAGAGAGTTGATGCGTTAGTTTCAATTTTCCAAAATTCCCTAGATTCGGGGAAGGTTCCGTTAGATTGGAAAATAGCAAATGCAACTCCTTTATTCAAAAAGGGAGGGAGACAGAAAGCAGGAAACTTTAGGCCAGTTCGCTTAACATCTGTCTGAGGGAAAATGCTAGAAGCTATCATTAAAGACGGTATAGCAGGGCATTTAGAAAAAATTTAGGTAATCAGGCAGAGTCAACGTGGTTTTATGAAAGGGAAATAATTGGATTTCTTTGAGGGAGTTACATGTGCTGTGGATAAAGGGGAACCGGTGAATGTATTGCACTTAGATTTCCAGAATGCATTTGATAAGGTGCAATATCAAAGGTTATTGCAGAAAATCAAAGCTCATGGCTCATAGGGGGTAACATATATTGGCATGGATAGAAGATTGGCTAGTTAATAGGAAACAGACAGTAGGCATATATGGGTCATTTTCTGGTTGGCAAGATGCAACGAGTGGTGTGCCACAGGGATCAGTGCTGGAGCCTCAACTTTTTACAATTTATATAACTGAATTAGATGAAGGCATCGAAGGTATGGTTGCTAAATTTGCTGATGACATAAAGATAGGTAGGAAAGTAACCTGTGAAGAGGACATAAGGGAGCTACAAAGAGATATAGATAGGTTAAATGAGTGGGCAAAGACCTGGCAAATGGAGTATGATGTGGCAAAGTGTGAAATTGTCCACTTTGGCAAGAAGAATAAAAAAGAAGCATATTATCTAAATGGTGAGAGATTGCAGAGCTCTGAGATGCAGGGGGATCTGGGTGTCCTAGTGCATGAATTGCAAAAGGTTAGTATGCAGGTACAGCACGTAATTAGGAAAGCTAATAGAATGTTATCGTTTATCACAAAGCAAGGGGGTGGAAGGCTATCGGGGGTAGGTGGAAATATTGAGTAATCAGTTCAGCCATGAACTTATTGAATGGCAGAGAAGGCTCGAAGGGCCGAGTGGCC
Organism: Heterodontus francisci; assembly: GCF_036365525.1. Taxonomy (NCBI): domain Eukaryota; kingdom Metazoa; phylum Chordata; class Chondrichthyes; order Heterodontiformes; family Heterodontidae; genus Heterodontus; species Heterodontus francisci. The sequence continues at coordinate 23,464,199 of NC_090382.1, forward strand.
TACTCCTGCTCTTAATTTGTATGTTTGTATGTATGTTCACAAACGCAGGAGTTTGTTTAAATAGTTAGTCACATGACTAACCTGCTGGCCAACTTGGAGTTTTGAATTGTGCTCACAGGACAGTTTGGGGACAGACTGCAGTTTGCAACTGAACCTGGAACAAGACAGCCTCTCTCCTGGTTGGCTCTTTCTCGCTTTCCCACAAGCCTCCGGACCCACTGAAGACACGTAAACCTCAAGAGAGAAAAGACTACTATATCGAAACAAGTTAAAGCGTGCATTGGGCACCAACGAACATCAAACTCAATCCAGCTATTGTAACTGCAATCCAGCTATTGCCTCAAACTTTTCCTCTTTATTCTTTTCTACCTTTTCTGTCTCTATCTGCGTGTGTGTTTATTGCATATGCATGCTAGCATGGTTGCGTTGTGTATTTGTAGCCGTTACCCAAATTAGAGTTTAAGGTTAATAAACTTCCACCTTTCTTGTTTAAATCTAAGAAAACCTGTCTAATTGATTTCTTTGCCTTACAATTGGAAAGAGGTGAACAAGGATTCACTGAGGGGGCGCTAAAAAATGGTGCTTTAAAAATTAAAGGCAAAGGCTGAGGGGGAACCCCTAGACCTTTTTCTCACCTGGTCATTTTACTTGAATAGTTACTTGAATAAAGGGAAGCTTGATTTTGACACAGTGAGAATGGACAGAGGAGAAACAAAATCTAATGTTCAGAATATGCTCTTCAGCCTCTGCTGGTGACATTATCAATATACGCACATACAAACATATGAACATATGAATTAGGAGCAGGAGTAGGCCACTCGGCCCCTCGAGCCTGCTCCGCCATTCAACAAGATCACGGCTGGTCTTAGTAACCTCAACTCCACATTCCTGCCTACCCCGAATAACCTTTCACCCCTTTGCTTATCAAAAATCTATCTATCTCTGCCTTAAAAATATTCAAAGACTCTGCTTCCACCGCCTTTTGAGGAAGATTGTTCCAAAGACTCACGACCCTCTGAGAGAACAAATTTCCCCTCATCTTTGTCTTAAATGGGTGATGCCTTATTTTTAAACAGTGACTCCTAGTTCCGGATTTTTCCACAAGGGGAAACATCCTTTCCACATCCACCCTGTCAAGACCCCTCAGGATCTTATATGTTTCAATCAAGTCACCTCTTACTCTTCTAAACTCCAGCAAATACAAGCCTAGCCTGTCCAACCTTTCCTCATAAGACAACCTGCTCATTCCAGGTAATAGTCTAGTAAACATACTCTGAACTGCTTGCAACTTACTTACATCCTTCCTTAAATAAGGAGACCAATACACAGACTCCAGATGTGGTCTCACCAATGCCCTGTATAACTGCACCATAACCTCCCTACTTTTGTATTCAATTCCCCCTCGCAATAAACAATAACATTCTATTAGCTTTCCTAATTATGTGCTGTATCTGCATACTAACTTTTTGTGATTCATGCACTGGGACACCCAGGTCCCTCTGCATCTCAGAGCTCTGCAATCTCTCACCATTTAAATAATATGCTTCTTTTTTATTCTTCCTGTCAAAGTGGACAATTTCACATTTTCCCACATTATACTCCATTTGCCAGATCTTTGCCCAATCACGTAACCTATCTATATCCCTTTGTAGCCTCCTTATGTCCTCTTCATAACTTACTTTCCTACCTATCTTTGTGTCATTAGCAAATTTAGCAACCATACCTTCGGTCCCTTCATCCAAGTCATTTCTATAAATTGTAAAAAGTTGAGGCCCAGCACAGATCCCTATGGCACACCACTCATTACATATTGCCAACAAGAAAATGATCCATTTATGTCTACTCTCTGTTTCCTGTTAGCTAGCCAATCTTCTATCCATCAACACAGCAGGGAAAACTTCCACTGGATATGAGTGCTGGTAAAATCGTAAATCGGTTCAGAGGAAAAACCTGACATGAATTGTCCACCACATAGAGACTGAGGGAAATCATCCTGCTGAGTCCACAATGTTACTAACACACAGACACTGGGAGAATTCTTCCTGGTGCATTCACAACATTATAACACACAGAGACTGGAGGAAATCTTCTCTCTGTGTTCATGATTCCGAACACTCAGCGACTGGAGGAAATCCTCCCATTGTGTTCACAATATCACTAACACACAGAAACTGGGGGAAATCTTCCTGATGTGTTCACCATGTCACTAAGACACAGAGACTGGGGGAATCTTCCCACTGTGTTTGTGATTCTTGTAATCTATTCCTATATTATGAGCATGCCCAGTGTGTGTTGGCATCATTAAAGATGTGATCTGGCCACCTTGGTGTCTGTCTCTCTTTGCAAGTTCCTCCGAATATATTACAGATCTTGGTGGTGTAGTGGGATCAAAGACCAACATTTTTGCAGTAAGCGGCAGTAGAGACTGCGATGAACAAAATAAGCTAGCTCATAGTGATCTAACTGCTAGGATGGTGAAGATTTTTGACAAGATTATGTTGAGTCTTATGGTTTCTGAAAACGTGCACTCAGTTGCATGGATTCTGCAGGGCCCTAGCATTTATCTGATTCAACTACTGATTATACTGGCTTTGGTGAGTTTGTTCTGATTAGGCTGACTTTGCTTCTGCATCACCGTTACTCACAGCTACAGTAAAGTGTTTACTGAGTCACTGCTACATTTGAAAATGGGGCAAAATGGCTGCACCCTTGGGACCCATCGGGATATATAGGAATGTATGATAGAGCTTGAGAACCATTCATTTCATAAATTGAAAGAATGGATATGTTCTTCAGAGCTCATAATATATCAGAATCGAAGGTGAAAGAGAAGAGGCCCAGACTCAGAATAAGGCAATTCTTGAATGCAAGAAATCAATTTTGCTAATGAAAATTGACCTGGAACTGTATGGCATGCTAACAAACTTTCTTGCTCCCAATAAGGCAAAAGATGTGCCCTTCAAAATAATTATCACCAAGTTGGAGGAACATTTTAATCTTCAGCCACTAGAGATAGCAGAAAGCTACAAATTTGGAACCAAAAACCAGAGAAGTAGTGAAACAGTTAGCGAGTACATTATGGCACTGAAGAACTTATCATTACGTTGCAACTTTGGTCCATTTTTAGACCGTGCATTATGAGACAGATGTGTGTGGATGGGTGGATGAAAGAATCCAGTTGAAATTCTTCAACACACAAAATCTTATGTTTGAGCTAGAATGTAAGATTGCTTCTACCATGTAGATGGAATCAACAAATGCTAGGGAATTTTGTCCTATGCAAGTGACTTCTGACCACTGTTCTAAGGCTTCTGCCAAGTCTAAAGCGGGAAGACCTGATCAGAAGAGTTCTGTTGATACAGATTTAGTGACTTGTTATCACTGTAATGGCAACTGCACAGCACAGGCATGTCACTACAGACATGCCAAATTCTTTAATTACCAAAAGATAGGTCATATTGCAACTGCTTGCCAAGCAAAGGGCAAAGCAAGAAAGAGAACTCTTTCTGGTAGTAATGAAAAGCAGGGGTGTAACAAGGGTGGAGTTCACAATCTTGAAGTGAATCCAGAGTGCGTCAACGAAGAGGAGCTAGGGCTGTACAACATTTATGCTACGAGCAATGACTCAAATGACAGAGATGTTTATACAAAGGTGTTGGCAAATTAACAATACATCAGTATGGCTGCAGATTGCTCCATTATGAGTCGGGACACATATGAGACCAAATTCTAATTGAGAGCACAGTTCAGATGAAAACCTACTCTGGTGAGATGTTAGAAACATGTGGACAAATGGAGTGCAATGACCAATATAAGGGCAAGTCCCTCAAGTTACGCATTGTCATGAGATATGTCAACGAACCAATTTTAATGGCCAAAGAATGGCTTCGTAAGCTGAAATTAGACTGGAAGCAGGTTTTCCAAGTTAAGATGAGCAAGAAGCTTGATCAGCCATTGAATAGTTATAGGAACATTTTCGAGGACAGCTATGAAGGTATAATTGGTGTGAAAGCGCACATCCGAATTAGGCCTGATGCAAAACCAGTATATTGCAAGGCTAGGCCAGTTCCTTATGCTCTCAAAGCCCAGGTTGAAGAGGAGCTAAAGAAGCTAGACAGAAATGGTGTGCTAGTGAAAACTGACCAATGATCTGTCAACCCCAATTATAGTGGTGCCCAAGTCAGACAAAACCATAAGACCAGGCAAAGACTACAAAGTCACAATCAGCCAGACAGTGGATGATGAGCAGTATCCAATACCGACCTCTCAAGATTTGTATGTAGAATTAGCAGGATCCAATTTGTTCATGAAGTTAGATTTGTCCCATGCTTATGCACAGCTCAATGTGGAGCAAGAGAGTTAGCAGTATCTCATGATAAACACACACAGGGAGTTATACTCCTACATGAAGCGGCCCCATGGTTTGAAGTCCTCCAAAAATCTTCCAAGCTACAATGGATAAGATTTTGCAAGGAGTACTGCATTGCTTGTGCACTCAGGATGATGTGTTGATCATGACCACAGCAGAGGAAAAGAATCTTCGTGTGGGATGGAGTGTTAAAAAGGCTCAATGATCACAATGTAAAGTTGAAAAAAGAGCAACTGAGCTTTTGTGCAATTTGAGGTAGTATACCTTGGCTTTAAAAATCAATGAAAAAGAACTACAGCCAGTGAAAGAGATGATAGAGGCTTTAGTCAAGGCCCTAAAGCCAAAAGATGTTACTGAGCTAAAATCTTTCCTAGGCATGCTTCAATACTACTCATGATTCTGCCTGAGCTTGCAATGGTATTAGCTCCACTTACCTGAGGTCTGGGGTTCCAGCACTAGGCTTGGATCTAAGGCCTCTGCAATTCCGGCAGTGGTCACTTCTCCCGGTGGCGCTGCCGATACTGCTGAGCTGCCAGCCCTGTGATTGGCCAGCAGCTCTTGGAGGCGGGATCCCATCTTTAAAGGGATGGAGATCCCGGCGCCGGAAACTTCACCTCCAGAAATATGGAGGATCATGCCTGGCAGGTGCAAGAAGGCCGAGACGGGGATCCCCCTGTCTTTTCAGCCTGGGACTGGGTGCCCCGCTGCCTCCACAAAATCCAGCCCAGGGTCTGGTGGAACTCTTCCCCCCTTGTTCATGATTCTCTAACAGCCAGAGACTGGGGAAATCTTCCTGCTGTGTTCACATTGTCACCAACACACAGAGATCAGGGGTAATCATCCCACTGTGTTCATGATTCTCTAGCACACAGAGATGCAGGGAAATTCTCCATGATGTGTTCATAATGTCACTAACACACAGAGGCTGGACGATATCTTCCCACTGTGTTGATGATTCTCTAACGCTCAGAGACCAGGGGAAATATTCCCACTGCGTTGACGATTCTTGAACACACAGAGACAAGGGGAAATATTCCTGCTATGTTCATGATTCAGAAAAGAAAATGTCAATATTTCAGCCATTTGATCAGAGCTGAAAGCTATATGCATCTTTTCTAAAGGGCAAAGTGGAGGGCAGCAGAAAGAGGGGTCAACCTAGGCGTAATTGGATGATGGACATCACAGGGCAGTTGCAGATGAGCTACACTGGATGTGTGAGGATAGTGCAAGATAGACAAGCGTGACAGACCGTGACAGCAGATCTCCTGGTAGGAGTAGCTACAAGCAGCAGCAGCAGTTCATGGTTCTCTGATACACAAGAGACCAGGGGAAGTCTTCCTGTAGTGTTCACAATGCACAAACACACAGAGATTGGGGGAAATATTTCCTATGTGTTCACGATTCTCAAACAATCAGAGTCTGGGGGAGATTATCCTGCTGTGTTCACGATTCTCTAACAGAGACCAGGGGAAATCATTCTGCTGTGTTCACGACTCTAACACACAGAGACCGGGGTTATCTTCCCACTGTGTTCAAGCTTCTCTAACACACTGAGATTGGGGAGAAATTATCCTGTTGTATTCGCAATTCTTGAACAGAGACCGGGGGAGGAGAAATCTTCCCACTGTTTTCACGATTCTCCAACACAGAGAGTCCGGGTGAAATTATTCCGCAGTGTTCACGATTCTCTAACACACGGAGATCAGTAGGAATCTTCGCGCTCTGTTCACATTTCTCTAAAAATCAGAGACAGAACTGATCATCACACTTTGTTCACCATTCTCCAACACACAGAGACCGGGGGAAATCTTCCTGCTGTGTCAACCTTCTCTACCCCTATGTCAATGGCGTCAATAGCCACTTTGAATGGTTTATGAAAGTCTGGGGCTGCAAGAGGTGTTCTTTTATTAAAATGGCTTTAAACTTCCCAAAAGCTGTTGGGCATGACTCTGACCATTCGAACTTTCTTTTTTAACAGATTAGTCAATGGGGTGACTACCGTGCTGAAATTAGGGACAAATTTCCTGTAGAACCCACACATACCCAGAAATCATAATACTTCTTTCTTTGTCTTGGGTACAGTAAAATCTATTATTGCCTGAACCTTGGCCTCTCGTGGTAATACTTGAACTTGACCCATAATATGGCCTAAATAAGTAACTTTGACCTTGGCAAGCTTGCTCTTTGCCAGATTTATGACAAGGTTAGCCTTGGTCAGCTTGTCAAATAGAGCTCTGAAATGTTGGACATGATTACTCCACGTATCACTGTACACCAAAAAGTCATTGATGCACACAACACAGTTTGGCAAATTGGCAATCTCTTGGTTGGTCAATTTTGAAATGTGGCCAGTGCATTTTTCATAGCAAATGGCATGACTTGGGATTGGATAGGAATCTGTCTTAGTTACCGCATTAACCTTTCCGTAATCTATGCAGAACCCTTGAGAACTGTCTGGTTTTGGTATCAAAACGACCAGAGAATGCCAACTACTTTGACTGGGTTCAATTGTATCATTATTTAACATGCATTGAACCTCCCCCTACCCACCCGCCACCCCCGGCCCCCCCGACTTTGGCCAATTTACTGGGATTGAGTCTATAGAGGTCTTGTTTAATTGGTTTTGCTTCCCCTACATCAACCTCATGAATTGCCAGAGAAGTATGAACTGGCCGATCTGCACATACCGGCTTATACTCCCTCAATAGGTCAGTAAGTCTTTCCTCTGATGCTCAGGTAGGTGTTGTAGCACCTGATCCAGATCCTCTAACACCTCTATGTTCGCCAGCTTCACCGCAGCAGGTTCAGTCTTGGAACACGCAGTCTCAGGCTCATCATCTGGTTTATCCCATGCACCAGTATTACTATCTACATTCTCTACCACCTGTGCTACACCCACACAATCCACAAGGAACCTATTAAACGGTTCATCAAGTACAGGTATTAGTATTAATGAGGCTGGCTTGATCGAAGACTGTGGCTTTCCAATCATCTGACATGTGAGACATTTCTTACAGAGGTCAACCACATCCCTGTGCAGGTTCAGCCAATAAAAATGCATCATTACCCTAGCCCGTGTCTACCCAAATGACCTGCAGCTGGAACTTCATGGGCAATTTTCAAAATTTCACTGCGGTAGCAAGGAGGGACAATACTTTAATGAACTGAATCCAATCCTCATCAGTAGGCCTCTGGGGAGATCGTCACTTCCTCATCAAAATGTCATTCTTAACATAATAACACTCAAGGACCTTTTCAGCCTCCGCCTCAGAACACACTGTCTAAGACAGGTTTCTCAAGTCAGGTCCTGGTTTGCATCAGTGAAAGAGGATCTGCTAAACAATTCTCCATTGTTAACCTTGGAGCCTTTATTGACAACATCTCCATACAAATCCTTGAAAAAAGTTTCAGCCAACCAAACACCCGAATTGTCCTCCACAACAACTGAATCCATCTTATCTTGTTTAATCCTATGAGCCTGGGTTCTAGTCACAACACAATCTGGGAAGATTCCAGGAAATTCTTCCTGTAAAACCTGTTTTAGCAACCTCAATTGGCTTTTGTGAAACTACTGGATACACCATTACATTCCCCAGCCAAGCCATTTTCTAGCAGAAAATCTACCCTCTCAATCAACAAATTTAGGACACCTATGGTAACATGACCAGTGACCAAGTCACATTTTAAATCAACCTTATATAAGGGAATGGATAAATAGGTCCCACCTATCCCTTAGATTACCATCTTCACATTCAGCAAAATACTGGGGAAGAAATTCATGTCACTTGCCAACATCAGTGACTGTGCCTTCCCTGCATCTCTAAGGATAACAATTGGCTTGCTTGCCTCACCAGATGACTGGAGATACTTCACCCGTAAACAGAAGATGTCTATAGCTTTCTGCAACCTGATTCACTCTGTCAGTAAACGTGGGTGTAACTACCTGCTTGTTGTGAATGTTGCCCGTGAAGATAGTATTTTCTGGGGGAAACCTCTTTGACTGTACGTGCAACGGGCTGGTTTTTCCATTTCCAATCCTTATCCTTCAAATGTCCTTTCATATGACAGAAATAGCAGGTTGGTCGCCTCAAACAAAACTTTTCTTCCCGCATTTCTCTTTTGCTGACCTGAGGTGTGTCTGTCTCTTTACCTTTGCCATCTTTCTCAATAGAACCAGATCTCTTTTCATTATCAACCTTCTTATCTCTCCAACTTCTCTCAAAGTTTCCAAACTGGAGGTTGTAACTTCTGTTTTTGTGGGTCAACTCATAATCATCCGTCTTTACTGCGCCATCCTTTATTTTACTAACTTTATGTTCTTCCAGATGGGACCCTTATTCCTGAAGAGACACTATTTTTGAATTCATCTATCAGAATAACTTCCCTAAGGCTCTCAAAATCTTGCACAATCTTCATCGATCTATACCATCTATCAAATACCATTTCCTTCTCTCTAGAAAATTCCATATATGACTGGCCCTGTTTCTTTTTTAAATTCCTAAATTTATGTCTCGAGGCCTCTGATACCAACTCAGAGGCATTAGGAACAGCAGTCTTTGTTCTGTCATAGTCTGATGAGTGTTCATCTGAAAGAGATGGGTACACCTCCAAAGCTTTCCCTCTGAAAGCGCTCTGTAGGAGCTTTGGCCAAGATAATTTAGGTCACTCCAAATTCATGGCAATTTTCTCAAATGATACAAAGTATATTTCTCTGCTTTCTTCACTAAATTTAGATACCAAGTGTATATACTTTGCCAAATCAAAACTACGAGGAGTTTCATCTGGATCATCCACAATTTTCACCCCTGACTCATGCATACTGGATTTGAGCCTCTCCATTTTCACTTCGTAGTCTAATGCCAATTTTTTCTATCCTTGTTCGTTTTTCCTTTCCCTTTCTCTTTCAAGTTCGAGGTTTCTCATTTCAATTTGTCACTGTCTTTTTCTCTTTCTTCTCTTGTACTTTCCAATCTTATCTTCTCTAACTCATTTTTGGCTAGTTCTATTTGAATACCAGCAGAAACGTCTTTTTCTTCCTCAAGCTTCAAACGAGTAACTAATTCTTGGATTATCTCCGCTCTCCTCGCCCCTGGACTTACACTAAGCCACAAGTGTGCTGATATAGTGACAAAATTGACCTTTTTGAACTGCTGCAATAAACTGAGTCAAATCTTCTCTCTTAAAAAATTCTTGTACATTAATAGTACTCATGTTGATTTCCCACTGAACCCAGCCAAAATAAATGTGACATCATGTTTGCTTAAACCCTGGAAAATTCCAGCAAACCCATTTCACAGCCCAATCATGAACAAGCTGATCCTGGACGAACCTGGTTATGATCCCCATGGAGACCTGCAATAAATCAAAAGGATCAAATCCACCGACTAACCCCAATTTAGGAAAACCAAAAACCAAATGGACAAGATTTCACTTTTATAAATTTTAGTTTAACACTCAAACCTAAACCAATATAAATTAGCCATGAATTAACAGTTAAATCACGATCGATGTATGTATATATTAAAGGTTACCCCCCACGTTAACAATCAGCTGCAACAAAGATCCTTATGGACCTACTGAGCAGTCTTATTAGCAAGGTGACGCTGAACTGTCCCATAATACAGCAAAATTAGAATCTTCCTCAGGTAGTTCCTCAAGTTCTGTCATCCAGGATGCAAACATGGAAGTAATGAGGTCCTGTCAACAGCGAGCGATGCAATCTTCCCTTTACCGATTCAGTCTTGTCACCTCTCAAGCAACTTCAGCCTTGCATATTACCGTCCTGATGGTGCGGTTCACTGATAACCTTTCATTCGCCGAGGACAGCTGCCGTAAGTCATTCACCTATAGTCAGCCCTCAGTCCAGGCTCCTCTGTCTGCAGTCAAAACAACTGCTTCAATTCCAGTCACCTTTTCTGGAAGCACAAAAAGCTGCAGCTCTCACTCAGCCTGTCTCTTTAACGCAACTGGCTGATATTCCATCCACTGCAGTGTCCTTCTCAACTCTCAAAAGCCTCCTTTTGAAAAAAAAAACACACACACAGGCTTTTAGTTGGCTCACAACTTCTTCAAAAGCTTTCTGGTGAAAACTGAAACCTAAGCCCCCAGTCACCTGTCCTTGGTTAAAATAAAAACAACTGTTTGTGTTTCTCTCAATCACAGAACTGTTTGTTTGTCTAACCTGGGTTTTATTCCCCCAAAACCTGGGAACCTTTAGTTTCAACTTCAAAGCAGGGACTGTCTCAAAAAACAAACACAAGCTATACTGCATCACAGTTCATGATTCTTTAACATACCGAGACAGGGGAAATCATTTCGCTGTGTTCACAATGGCACTAACACACATAGACTGGGGACAATCTTTCCACTTTGTTCATGATGTCACTAACACACATAGATCGGGGAAATTTTCCTGTTGTGTTGATGATTCTCTAAAATACAGAGACAGGGGAAATCATCCCACTGTGTTTATGATTTCCTAACACACAGAGACTGAGGAAATCTTCCTGTTGTGTTCACGAATCTCCAAAACACAGCGATAAAATTGAGGGCACCATTACATAGAGACCAGGGCAAAACTTCCCATTGCATTGCAAATCTTCCCATTATGTTCACAATTCTCTAACAGAGACAGGGGAAATCGTCCCACTGTGTTCACAATTGCACTAACACACATAGACTGAGGAAAATCTTCCCACTGTGTTCATGATTACCTAACACACAGAGACAGGAGCAATCATCTTACTGTGTTCACAATCATGCTAATATACACAGATCAGGGAAAATCTTCCTGCTATCTTCTCACTAACAAACAGAGACAGGGAAATCTTCCAATTGTGTTCATGATTCTCGAATACACAGAGACAGGGAAAATCTTCCTGCTGTGTTCACAATTCTCGAACACACAGAGACCGGGGGAAATCTCCTCGCCTTGTTTCTGTTCTCTAACACACAGAGACGGGGGGAAATCTCTTCGCCTTGTTTACATTCTCTAACACACGGAGACTGGGGGAAATCTCCTTGCCTTGTTTACGATTCTCTAATACACAGAGACTGGGGGAAATCGCCTCGCCTCGTTTCTGTTTTCTAACACACAGAGACGGGGTGGGGGGAAATCTCCTTGCTTTGTTCACGATTCTCTTACACACAGAGACTGGGGGAAATCTCCTCGCCTTGTTCATGATTCTCTTACATACAGGGACCATGAGAAATCTCCGTCGAGATCGGCAGCAAGCTGGAAAAAGTCAGCCCTGCAATGCATCAGGGAGGGGGACAGTTACCTGGACAATTTGGTCCAGGAGGCAGTCACACTGTTAGGCTAGGTACTTCAGATTTGGTCCATGGTCAGGGCCATGAAGGTGTGACTACGAGTGATGCAGGTATGGGGATCCAGAAGATAGCACTGGAGGAGTCTTAGCCCTTGCATTGTCCAACAATTTTGATGTTCTTGCAGTGGACGAGAGCAGAAACTGCAGGAAGGATGAGCAAGCTGACCACAGCACCATGGTGCAGAGGGCCATTCAACTGGGGGGAGTAAAAAGGAATGTAATTGTAGAAGGGGTCAGTATAGTTAGGGGAATCAATACTGCTCTCTGCAGCCAACAGTGTGAGTCCCAAAGGCTGTGTTGCCTGCCCGGTGCCAAGGATAAGGACATCTCCTTGGGGCTAGAGAGGAACTTGGAGTGGGAGAGGAAGGCTCTAATTGTCATGGTTCACATGGGTACAAACGACACAGGGAGGACTAAGAAAGAGGTTCTCCTGAGGGAGTATGAGCAGCTAGGGGTTAAATTAAAAAGCAGAACCACAAAGCTAATAATCATTACCTGAGCCATGAACAGATTTTCATAGGGTAAATAAGATCAGAGCGTTGAATATGTGGTTCAAAGATTGGTGTGGGAGAAATGTTTTTTTTATTAGTGGGGCACTGGCACCAGTACTGGAGAAAGAGGAAGCTGTACTGTTGGGATGGTCTTCACCTGAACCGTGCTGGGACTGGTGTCCTGGTGAATCATATTACTAGGGCTGCAGACAGCGCTTTAAACTAAATAGTGGGAGGGAGGGTTCAAGTGAGGGGAAATTTAGGAAGTTAAAGAGAAATGACAAGGCAATAGTGCAGGGCAGTGATATGGATAATAATAATAAAACCAGACGGACCACCCGGCATCGACCTAGACACCGGAAACAACAACGGCAAACGCAGCCCTGTTGAACCTACAAAGTCCTCTTTACTAACATCTGGGGGTTTGTGCCAAAGTTGGGAGAGCTGTCCCATAGACTAGTCAAACAAGAGCCTGACATAGTCATACTTACGGAATCATACCTTACAGACAATGTCCCAGACACTGCCATCACCATCCCCAGGTATGTCCTGTCCCACCAGCAGGACAGACCCAGCTGAGGTGGCGGCACAATGGGAGTTGCCCTTGGAGTCCTCAACATCGACTCTGGGCCCCATGAAATCAAGTCAAACATGGGCAAGGAAACCTCCTGCTGATTACCACCTACTGCCCACCCTCAGCTGATGAGTCAGTACTCCTCCATGTTGAACATCACTTGTGTGGCGCGAATGTTACTTGTCACTTATCAGCCCAAGCCTAGATATTGTCCAGGTCTTGCTGCATTTCTACATGCACTGCTTCAGTATCTGAGGAGTCAAGAATGGTGCTGAACATTGTGCAATCATCAGTGAACATCCCCACTTCTGACCTTATGATTGAAGGAAGGTCATTAATGAAGCAGCTGAAGATGGTTGGGCCTAAGTCACTACCTTGAGGAACTCCTGCGGTGATGTCCTGGGGCTGAGATGATTGAGCTCCAACAACCACAACCATCTTCCTTTGTGCTAGGTATGACTTCAACCAGCAGAGTTTTCCTCCTGATTCCCATTGACTTCAGTTTTGCTTGGGCTACTTGATGCCATACTCGGTCAAATGCTGCCTTGATGTCAAGGGCAGTCACTCTCACCTCACCTCTTGAATTCAGTTCTTTTGACCATGTTTAAACCAAGGCTGTAATGAGGTCAGGAGCTGAGTGGCCATGGTGGAACCCAAACTGAGCAGGTTATTGCTAAGCAAGTGCCACATGAAAGCACTATCAACGACACCTTCCATCACTTTACTGATTGAGAGTAGACTGATGGGGTGGTAATTGGCTGGGTAAATGCCAGTGTTGTACATATACTGGAACAGCTTGGCTTGGGGTGCAACAAATTCTGGGGCACAGGGCCTCAGTACTATTGCCAGAATGTTGTCAGGGCCCATAGCATTTGCAGTATCTGGTGCCTTCAGTTGTTAACTACATAGAGTCAACCACGTTGCTGTGACATGTAGGCCAGACTAGGTAAGGATGGCAGATTTCCTTCCCTAAAGGACATTAGTGAACCAAATTGTTTTTTACAACATTTTGACAATAGTTTCATGGTCACCATTAAACAAGCTTTTAACTTCAGATTTATTAATTAAATTCAAATTTCACCATGGTGGGATTTGAATCCAAGTCCCAAGAGTATTTGCTTGGGCCTCTGGGTTACTAGTCCAGTGACATTACCACAAAGCCACTGCCTCCCCTATATATAAATGAGGATGATATGATAGCCATTATGTGGTTGCAAGATGACCAAGGCTGGGAACTGAATATTCAAGGGTATTTGACATTTTGGAAAGATATGAGGAAAGAAAAAGTAGGTGGGTTAGCTCTGTTAATAAAGAATGAGATCAGTACAGCCGTGAGAAATAATTTTTCTCAGAAGATCAAGATGTAGAAAGTGGAGATAAGAAATAGCAAAGGAAAGAAAGTGGGAGAAGTTCATAAGCCACCAAATGGTAGCTACACTCTGGGGCAAAGAATAAATTAAGAAATAATGAGGCCTTATAAGGCAAAAGGTAGCCAGAAGAATGAGTTCATAGAGTGTTTTCGGGATAGTTTCTTACAACAATACATTCTGGAACCAACCAGGGAGCAGACTATTTTAGACCTGGTAATGTGTAATGAGACAGGATTAATTAATGACCTCTTAGTAAGGGATCCTCAAGGCAAGGGTAATCATAACATTATGGAAGTTCACATTCAATTTGAGGGTGAGAAACTTGGGGTCTGAAACTAATGTCTTAAAGTTAACTAAAGGCAATTATAAGGGTATTGTTACAAAAAGGTGAGGAAGGGTCAAAGGGCTCCCCTCTTGTCCCTCTCCTTGTTCGACTGCAACAGGGTTTATTTCTTCTTTTAAAGTGAATCTGTTTGCCAATTCAGTGAGTGTTTCACTATTTACATGGTATGATCATAACAGAGCCAAACGGACAGGATTTCATGAGTTTAACAAAGAAATAGGTTAGCTTTATTGCACTTAAACTGATCTAAGTAAAATAATAAACTACACTCCAACTTTCAAACACACACACTTGAGGTTCACACACACACACACACACACACAAATAGGTTATAGAGTGGGGAAGGATAGATTGGTCAGATTAGAGTCTGGAGCAATAAAAGGTGGTATACAGTCTGTGGAGGTTGGTGACTCAGTTGTCTTCCAGATGAACTCGATTGGCCTGAGGCTTCTGGCTTGCAGGTTTGTGCAGCAGATTTGTGTTTTTCTGGAGCACAGCGATGCAGATGGTTTCCTTCATGGGGTCTCTGTCTGCAGCAATAATAGGCTTAGGCGGTTACGGCCAACAGTCAGGGTTCGGAACTTGCCAGGTGGACTGGAGAGAGAAAAAGAGAGAGAGAGAGAGAAAGAGAGGGACTCTGCTTGGGTCCCTTCTGATCAGTGTCCAGTTGCTTGTCTGCTGCAGAGAGATAAAACCTAGCTTAAAACACACAGGTGGTGGGTCTGTAACATGACAGCTCAGTGTGTATTTCCTCTTGCAACTTAATTAGTTCATGTCTTGGAATTCCTTTCTCTCAATCAGGGTCCCACAGTTCAAGTGATTACATTTGAGTGGTTTGTCTCCACCAGTTTAATGTCCTAAGTGTTTGCTTTAAATGTCTTGTTAATGGGGACTGACTAGGTGATGCACTCCAAACTTCCCAAGTCATTATTCTGGAGAGGACTGGCCAAACAATTTGACTCCTTCTTGATGCATTGGAATGTAAGGGATTTTGTTTCAAATTTGTGTAGCTACTTTAGCTGCTAGCAGTCATCTTTTGGTCTGTTCCTTTTTCCTTTTTTAAAAACAAATTAATTCAGGTTTCCAGCCAATGGATTAAAAAAATCATCATTCAGCATAACACGTGTTTGTGACAGCATGAAGACAGCGTTAGCCAAAGTGGACTGGCAAAATAGTTTAAAAGGTAAGATAGTAGGGAAGCAATGGCAGATATTTAAAGAAATATTTCATAACTCTCAGAAAAGATATATTCCATTGAGAAAGAAAGACTCTATGAAAAGGATGCACCCTCTGTGACTAACTAAGGATGGTAACAAATTGAAAGAAAAGGTGCACAATGCTGTAAGGATTAGTGGTAGGCCAGAAGATTGGGAAAATTTTAGAACCAGCAAAGGAAGACTAAAAAAAGGAGAAATTAGAGTATGAGAGTCAACCAGCAAGAAATATAAAAACAGACAGTAAAAGCTTCTGCAAGTATATAAAAAGGAAAAGAGTAGCCCAAATCCCTTAGAGGATGAGAGTGGCAAATTAATGCAGGTTAAATGTCCAAAATCCAGCACCTTCAGGACTGAAACCGTGCCAGATTTGGGATTTTCCCAGATTTTGGACAAGAGCCTAACCTCTTAATATATGTAGATTGTTAGAACTGTCGTTATCTTTATATTGGAGCAGACATATATTTGTCTGCTCTTCCTCTTAATACAGTACCATTGCGTAACTTCTCATAAGATATGGAGAGACATAAGTTTCAAAGCTGAGACTTTTACCTTTTTAAGAGATTTTGCCTCCCCTTACACTTCAAGTCTCACCGTTCTTAACACCATCTAAGAGAAAGTAAGCAGACTGCTCCTCCACCTCTCCCAATTTAAACAAGCCATGAAGAAGAGAAGAAAGGCTTTTCTGGTTGATTCTTCTTATTTTGCAGGAAAATATCGTGTCTCCACCTGGAACCTTTCCATAATGGCATAGCTAAGACCAGGAACTGAGCTTGGTGCAAATCATACAACACCATGGTACAGTTGGGCACTAATGCACTGTGCTGCTTTGCCTTACAGGCCAATAATGTACAATTATTTTCAGGTTGGGTGGTTCAGGCAGGGTCGAGTGTTGTTCAGGTCGACTCGAAGCGTGGGAACTGGAATTAGTGTCTAGCCGAATTGTCCCAGTATTTGAACAATAAGTCCGAATTTTATTTAGCTGTATATCAAATAGAATATTTTCAAAAATCTCCCGTTTTCGAACAGCTCGATTTTGGGCATTCAACCTGGAATGGGAAACAAGGAAATAGCAGAGACTTTGAACAAGTATTATGTATCTGTCTTTACTGTAGAAGACACAAAACATATCCCAATTGTAGAAAATCAAGAGGCAAAAGGGAGGGAGGAATTTAAAATTATCACTATCAATAGAGAATAAGTACTAGTAAAACTAATGGGACTAAAGGCTGACAAGTCCCCTGGACCTGATGGCCTGTACCCTAGAGTCTTGAGAGAAGTGGCTGCAGAGACAGTGGATGCATTGATTGTAATCTTCCAAAATTCCCTAGATTCTGGAAAGGTCCCAGCGGATTGGAAAACTGCAAATGAAACACCTCTATTCAAGAAAGGAGTGAGACAGAAAGCAGGAAACTATAGGCTAGTTAGCCTAACATCTGTCATTTGGAAATTGCTAGAATCTATTATTAAGCAAGTAGTAGCAGGATACTTAGAAGATCATAAAGCAATCAGGCAGAGTCAACATGGCTTTATGAAAGGGAAATCGTGTTTGACAAATTTATTAGAATTCTTTGGGGATTAATAAGCAGGGTGGATAAAGGGGAACCAGTAGATGTGGTGTATTTGAATTTCTGAAAGGCGTTCGATAAGGTGACACGTAAAAGGTTACGACACAAGATAAGAGCTCATGGTATTGGGAATAATATATTAGCATGGATGGAGGATTGGCTAACGGAAAACAGAGAGTTGGGATAAATGGGGTTTTTGATTTTGGATTTAGAGATACAGCACTGAAACAGGCCCTTCGGCCCACCGAGTCTGTGCCGACCATTAACCACCCATTTATACTAATTCTACACTAAGCCCATATTCCTACCACATCCTCACCTGTTCCTATATTCCCCTACCTATACTAGGGCCAATTTATAATGGCCAATTTACCTATCAACCTGCAAGTCTTTGGCATGTGGGAGGAAACCGGAGCACCCGGAGGAAACCCACGCAGACACAGGGAGAACTTGCAAACTCCACACAGGCAGTACCCAGAATTGAACCCGGGTCGCTAGAGCTCTGAGGCTGCGGTGCTAACCACTGCACCACTGTCAAACTCTAACTAGTGGAATGCCACAGGGATCAGTTTTGGTGTCTGAACTTTTTACAATCTATATTAATGATTGGATGAAGGGACAAGTGTATTGTAGCCAAATTTACTGATGATATAAAGGTAGGTAGGAAAGCAAGTTGTGAGAAGTACACAAAGAGTCTGCAAACAGATATAGATAGGTTAAGTGAGTGGGCAAAAATTTGTCAGGTGGAGTATATGTGGGAAAATGTGACATTCATTTTGGTGGGAAGAATGGAAATGCAGAATATTATTTAAATGGAGAGAGACCGCAGAATGTTGTGGTACAGAGGGATCTGTGTGTCCTCTTACATGAATCACATGCAGATACAGCAGGTAATTAGGAAGGCAAATGGAATATTTGCCTTTATTGCATAAATAAAAGTAGGGAAGTCTTGCTAGAACTGTACAGGGAGTTGGTGAGACCACACCTCGAGTACTGCATACAGTTTTGGTCTGCTTATTTAAGAAGGGATAGACTTGCACTGGAGGCAGTTCATTGAAGCATTTCTCGGTTGATTCCTGGGATGAGGGGATTGCCTTATGAGGAAAGATCAAGTAGGGGTTGGGCCCATACTCATTGGAGTTTAGGTGATCTTATTGAAACATACAAGATTTAGGAAAGATGTTAAGGCATTAGAGAGGGTGCAGAAAGGATTTACTAGAATGGTTCCAGGGATAAGGAACTTCAGTTAGGTGGATAGGCTGGAGAAGCTGGGCAAGTTCTCCTTGGAGAAGAGAAGATTATGAGGAGATTTGATAGACATGTTCAAAATCATTAGGGGTCTGGACAGAGTAGATAGGGAGAAACTGCTCCCATTGGCCAAAGGATCCATAAGTAGAGGACACTGATTTAAGGAGATTAACAAAAGAACCACAGGTGACATGTGGAAAATTTTTTTACACAGCAAGTGGTTGAGATCTGGAATGCACTGCCTGAGAGTGTGGTGGAGGCAGATTCAATTGAGGCCTTCAAAAGAGAATTATCTGAAGAGAGGAAATGTGCAGGGCTAAGGGGAAAAGGCAGGGGAGTGGGACTAGGTGAGTTGCTCTTGAAGAGAGCCAGCATAGACACGACAGGCTGAATGGCCTCCTTCTGTGCTGTAGACATTCTATGATTCTATTCAATGATTCTGAGGGGACTTGACAGGGTAGTTGCTGATAGGATGTTTCCCCTTCTGGGGGAATGTAGAACTAAGGAGCACAGTTTCAGAATTAGGGGTCTCCCATTTAAGACAGAGTTGAAGGGGAATTTATTCTCCCAGAGGGTCATTAATCTTTGGAATTCTCTACCCCAGAGAGCAGTGGAGGCTGGGTCATTGAATATATTCAAGGCTGAGTTAGACAGATTTTTGATTGACAAGGGAGTCAAGGGTTATGGGAGCAGGCTGGAAAATGGAGCTAAGGCCTCAATCAGATCATCCATGATCTTATTGAATGGTGAAGAAGGCTCAAGGGGCCAAATGGCCTACTTCTGCTCCTATTTCTTATATTCCTATGCTGTACACCAAGACCAAGGAATTCGTCCCCCTGTTTTCATGAGGTCACTAACACACAGAGACCATAAGAAATCTTCCCGCTGTGTTCACAATTCTCCAACACACAACACTTGGGGGAAATATTCCCTCTGAGTTCATGATTCTCTAACACACCGAGAACCGGGGATATATTCCAGTTGTGTTCTCAATATCACTAACACACAGAGACCAGACAAAATCTTCCCTCTGTTTTCACAATTGTCTGGCACACAGATATCAGGGGAAATCTTCCCAATGTCAGTAATACAGAGAGACTGAGTGAAATTTTCCCCTGTGTTCACAATGTCAATAATACAGAGAGACGGGGGGAAATATTCCCTCTGTTTTCACGATTCTCTAACACACAGAGACTGGGGGAAATCATCCCACTGTGTTTTTACATGTATTAATTGATTGAATCTTCTCTGAACCAGTTTCTACAGCTGACAAATTAATAAAATGGATGAAGTGTACAAAACTGCCATAGTAAGGGTAAATCTTCAATGCTTCACTGCCTGCGTCAGAATATTGTGGCAATGATTTTGTAACTATGTCTCTGACCTTCTCTATCTCTAACCTGTGATCATGTCTGTCAAAGATTGGCCCCAAT
Source organism: Heterodontus francisci (assembly GCF_036365525.1). Lineage (NCBI taxonomy): Eukaryota > Metazoa > Chordata > Chondrichthyes > Heterodontiformes > Heterodontidae > Heterodontus > Heterodontus francisci. Next base: position 23,484,137 of record NC_090382.1, read on the forward strand.
TATGGAGCTCTGCACACCTTCTTAAGTATTTTTTATATATATATATATATGGGACTTTCTCACAACAAATATTCTGGCGACTGTACCTCATATTTTTTAGATTGCTGTGACAGAATCCCACTGAAATCATTCAAAGGATTGCACCAAGCTAAATATTGATGTATCTCGATATTAATTAAATTCCAGCTCTCTCAGCATTAGGGAAATGCATCATCTCCTGCAATGCTGAACATATACATACCAGGAAGGTCTCATGTTCTGTCCCTGGCTGCTCTTAGATAATTGATCTCGACTCGGGCTCCAGTTGGGGAAGTTCAATTTTCCGCTGTGCTTCTGGACTAGAGAGGCAGAGATGTGTGAATTATTTTGTGTCTGTCTTCATGGAGGAAGACACAGCAAATCTCCCAGAAATACGAGGGAACCAAGGGACGTATTAAAACGAGGAACTGAAAGTAATTAGTTACCAATAAGGAGGTAGTACTTGAAAAATGAATTGGATTGAAAGTTGATAAATCCCCTGGACCAGATGAGCTACATCCCAGAGTTTTTCAGGAAATGGCTATCGAGATAATGGTGGTTATCTTTCAAAATTTTGTATATTCTGGAAGGGTTCCTGCAGACTGGAAAGTAGCAAATGTAACCATCACTATTTAAGAAGGGAGTGAGAGAGAAAATGAAGAACTACAGACGAGTTAGTAGTAGGGAAAATGTTAGAATCTATTATAATGATGAGATAACTGGACACTTGGAAAATAATGATATGATTGGGCAGAGTGAACATGGATTTATGAAAGGGAAATCATGTTTGACAAACCTGTTAGAGTTTTTTTTGAGGATGTTACTTGTAGCATAGATAAAAGAGAACTAGTGGATGTGGTGCATTTGGATTTTCAGAAGGCTTTTGATAAAGTCCCACACAAGAGGTTAATAAACAAAACTAGAACACATGGGATTGGGGGTAATATACTGCAATGGATTAAGAATTTGTTCACAGACAGAAAGCAGAGAGTAGGAATAAATGGGTCATTCTCAGGATGTCTGGCTGTTACTAGTGGGGTACAAGGATCAGTGCTTGTGTCACAGCTGTTTACAATCTATATAAATGACTTGACTATGGGGATCAAATGTAATATTTCCAAATTTGCAGATGACACAAAATAGGAGGGAATGTAAGTTGTGAGGAAGATGCAAGGAGACTTCAAGGGGCTTTGGACAGGCTAAGTGAATGGGCAAGAACATGGCAAATGGAATATAATGTGAATAAGTGTGAAGTGACCCACTTTGGTAGAAAAACAGAATATTTCTTAAATGGTGAGAGGTTGGGGAGTGTTGATCTCCAAAGAGACTTGGGTGTCCTTGTTCATGCGTCTGTCAAGAAAACCCAAATGCCAAATGAGAAATATTAATTTCATCAGTTGGAAACTTACATTAGACTTTTAAAGGAGAAAATCTTGCAGTTAACTTTAAAAAAAAACTGGCAGCCAAGATGGCCACTGGAATTTGCATTTGAAACACCTTTGCACATTACAAGGTCCTAACTGGAGTCAGAAGTCTAAAAAGAAGCCCAGCCAGAACAATGCTTTGGTTAACTGAGTAGGTTAGCCAGATCATCCTCATTAGCAGGGCATTCAAAGCCATAACGAGGCATTCATAAGTGGAGATATTCCTCCAGGGGGTAAACACTGACAACACCACCTGAGAGAGATTTTGGGTTTTAGACTTTGGACTACATTAAAAACAAAGGGGATTGAGAGAACCATGTGACCGTCTGCCCATCTCTGAAAGAACTGGGAGCTTTGTTACACACAGGAGAGACAAGCAGTAACTGAGTGTGCAGTAGCAGAGAAAGCTGTGTACCTCTCTTTCTTTCTACCCTGCTCTCTCCAGAAAACATCAAGTTTGCAAACCATCTGCAACTGTGGACCCTCCAAGCCTACAGACTGCTACAGCCAGAGACCAGGGGAAGAGAGCCAATTAAAATTCTGCCTTCAAGAAAACCCTGAGCAAAGCAGGCCAGCCACAAAGTGTACTTTGACCAACCAATGACTTCAAGAGCACAACTCCAGCTGTACATCAGTGGTAGGGAAACTATTAGAAAACATTCTGAGGGACAGGATTAATCTCCACTTGGAGAGGCAGGGATTAATCAGGGATAGTCAGCATGGCTTTGTCAGGGGGAGATCATGTCTAACTAACTTGACTGAATTTTTTGAGGCGGTGACTAGATGTGTAGATGAGGGTAAAGTAGTTGATGTAGTCTACATGGACTTCAGTAAAGCTTTTGTTAAGGTCCCTTATGGGAGATTGGTTAAGAAGATAAGAGCCCATGGATTCCAGGGTAATTTGGCAAATTGGATCCAAAATTGGTTTAGTGGCAGGTGGCAGAGGGTGATAGTCAAGGGTTGTTTTTGCGAGTGGAAGCCGATGACCAATGGTGTACCACAGGGATTAGTGTTGGGACCCTTGCTGTTTGTAGTGTACATTAATGATTTAGACGTGAGTATAGGAGGTATGATCAGTAAGTTCGCAGATGACACAAAAATTGGTGGTGTTGTAAATAGCGAGGAAGAAAGCCTTAGATTACAGGACGATATAGATGGGCTGGTAAGATGGGCGGAGCAGTGGCAAATGGAATTTAATACTGAGAAGTGTGAGTTGATGCATTTTTAGAGGACTAACAAGGCAAGGGAATATACAATGGATGGTAGGACCCTAGGAAGTACAAAAGATCAGAGGGACCTTGGTGTACTTGTCCATAGATCACTGAAGGTAGCAGCACAGGTAGATAAGGTGGTTAGGAAGGCATATGGGATACTTGCCTTTATTAGCTGAGGCACAGAATATAAGAGTAGGGAGGTTATGATGGAGCTGTATAAAATGCTAGTTAGGCCACAGCTAGAGTACTGTGTACAGTTCTGGGCACCACACTATAGGAAGGATGTGATTGCACTAGAGACGGTGCAGAGGAGATTCACCAGGATGTTGCCTGGGCTGGAGCATTTTGGCTATGAAGACAGACTGGATAGACTAGGGTTGTTTTCCTTAGAGCAGAGAAGGCTGAGGGGGGACATGATTGAGGTATACAAAATTATGAGGCATTGATAGGTTAGATAGGAAGAAACTTTTTCCCTTAGCGGAGGGGTCAGTAACCAGGGGACACAGATTTAAGATAAGGGGCCGGAGGTTTAGAGGGGATTTGAGGAAAAAAATTTTCACTCAGCGGGTGGTTGGAATCTGTAACGCCCTGCTTGAAGAGGTGGTAGAGGCAGGAATCGTCACCACACTTAAGAAGTATTTAGATGAGCACTTGAACTGCCATAACATACAAGGCTACGGGCCAAGTGCTGGAAAATGGGATGAGAATATTTCGGTGTTTGATGGCCTGCACAGACACGATGGGCCGAAGGGCCTGTTTCTGTGCTGTATAACTCTATGACTCTATGACAACCACCGAATCATCCAACCTCAAACTGCGTATTTAACTTTTATTTGTTCTGGGTTTTAATCCAACCAAAAACCTACTTTTCGCTTTGTAATCTATTTGTGTGTGTGTGATTCTCGTGTGAATGTGTGCGTCACTGTGTAGCGTAATTTTAATTATTTTTAAATCGGGGTTAGATCGTTAAGTATAATAAACTTACCTCTTTCTTGTTTAAACTCAAGAAGACTTGTCTGATTGGTTCTTTCACGATCACAGTCAAGGAAAAAGGAAAAGCACTCACAGAGGTGGTAAGCACAGCCACTGTTTAAAAGGAATAAACCCTGTTGCTGTCAAATAAGAGGAAGGGCAGGAGGGGAACCTGAGACCCACTGCTCACCCGGCCGTAACAAGTCACTAAAAGCTAGTATGCCGGTGCAGAAAGCAATTAAGAAAGCAAATGGTATGTTGGCCTTCATTGCAAGGGGATTTGAGTGCAGGAGTAAAGATGTATTGCTTCAATTGTATAAAGCCTTGGTGAGACCGCACTTCGAATATTGTGTGCAGTTTTGGTCTCCTTATCGAAGGAAGGATACACTTGCCATAGAGGGAGTGCAACGGAGGTTCACCAGACTATTCCCTGGGATGGCGCGATTGTCTTATGAGGAGAGATTGCAGAAACTGACCCTGTATTCTCTAGAGTTTCGAAGAATGAGAGGTGATCTCATTGAAACCTACAAAATTCTTACAGGACCTGACAGGGTAGATGTGGATAGGATGTATCCTCTGCCTGTTGAGTCTAGAACGAGGAGACACAGTTTCAGATAAGGGGTAAGCCATTTAAGACTGATATGAGGAGGAATTTCTATTTTCAGAGGGTGGTGAATCTTTGGAATTCTCTACCCCAGAGGGCTGTGGAAGCTCAATCATTGAGCATGTTCAAGACAGAAATCGATAGATTTCTGAATACTGATGACATCAAGGGATATGGGGATAGTAGGGGAAAATGGCGCAGAGGTAGATGATCAGCCATGATCTGTTTGAATGGCAGAGCAGGTTCAATGGGCTGAATGGCCTACTCCTGCTCCTATTTCCTATGATCTTATGTCAGTCAATGTGTAACACTGATTTGAGGCCAGCCTGTTTATGACGTCTTGCAGGTTAGTTACTGAGTAATCTCTACTGGCTCTGTTTGAGTTTCTGGAAGTGCTTGGTGGATTGCAGAGTTGGTTACAGTTGGTGAAGTCTGCACATGGAGAAGGCCTTGGTTCTGACTGTAAAAGTTCTGGTCAGACCACTTGTTCCCAGTCATGGGCGCTGTACTTAGCATCCCATTAGCCTGTAGCGGGAGAGGGAGATGGAGCAGAGGCAGCATAGAAGAGGACAAGGACAAGGGAAGAGGATCAGGAGAAGGGCTCTCAACAGGAGGCCTAATCAACCACGGGTCTTCCAGGAACACTTCTCTTACCTCCATCTAAGCCAAGAGCAGTGTATGCATTGTCTACCCTTTACAAAGGAAATGCTTTTATAAGTACATAAAAAGGAAGAGAGTAACTAAAGTAGACATTGGTCCCTTAGAAGCAGAGACAGGAGAAATCATCATTGGGAATGAGGAAATGGCAGAAGCATTGAACAAATATTTTGTGTCTGTCTTCACAGTAGAAGACATAAGTTCCATACCAGAAATAGGCAGTAACCTAGGGGCTAAAAAGAGTGAGGAAGTTAAGAATATTGTTATCAGCTGAGAAAAAGTATTGAAGAAACTTGAGGGACTAAAATCTGAAAAGTCCGTGGGATCAGATGGCCTACATCCTAGGGTTCTAAAAGAGATAGCTGCAGAGATAGTGGATGCACTGGCTATGATTTTCCAGAATTCCTTAGATTCAGGAATGGTCCCATCAGATTGGAAGTTGGCAAATGTTGCGCTGCTTTTCATGAAAGGAGGTAGAGAGAAAACGGAACTACAGGTCAGTTAGCCTAACATCAGTCATTGGGAAGTTGCTGGAAACTATTATTAAGGAAGTGTCAACATTGCACTTGGAAAAGCCTAGTATGATTAGAACAAAACAGCATGGTTTTACTGAAGGGAGATCCTGTTTGACAAATTTATTAGAGTTTTTTGAGGATGTATCCAGTAGGGTAGATAAAGGGGAACCAGTAAATGTATTTTCAAGAAGCATTCGATAAGGTGTCACATAAAAGATTAATAGGCAAGATAGGGGCTCATGGTGTTGGGGGTAATATATTAGCATGGATAGATGATTGGTTAACAGACAGGAAGCAGAGAGTGAGCATAAATGGGGCATTTTCAAGTTGACAGGCAGTAAATAGTGGGGTGCTGCAAGGATCAGTGCTGGGGTCTCAGATATTAACAGTCTATATTAATGACTTGGATGAAGAGACAGAGAGTAATGTATCTAACTTTGCTGATGATACAAAGCTCAGTGGAAAGATAAGCTGCGGGGAGGATGTAGAGAGGCTGCAAAGAGATATAGACAGGTTAAGTGAGTGGGCAACAAGATGGCAAATGGAGTATAATGTAGGGAAGTGTGAAGTTGTTCACTTTGGTTGTAAAAATAGAAAAACAGAATATTTTTTCAAAGGTGTGGAACTGGATATAAGAACATAACAACATAAGAAATAGGAGCAGGAGTAGGCCATTCAGCCCCTCAAGCCTGCTCCGCCATTCAATAAGATCATGGCTGATCTGTCCCAGGTCTCAACTTCTCTTTTAGGCCTGCTCTGCCTAACTCTCAACTCCCTGAGATTTCAAAAATCAACCTACCTCCTCCTTAAATACATTTAGTGACCTAGCCTCCACAACTCTCTGAGGCAGAGAATTCCAGAGATTCACCACCCTCTGAGAGAAGAAATTCCTTCGCATCTCAGTTTTAAATGTGTGCCCCCTTATTCTGTAATTATGTCCCCTAGTTCGCGAGTCCCCCACTAGTGGAAATAATTTCTCAACATCTACCCTGTCGAGCCCCCTTAAAATCTTATATGTTTCTATAAGATCACCTCTCATTCTTCTAAACTCCCATGAATAAAGGCCTAACCTGTTTAGCCGTTATTGATAAGACAGCCCCTTCATCCCAGGAATCAGCCTAGTGAACCTTTTCTGAATTGCCTACTTCTGCTCCTATTTCTTGTATTTTTGTTCTTGTGCTCCCAGACCTTTGCCACCTCTTGGAGCCAGACCTGCAACCTCAGAGCAAGACAAAGACAGCACTGCCAGAGGATGTGAAAGTGACTCGGGCCTTGAATTTCTTCACATCTGGATTCTTTCAGGCTAGAGCAGACAACATAGCTAACATCTTCCAGTTCGCTGTCCACTGCTGCATAAAGGAGATGGCAGGCACACTTTATGCCAGGAGAGGCACGTTCATTGTGCTCTCTGACCTGAGAGAAATAGGCGAAGGGTGTATGTGGCTTTGCCTGTATAACAGGCTTCCCCATGCTGCTGTATCCTTCACAACCTGGTCATCATGAGGGCGCAACCCCTGAGCAGCTCAGGAGCAAAAGCAGGCAGAGGAGGAAGAGGAGAAGCAGCAGGAAGGGAGGAGGCAACTTGCACATCCCTTTTCTGATTGGGCTGTCTGCGATTGCAACATTCGATGATGGTTCATCTGAATCCCCATTGTACAATAGCCACGCACCTTACCATCCCTCTGGCAGTGACCACTGCAGTTTCCTCTTGGCCACAATACTGAAATAAATGCCACCACCAAACTATTATTCCAACTTTATCCAACAAATTAATTCCATGCAAAAGTCAACAACCCTTGTGCATTGTCTTAGCGCCCGTCTTGTGGATATCTTTACCTGCCCTAGTGCTCCTATGCAGCGCTACCCCAGTGACTGCAGCATGGCTGGTGGAAGGCTGCTGACTTGGGAGAGACTGCAGATGGCTTTGCAGGATGACCTCGGATAGCTCTGGCCCTAGAATGCCCCGGTTCAGACTATACCACCTTGGCATGGATGGCAGCAGTCTGAGCTGGCTGAGAGGCAACAGCAAGGGCACTAGCAAAGTGGCAGTGGTGGGAGCATGGATGCTGTCGTTGTGAAAGAGGACAGCAGGCTCAGGGCCCATGGAGCCACTGTCACTCCCCCAGGGCGACATCTCAGCAATCCTAGTAATCTGCTCAAGTACAGACTGCTGGACTGCTGTGACACTCTGAAAGCCCCTTTGAGCACTGGTATCCACAGCCATGATGGCAGCAAACTGAAATTTCATGACGCCAACGATCGCTGGGTCCGAAAGTGTTCTCATAGAGTTTGCCACCACTTGCATGGTGGAAAGGATGGCTTCAAGCTCTGTGCAATACTCTGTGGCATGTTTGTGCCAGTCACCTCCATGCTCCTTGCCAGTGACTGCAGGCTTTCTGTCAGGCCTGCCAATGCACCAAGCACTTCTATGGGCATGCCTACCAACCTTTTTCCTGACACATATATGTCCTCATCTGTGTCCTCTGCAGCAGAACCCATGTACAACCTTGCCCTTCAGGGAGCTGGCACCTGTGCTGCCCTTTGTCCCTGCTCTGGCTGCAGGCCAATTGTGCCTGGAGACTCAACTTGTGCAGATCCCAACTCTATGCTGTACTCTAAAGTACACGCAGTGCCAGTGTCTGAGCAAGTGGCTGTAAGTGTGAGATCGAGTGGCGGTGTTTCTTTGTCACTCTCTCGTTCCTCTTGCACAAGATCCCTCACCAGTGCTAGATCAGGTGGCACTTCCTGGGTATCTGAAAGGATAAAGCACTGGTGTAGGTTTCAGGTGAGAGAAGGTTGGGGGAAAGCAAGAGGTGCATGCTTACACAGTCTGCAGCTTGTATATCAGAAGAGGTTGCAGGATGTGGGGAAAGTGAGATGTGAGAGGGAGGATTAGGTAGGAGTGTTCCGTCATCCTCTATGGTTTAAGCCCTGGTGCTGGCCACAGCCTCAGTCATGGCCACATCAGAGATGGCCAACACCGTCTCTTCTGTGGAGATAAGGACATGCACTGTGCCTGTCCCCTGCCAATTAGGTCCTGCTGCATCTGATTATGGACTTCCCTGTCCTGCAAGAGTGGGAAGTGTGTTAATTAGTGCAGTGCAATGTGTTCGTGTGGTGTGGTTTTCATGGTTGAATAGCTGGCAGTGATTGCAAGCTGTAAGATGGGTGAGGCTTGCAGCAGTGCTGTGTGTGAGGGTGAGGTAAGGCAATGGATGCTAGGTGGGAGTTGGGCATTAGTGCAGGATGCTGTGATCGGTAGTAAGTTCCAATGCGCCAATGTTAGCCTGAACATATTCCTTCAGCCAGCTGTTGGAATTTATTTGGGCCAAGTGGCACTCCATGATTTCCTTGATAGAGACTAATGATAGGTAAATGAAGGGGGTGTGGTGAATGGAGCAGTTTGCAAAGCTAGAGGTTTGTGTGTAAGATTATGGCATTTGCAGATGCATTTACTGACCTTGACCATTTGTGTGAGCATTTGTTCCTCCTTTCCATCGCTTGCACCAAGACCGCTGGTGCTTCATTGGAGAACCTTGAAGCACACTCTCTGGCAACATTTCCACTCTCTGTTTCTGCTCAGAGACTGTAACCAGCTCTAGCACCTGCTGCAGCTAGGGTGCAGTTTCCCTTTAACAGATGTCAGCTGGCTTTAAGTAGTGCAGGCTTGCTTTAAATGGTGGCAACCTCACATGAACTTGTGCTCCATGCTGAGGCGTGGAGCCAGTCAGCAGCGAGCTTAGCACTGGGTTGCATGTCACTATCATTTAAAATTAGCAGGCAGCACAAAGTACTTCCTGCTGCCCACATCACTACAACTGGGCATGAGTTAAGTGTGCATCATGATCCCCATGCTTGTTTGCCAGCATAATTCCCCCATTGTCTGCTGACAGACACTCAGGGCATGATTTTTCTGCCCCAGGTGGCTGACTGGCAGGCAATGGGGGGGCCAGAAAAACAGCGGGGCACCATGTCGGGAAGGCTCACCAATGCCGAGAAAGTTTCCCAGAGGTTGGACGACAGGCAGATTGGCTGCCAGCTCAACAGAGGTGGGCATCCAATTCAAGTAATTAAGGTCACAATTAAGGGTGTTGTTTCTCACTCGCTGACATTTTGCCATCAGCTTCATGCCTATGACCTCTTGACAACAGTGTGGGAGCCATCGGAACTGGAGTCTCCATCCTCAAAGAGGGATCCGCTGGCAGGGAGGGCCTCCCCTGCTCCAATTGGCCATCCGGAGGGGTTTCCCCTCCCATCCGAGAGGCTGGCCTGCTTGGCTCCTCTGATTGTTTACTTTAACTTACCCCTCTGATGGAACTTATATTTTCGGTGCTGTCTTAATCTCTGACCTGCCTCAGCAGTGCCTTCCTCTGCCGGTGAAGCTGCCGGTGAAGCTGCCGAGGCTTTGAGCTGCCGGCTCGCTGATTGGGCTGGCAATATCAGGAGCCCACCCACCGTCCTTAATTGCATGGTGAGCTAAGAGGCGGCTAATTAGGATGTTGCCCTCTGGCAAATAGCTCCCCAACTCTGGCTCCAGGCAACTGTGGGCTCAGGACCCCACTTGGTCCTGATGCAGGCTCCCATAAGAAAATAAGAACATAAGAAATAGGAGAAGGAGCAGATCATACGGCCCCTCAAGACTGCTTCACCATTCAATACAATGATGGCTGATCACGGCCTCAACTATACCTTTCCACCTGCTCCCCATATCTCTTGATTCTCCGAGAGACCAAAGATCTGACTATCTCAGCCTTAAATATATTCAGTGATGGAGCATTCACAACCCTCTGGGGTCGAGAATACCAAAGATTCACAACCCTCTAAGTGAAGAAATTTCTCCTCATCTCAGTCATAAATGATCGTCCCTTTATCCTGAGATTGTGCCTCTGTGTCTTAAATTCCTCAGCCAGTGGAAACAATCTCTCACTGTCTACCCTGTCAAGCCCCTTCAGAATCTTCAATGCTTCAATGAGATCGCCTCTTATTCTTCTAAAGTCCAAAGAATGTAGACCCACTTTACTCAACCTCTCATCTTAGGACAATCCTCTCAACCCAGGAACCTATATAGTGAACCTTTGCTGTACCACCTCCAATGCAAGTATATCCTTCTTTAAATATGGAGACCAAAATTGCACACAGTACTCTGGGTATAGTCTCACCAAAGTCCTGTACAAATGTAGCAAGACTTCCTTATTCTTGTACTCCAATACTCTGGCAATAAATGCCAACATGCCATTTGCCTTCCTGTTCGCTAACTTTCTGTGTTTCTTGTATGAGTTCCTCTGAACATCAACATTTACAAGTTTCACACCTTTAAAAAAATATTTTACTTTTCTATTCTTATTGCCAAAGTGAATAACCTCACACTTCCCCACATTATACTCCATCTGCCCACTCACTTAACCTGTCTATATCTCTTTGCAGCCTCGTTGTGTCCTCACAGCTTAGATTCTTGCCTAGCTTTGTATCATCAGCAAACATGGATACATTGTAGAGTCATATACAGCACAGAAAGAAGCCATTCGGCCTATTGAGTCCATGCCGGCTCTCCATGGAGCTATTCAGTCAGTCCCACTCATCGCTCGATCCCTGTAGCTTTGGTAATCTATTTCCTTCGAGTAGCATCCAATTTCCTTATAGCTTATTACTCTCAGTCTCTGTCTAAGTCTTTAATATAGATTGTAAATAGCTGAGGCCCCTAGCACTGATCCTTGCGGCACTCCACTAGTTACAGCCTGCCAACTTGAAAATGCCCCATTTATCCCTACTCACTGTGTCCTGTCTGTTAACCAATCTTCTATCCATGCTAAAATATTACCCTCAACTACATGAACTCTTATCTCGTGTATTAACCTTTTGTGTGGAACCTTATCGAATGCCTTTTGGGAATCCAAGTATATACTACATCTACTCATTTCCCGTTATCTTCCCTATGAGTTAATTCTCGAAAACCTCTAATATGTTTGTCAAACACAATTTCCGTTTTGTAAAACCGTGCTGACTCTGTCAAATCAAATTACTTCTAAGTGCATTGTTAAGTCTTCCTTGATGCTAGTTTCCAGTATTTTTCTGATGACTAATATCAGGCTAACTGGCCTGCAATTCCCTGTTTTCTCTCTTCCTCCTTTCTTGAATAGCGGTGTTACATTTGCTAACTTCCAATCTACTGGGACCAGTCTAGGGGATTTTGGAAAAAGATAACCAGTGCATCCACTATCTCTGCAGCTACCTCTTATGGAACCCTAGGATGTAGGCCATCAGGGTCTGGTGATTTGTTGAATTTTAGTCCCTTAAGTTTTTCCAATAGGTTTTCTCTGCTGATATTAATTATCTTACTTTTCTCACACTTATTAGCCCCTCGCTTACCCTCTATTTTTAGTATATCATTTGTATCTTGTACTGTGAAGACAGACACAAAACATTTGTTCAGTGTCTCTTGCCATATCTTCATTCTCCATGATAATTTCTCCTGTCTCTGCCTGTAATGTTTACTTTAGCTACTCTCCTTTTTAGACACTTTTAAAAGCTTTTACAAACTGTATATTCCTGGCTAGTTTACTCTCATTCTATTTTTTTCCCTTTTTATCAACTTTTTGGTGGCCCTTTTCTGGTTTCTAAAACACTCCCAAACCTCAGGCTTACTACTATTCTTTGACACCTTATAAGCCTCTTCTTTTAATCTATTACTATCCTTAACTTCCTCACTAAGTCAGTGAAGGATCTTACTTGCTGAGTTTTTGTTTTTTTAATGGAATTTATTTTAGTTGAACATTTTGAATTGTTTCTTTAAATGTTTCCCACTGTTTATTATTTTATCCCACTGCCATACTATGTACTCAACCAATCTTAGCCAGCTGTCCCCTCATACCTGTGGAATTGCTTATATTTAAATGTAAGATTCTTGTTTGGGACTTTCAAATTTAATATGGAATTCAATTATATTGTGATCATTATTTCCCAGTGGATCTTTTTACTATGAGATTAATAATTAACCCCATCTATTATGCGCAGTACTAGATCTAAAATAGCTTTAACCCTACGTCATAACACAAAAGCAAAATACTGCGGATGCTGGAAATCTGAAACAAAAACAGGAGATGCTGGAAATACTCAGCAGGTCAGACAGCATCTGTGGAGAGAAAAACAGTCAGCCTTTCAGGTCTGTGACCTTTCATCAGAACTGTCAAAGTTAGAAATGAGTGAGTGAAAGGGGGATGGGGAAGAAGAACAAAAGGGAATATCTGTGATAGGGTGGAGGGCAGGAGAGATTAAAATTTAAGGAATGCTGAATGTCTCGGAGACATCTATAATCATGGGTGGATCTGAAACACGAAGCGTTGTGTTATCTTTATCCCTAGTTGGTTCCACAATGGATGGTTCCAGGAAACTGTCATGAAAGCATTCTACAAACTCATCTTCCAGGCTACATTTGCCAATTTGATTGGTCTTAAAGCCCACAGTAAAATTCAACCCTCATTGATTGGTATTACATTGTTGGGCAAAATATCTGGCCTGAGCCTTTTGAAACATAGGGTGGAATTTAATGCTCTCCCCTGCAGTGGGGTTTGGAGGCGGGAAGAGCATGAAATCGGATGGGATGGTGGGGGGTGGCAGCGGGGGATGTTCTCCCCACAATCTCGCCTCTCCCAAAATTTAGTCTGGGTGGAGAAGGCCTGTGCACGGCCTTCCCGCCCCAATGTCAATTGAGGCCCTTAACTGGGCAATTAATACCCAATTAAGGGCCTTTTCCCACCGCAGCCACAATTACCCGTGTGGTGGGCGGCCCTGTCGCTGCATGGGAAGCACGGTACGGAAAACTGTGTGGGCTGCTTCCCAGCTCCGGGGAGGGAAGGGGTCACTTGTTTAAAGGCACTTTGTGCCTGAACAAGGGGCCCAGCATGAAGTGGGGCACACGCTCAGAGCCACCCCCTCTGCCCTTGCTGACAACCCACTTCCCCACCAACTCCCCAACCCCCTCCTGTGACCCCCACCCGTGAGACCCCTCCCCTCTGACCTACCTTGGCCTGGTTCCAGTGAAGCTCTTGGGCCTCCAGCAGCTGCACGTGTAGCAGCAGCCACTGCCTCTGCGGTGGCGCTGCAGCTACCGGCCTCATATTGGTCAGAAGCTCTGCAAGGGCAGGATTTCCGCCACCGGGGTCCTTGATCCTGTGGAAGGCCTGCTGCTGTCCACTTAAATGTTTGATTGATACTAAGTTTTCAGGCCTTCCGCAGAACAGGCGACGCCGGGATCTCAGCGTCGGTTTCTTTAGACGTTGAGACCCTGACGCCAGGATAAAAATCCTCCTATAATCTTTAGCAAGGGAGAACACAGAGAAATTGAGCCCAATTAGCATGATCAGATGAGGAAGAGAAGATTAAAATTGGAAGACACAAATTGAAACTCACCTTACCGATCACCAAAACTGCTTAAAAATCAGTGAATATACAGTGCCCAGAAAGGCAAACTTTGAAGATTATTCTGTGACTAACTAACTCTGAGTCATAATCAGTTGCTGTATGACTGAATACATTGGTTAGTCAACAGTTATTATTGTCACATTGTTCTGGGGTATAGCGTCATGGAGATCTAGATGTGCAACTTAAATAAATGATGTAAGTCTTGTTTGTACAGGAATGATTGATTCACTATTTCATTTTATGAACACAGAGGTAGAGGAAAGGTCCAGATACGGAAAGAATATGGAAGATCAGTACACTTACCTTTCTCTGTAAAGCAGTCCTTCGATTATGTAAATGAAGACTTGCACTTATTTGTAAATAAATATCAGGACATCAGAAAGTGCCTTACAGCCAATGAAGTACATTTGAAGTATAGTCACTCTTGCAAATATCGGAAACATGGCAGCCAATTTGCCCACGACAAGTTCTCACAAACAACCATGAAATAATGTTCAGATTGAATATTTTAATGATGTTGATTGAGGGGTAATTATAGACCAGCACACCGGGGAGAACTCCCCTGCTCTTCTTCGAACACGACAATGGGCTTTTTTAAAATCCAACTGAGAGGGCAGACAATGGTTTAATGTCTCATCCAAAAGACAGCACCTCTGACGGAAGTGCACCGAAGATTAAGGGCTTAATTTTACTGTGGGTTTTGGGACCTCGACATTGGGCCAAAAAGTGGGGCTGAAGCCCGCACTTGCTGACAATGGGACTGGCTCAGCAGTTTTAATTGGCTGCCTGTAGGCCCACTGTCCAATTCATCCATCCCGATGTGGCTCCTAATGTTTTATCAGCCACCACCACCCCACACCCCACCTTCCCCCCCCCCCCCCCCCCCTTCCCCCACCACACCTCCGTTTCTGGGGGCTGGCAAAATTCAGGTTTACATGCTTATGTTGGACTTGATCGTACAACCATCTGACTCAGCGGCACAGCGAACACCACAAATACTTTGTCATGGTTGAAGTTCTGGTTGCTCTCTTCTGCAGCTATCAATGCAAAAATGCATTAGAAATGCTAGTTTTGCTTTCTGTCTGCTAAATTAGTGCAAGTATTGGCTGATGTTATTGTTAAAGTGCTCGAGATATATTTCCAACCCCTTTATTTAAGGCTCCGACTAGGTGATATAACTTGTCAATGTCCCCTTTAGTGACCATGGAGTGCATTTTGTTTATTACTGGTTTGTCTTTGGTCCTGCACTGAGCTCCTGTGGCAGTCTTTCTCCTTAATGATAAGACAGAAGAAAGTATGGGACAAAAAAGGCAACTCAAGCCATTGGGCCCATTTCTTCAACAGACAAAAGTGCTTTGGGCTATCCTCAAGTTGTCAAAGGTGCTATATAAATACAAGTCTTTCTTTTTTTCTTTCTAATGCCACCTGCTCTGCAAAACAACATCTTAAAATCTCCTTACCCTTTCAAGGTAATGGAGGATAGTGATATAGTGGTAATGTTACTGGGCTAATAAGCCAGAAACCTAGACCAATACTCTGGAGTCATGAGTTCAAATCCCACCCACCCAGCTGGGGAAATTTAATTTATATTAATTAATAAATCTGGAATAAAATGCTATTCTCATTAATAATGATCATAAAACTACTGGATTGTTGTAAAAACCAATCTGGTTCACTCATGTTAGCACCACAGCCTCACAGCTCCAGCGACCCGGGTTCGGTTCTAGGTACTGCCTGTGTGGAGTTTGCAAGTTCTCCCTGTGACCGCGTGGGTTTCCGCCGGGTGCTCCGGTTTCCTCCCACAGCCAAAGACTTGCAGGTCGATAGGTAAATTGGCCATTGTAAATTGCCCCTAGTGGAGGTATGTGGTAGGAGAATATGGGATTAATGTAGGATTAGTAGAAATGGGTGGTTGGTGGTCAGCACAGACTCGGTGGGCCGAAGGGCCTGTTTCAGTGCTGTATCTCTCTATGACTCTATGTTTGTTCAGGGAAGGAAACCTGCTCACCTACATGTGACTCCAGATGCACAACAATGTGGCTGATTCTGAACTGCTTTCAGAAACGGCAAAGCAAGCTACTCATTGTATCAAACTGCTACTGTAGAAATTGCTGTGGGTGTACCTACACCACATGGACTGCAGTGGTTCAAAAGGGTGGTTCACCACTGCCTTCTCAAGGGTATTAAGGGATGGCCAATACATGCTGGCCTTGCTAGTGATGCTCACATCCCAAGAATTAATTTTTTAAAAATTCTCATGCTTTGAATGTTTTAACCCTGGCCATTTGCTAGCAGTGGACCCCATCAGGATTTGATCATCTAGGCCCATATTTATCTCCACACTCTTCAGTTCTGAACACTTTGTTATTTTTCTCCACAATCTTTTGTATCTATTTTGGCCTCAAAGGCCTTTATTGGTGCCAAGCATGCATTTCACTTCCTTGAGGGCCTCTTGCTCTACAAAATCTGTCATAGGATTTGGAAATTCCTGCTCTGATTGCCCGTGCCCTGTGACTAGCCTCCACTATCTTGCATTCCCTGCAGACTCGAAAAATTGCGCACACTTATTTATTGTACCACGAGTCACAACGCAGATGCGGGCTGACATTGGAATCGACTACAGGGGAAGGTAATGTCATACATTCTAATTCTGATGCAACATCTACACCCGAACATTAGACAGTCGCTTTCTTTTCAGATGCTGATTGGAGGGGCAGTGTATTTAGATCCTTTGAGGTTTTCAATTCCGCATACAATGGTATTCAGAAACTGCTGAAGGAAGGAGAGGTTGCATTCACTCTTCTGAACATTCCTTTGTTTTACTGCAAAGCCAGCTATTTTCGTAGGACATTGTGATGACTTTGATAAGAGTAAAATTATCATCTAGTCACATTTTCAGAGGAGTTGTCCTTGGCTGTGCATTACAGCTCATGTGAAGTGACTCTGGAGTGAACTCACCATAATAAGCAAACTCTAAACCAGGGTTGTCCAACCTTTTCTGGCAAAAAGCGCCGCATTATGATTTTTGCTCGGCCCAGGGAGCCGGTGAGCAAATTTCGAAAGATAAAGGCATTAAAAATTTATCTTACTAATAAAAAAATCTTTGGTCCAAAAGCGTTTAAATGCTCAACATTCAGCATCAATTTTTTTTTATTTGTTTCATGGGATGTGGGCGTCACTGGCCAGGCCAGTATTTATTGCCCATCCCTAATTGCCCTTCAGAAGGTGGTGGTGAGCTGCCTTCTTGAACCGCTGCAGTCCATGTGGGGTAGATACATCAACAGTGCTGTTAGGAAGGGAGTTCCAGGATTTTGACCCAGCGACAGTGAAGAAAAGACGATATAGTTCCAAGTCAGGATGGTGTGTGACTTGGAGGGGAACTTGCAGGTGGTGGTGTTCCCATGTATTTGCTGCCCTTTCTTTTCTTGCTGTATCCATGGGCCACCATCTGAGACTCTTAAATTTCAACTGGTAACAAAACTGCCAACAAGTCTTATGCTTCCGCTAGTTGACACTTCCCAGCACGCAACTAAAACCTTGGCCAATCTCTATGACTGTAATGTTGGTACAAGAAATAGGGCAAACTGGGTTTTAAAAAATTACTAGATTTTCCTCAACAATTCCTCCCTTCACCCACCATGCACCAGGAGCAGAAATCCCCTCCTCCCCACATCCCCGACTCCTCGAGCTCCCGTCCCCTCCCACCTCTGACTCTTCAAGCTCCCCTCCCCCTACACCTCCAACTCCTTGAGCTCACCTCTTCACTGCCGCCTCAGTGAGTACACCTATCTCCCCAAACACTTTTTATTTTCCAGCGCCCATGTTGACTGGCCTGAACGAAGCGCACGCGTTGATTGGCGTGCAGGAATGTAGCACACCATGATTGGCGGGCCAGGTCGAAACCTTTGGCGGGCCGGAGTGTGGCCTGTGGGCCATATGTTGGAACAACCCTGCTCCGAACCAATTTCTTAATCAGACTTATCCTAACTTGAGCTATTTTAGGGTTAATTTGTGAACACCACAGCTTTGTGTTTTTAATTATCTTTCGTCGTTATTTTTCCCTTCCCTTCCTGAAGGCTCATTGTACAACTTCATTGTATGGGTGAAGCAATCGTAAGTTGGGATTCACTTATGCAAAGAGTCATGGGCAATGGGCTAGGCTGAAGCCTTGCATAGTGAAGAATCTCTGTCAGCTTTAGTGTTGCTTTCCACTTCACTGAAATGGAAATGACACCACTGTAAATAAGATCCCTGCTGCAGAATATTTTCCACGCTGCTCTTGAAAATAGAATTACGAAGAGTATCTACTGAAGTTTGCTAAACCTTTTAAATCCCAGATGTATACTTTAGAGAGATATACCTGTAGTGCTGTGCCTGATAGCACAGTGGGACAGTGCAGTTCTGACAATTCAAAGAGTGTATGAAGGAGTATCAACTATTAATGATGTGCTGTGATATGGGGGGAATGGTGGTGGGGGAGATGCCAATCTTCACTTCAGAATGAAAGCAAAGACTTGCAAGCTCTATGTGCAACGCATGGTAATTACAACATGGCATTACTTTGTCCCCCCTGCGCACTCTACCCTATCCTTCGCTGTGGAACATGAATTAGAGTGGGCGATCTTAACATTAGTGTAATGGCACCCATGAGTCAGCCTCCAAGGTCGCTGTATAAATATACTAGTTTACATAATCTGTGTATGCTCATTTGTGCTATTTATACCACCTTCTATGTGATGCTCGGAGCTAATAAGGAGAGTAAGCTTTTTATTATGAGAGACTTTTGTTCAGCTGAATAATGCAACATTTCGATAAAAGTGTAAACAGTTTGTGGGATTACTCCGCTCTCCTTTTTCTCTTTGCTTTAAAGTCCAATTACAGAGACAATCCTATTTGATACTGTTCTCCAACAGGCCAAACCCACAAGATACCTCTTACACAAACAGAATTGTTTGAAAGAATTTGAGATGGCTTGAATGACTGATGCAGCTGTTTGGAGTTCTTTTTGAAAGCCAAATGGATTTCTCAACATCTGTTATGTTTGGATCAATGCATCTGCAAGCTACTTGTAATCACTTGTGGGGTGTGTCCAAAAATAGGGGCCATAAATGTAAGATAGTCACCAATATATTCAGTAAGGAATTCAGGAGAAACTACTTCATCCAGAGAGTGGTGAGAATGTGGAACATGCTCTCTCTCTCTCTCTCTGTATCTTTGGCCTCCTTATCTCAAGAGACAATGGGTAAGCGCCTGGAGGTGGTCAGTGGTGTGTGGAGCAGCGCCTGGAGTAGCTATAAAGGCCAATTCTAGAGTGACAAGCTCTTCCACAGGTGCTGCAGAAAAATTTGTTTGTCGGGGCTGTTACACAGTCGGCTTTCCCCTTTGCGCTTCTGCCTTTTTTCCTGCCAACTGCTAAGTCTCTTCGACTCGCCACACTTCAGCCCCGCCTTTATGGCTGCCCGCCAGTTCTGGCGATCGCTGGCAACTGACTCCCACGACTTGTGATCAATGTCACAGGACTTCATGCCGCATTTGCAGACGTCTTTAAAGCGGAGACATGGACGGCCGCATTCCATCTTTGCTGCCTCCGGAGAATACTTGGCAACAGGTGGCATGACCGTATCTCCAACACAGAAGTCCTCGAGGCGGCCAACATCCCCAGCTTATACACACTACTGAGTCAGCGGCGCTTGAGATGGCTTGACCATGTGAGCCGCATGGAAGATGGCAGGATCCCCAAAGACACATTGTACAGCGAGCTCGCCATTGGAACATGCTACTACAAGGAGTAGTTGAGGCGAATAGTATAGATATATTTAAGGGGAAGCTAGATGAACACATGAGGGAGAAAGGAATATAGTAGCGTTCGATGAAGAGGGGTAGGAGGAGGCTTGTGTGGACTTTTGACATAGACCTGTTGCAAGGAACGTCTTGTTTCTATGTAATATTTGTGCAATGACCTACTTTGTCACTCCTGCCACAACTAACTGGAAAGAACATAAAGAAAGATATAATTATACACATTAGCTTCAACTGAGGTGAAGATTTCTGGTGCAATATATTTTGTGCCCAGTGTCAATTGTCACTTATAACACAAAGGGTTTGAATTTTAGTTTATTTAATAAGAATGACTTGCAAAAGGGTTTTGTTGGCAGGAGTGAGATAGGCAGCCCAGCTTTGTGCTCCAACAGCAACTTATGTAGTAAATTCAACATAATAAAATGTCTAAAAGCACTTAAAAGGGACGTAATCAGACAAAAATTTACACCAAGCCAAAGGGGACATTAGGACAAGTGGCCAATCACTTGGTCAAAGAGGTAGGTTTTAAGAAGGGTCTTAAAGCAGGAGAGAGAGGCAAAGAGGTTTATGGAGGGAATTTCATGTGTAGGACTGCGATGGCTGAAGGCATGGCCCCCAAAGGTGGAGAAAGACATTGGAGCAATACAGACTATTTGGAGAAATGCAGGGCTGGAGGAGGTTAAAGAGATAGGGAGGGAGGAGGCAATGGAGGGATTTGAGCCTGAGGATGAGAATTTTCAATTCAATGGTTCAATAATGATATTAAAAAGGGCAGGTGATACAAACACTGATGTCTTTCACTTAGATGCATACAAAAATACATTCACAAAACAAATCTTGAACAGAACACATTTGTATTTATGTAGCACCTCATAATATCTATTAGAAACATCTTAAAGTATGTCACAAACATGAATGACTTTGAAATCTAGCCACTGCTGTTATATAGGCACAGCATATTCCCACAAACAGCCATGACATTAATGACCAGCTAATCTGTTTTTAGTGGTGTTCTTTCAGAGACGAAAGCTGGCCAGGACACCCTGTTCTTCTCCAATATCTACCTGAACCACCAAAAGTCAACTTGATCTCTCGTCTGAAGGCTAGAATCACCAGCAATGCTGCACTCCATCTGCACTACTTGATTGCCAACCAAGATTATGTAGTCAAGTCCTGGGTCTTGAACTCATAACTGTCTGGCTCAGAGGTAAGATGCTACTAACTGGATTAATAGATTTAAATTTATATATTTCCCTGAGGCATGAATGGACGTTATAGTGGGAAAGTGGTGAATTACCAGTCAATGGTGACATTGTAACTCACCAATTTTGAGTTGTTCCTTACTTATGGAATATAACGGACATTCAACTGCTTCCCATTCTATATCTCTTATATTTGACAGTTTTAGCTTATAAAAGGCAACAGACAGACTGAAGTGATGGAGTTTTCAGGAATAAGCGCTCAAATCATTGAACATTTTATACTTAGATACTGACTGCATGTTTAACTGCTGTACATCAATTAGAAATGTAGAATACTGTGAAAGGTTCATATTTTAGAGGAACTTTGCCTTGTATTTTAATTCTATGCAATGGAAATGAACCATAAAATGTGCTTGCGTCAGTCTTTTGCTGCAGCAATTCAAAACGACTCCCAAATGCCCTGCATCTCCACACGACCCTATATCACCCTCAGCTTCACATGTTTATCCAATCTTCCCTGAAAATATCCAATGGTGTCTGCCTCAACTATTGCCTTAGGCAAAATGTTCTGTTCTCTAACAGTGCTGTGTGTAAAAAAAGCTTCTCTTAACCTCTCTCTGCACCACATTAGTAAGAAATTGAAACTGAAAGCCTCCCGTCACTGATTATCCATGAGGAAATGGTATTCCCCTACTCACTCCATCAAAACTCTAAAAATCCACATTCTATATTCTCCCAGTCTTATTGCTCTGGCGGGAAGAGTCCAATGTGAAATGCACATTGGAATTTTATACCCTGTTAAATGATTAATATCCTTTCAAAATATGAGCAATTGGAAGTGCTTGGGTCTTTCAAGTCCATATCATGGGCAGTGATTTGGTCCATCGTAAGTCCATAAAATGGGAAGCAAATTCATCCATTGGAATTCCAAAAAATGGGAAATTAAATCATCCATTGACATTCCATAAAAGGGGGATTGATGTGGCCTATTTGAATTACAAGAAATGGAAGGTGGAATTCCGCATAATTGATACGATTATGTTTGTAGGATATCTGTGCTTGAGCCTGAACACTAGATTCTTAGATCAGTAGCACAATCTAATAATTCATTGTGAGCTACATTACCACACAAAAGTTTAAAATGCATGTATCCAATTTCTTCCTCTGTTATTTTAATGGAGACAGTAACCTCATTCATTGTAAACAGGCTAATGTCTCTGCTAAAATGTGGAGGGCTGTCTGATATACACTTATTGCACAATAACATCAGCAGCAGCAATTCTCAGGTTGTATTTACCCAAAGTAAACAAGCACAGGATTATATTTAGAGATGGCCTCTGCCAGAAGTGAGAGAGTAATAAAATAATAATAAAAGAGATCTTTCTACTCTGCAGAGCTAACTGCAGGGAATTTGTGATGTGACTTTCAGACAGGTTAAGGTATTACAAGGTATGGAAACACAGGTATCTAAAATGTTAAATTTCAATGAAGGTTGAATAATGGCTACCTGAAATTGAGTTGCAGGCCTGTAATTTAATGGGGAGATCAAATATCATTGTGTGTGTTTTTTAAGTGGACATGAAGTTTAAGTAGTATGAGAATGTCCTCTGAACTCAAGATTAGATTACAGTCTAAGAACTCACAGCCTTAAATCCACTGTACCATATCTATTATTTTATCTCTCTCACTCCAATAAAATGTATCTGTTACAATTCAGGCATTGCAGTTTGTGAAAAACACCAGTAAATCACAACTAATATGCAAATAAAGGAAGAAAGCCAGCAATTTCTTGCTTTTGTCCTCACCTTCAAATAATCTGGCATCTACCCTAACAGAAATAGTAATTTGCTTCTAATTATTTTCATGCTATGCCTGTTGTGGACCACCTCACTGTAGCGAAGGTCTGAGCAGTAGTCCTAAAATGAACAGGCTGGGTTAGCAGCTACACATGTATGAGCTCCACACACCTACCTGTGAGACACATAATAGGTGGTCATCTATACTATTCGCCTCAACTACTCCTTGTAGTAGCATGTTCCATATTCTCACCACTCTCTGGATGAAGTAGTTTCTCCTGAATTCCTTATTGAATATATTGGTGACTATATTGGCACACCCAGCTGTCAAACTCCTAGTGTCACACTTCGCTCCTGATGTAAAATTGTTCTCTACTCCTCAATGAGACATCAAACTAACAGACACACTTCAATCAGCAAGGTGCCATGATCACATAACAATTAAACTCATGAGTGAGCTCAAGCTTACAAAAATTGAGGCCTTAAAAGGATAGGTAATTTTTAAACGCAGATCCACATTGGCAACAGAATACTACATTGTGCATCACATGGCACACTACTCATAGAATTAAATAGAATGTATAGCACAGAAAGTGGCATTCAGCCCAATGGGTCTATGTCAGTGTTTATGCACCACGTGAGCATCCTCCTCCTTCTTCTCTTCATGTAATGTATCAGTATATCCGTCTATTCCGTTTACACTCATGTGCTTATCTAGTTTCCTGTTAAATGTGTCTATGCTTTTTGCCTCAACTAGTCCTTGTGATAGTAAGTTCTATATTCTAACCACTCTCTGGGTAAAGAAGTTTCTCCAGAATTCCCTATTGGATTAATTAGTAACAATCTTATACTTATGGTCCTAGTTAGGGTCTCCTGAAAGTGAAAATATTTTCTCTACAACTACTCTATCAAACCCATTCACCATCTTCAAGACCTCTATCAGATCACCCCTTAGCCTTTTCTTTTCCAGAGAATAGTGTCCTGCTGTTCAAACTTTCCTGATAGGAATAACAGTTCTGATATCATGCTTTTAAATATTTTTTGCACTTTTTCTAGTGCCTCATATCACTTCTTTAATATGGAGACCAGGACCATGCACAACATTCCAGTCATGAGCAACACCACAGAATATTTTCTAATACATCTAGCCTTGTGTTGTGGTGTTCACAAGAAGAAGTAGCTTCAATCGTCGCTTTCAAAGGGGAATTGGATAAATACTTGAAGGAAAAAAAGATTGCCGGGATCTGGGGAAACAGCGGGGAAAGTGAGTCTAACTGGATTGCTCTTCTAAAGAGCCCCAGGGTTGATGATGGTATTAATTTCCTCATGATGGCTTTTACTGTCCTATTACAAGTGAATAATTTGTATTAAATCACAAAGAGATTTTGTGCACAGTATGATTTCTATGTATGATTTATTAAAGAGCATGGCACAGGGTATTTGTGTTTCTTTCTACATTTTACCCTCCTTGTTGGAAGATGCTGACTTGGTGCTGATTTATAATTCAGTGAGGACCAGCTGCCTTCCCATACTTCCTCCATGTATCAACCATGGCTCAGTGGGTAGCACTCTTGTCGCAGAGTATGAAAGTCATGGGTTTAAGTCTCACTCAGATCTCTGTACAAAACCTTGGCTGACTCCCTCAGTATAGCAGTCAATTTGTGTACAGCGGGTTCCCAAAGCAACATTGTGCTAGCTATCAGATGGACTGTTTTAGCGATGCTTGTTGAGGGATAAATGTCGAGCAGTACATCTGGAGGGTTCCCCTGCTCTTCTTCAAAATAGTGATAGGGGATCTTTTAGGTCCATCTGAGAGGGGAGATGGGGCCTTGATTTAACATCTCATCTGAAAGGCACACCTCTGAAAGTGCAGAGCTCCCTCAGTACTGCATTGCAGTGTTAGCTTAGATTTTGTCCTCAAGTCTCTGGAGTGGGATTGGAATCCAGAACATTCTGACACAGAGGTGAGAGTGTTAGTATTGACTCACAGCTGACACCACTGAAGGAAAGAAAGAGAGTGATGTGAGGGAGACTCTACAGTCACGTGGTCCTGGGAATGAAGGAGTTACAATAGAAGATGCAGAAGCGAATCCTGATTTCCAAAGTTGTTCAGAACTAGTGACTATTTCTGTTGAACTCTAGAGAGAAATTGCCATTTGGAATTCAAGGGATCTGAAATACAGTAGCACAGCTATCTCAGAATATTTGAATAACCATTAAGAGTTGATCCCAATTCTGCCATCTTTTTGCACATTACCTTCATATTTAAATGTATATCCACGCAGTCATTTCCTTTAAGGAGTCCCTACTTTCCCATCAGGAAAGACCATTCAGCCCAACTATTCTACCTCGGTGGATATGCTCCACACAAGCCTTTTTCCCATCCAACTTCCTCTAACCCTATCAGCTTAGCCTTCGATTCCTTTCTCCCTCATGTGTTTATCTAGCTTTCCTTTAAATGCTTCCATCAATTCTGTGTCTTGCTGTTCCTCAGTCTTCATCCCATCTATTCTAAAGCTGCTGTTTGGTGATGGGATGCAGCTCTACTGATGTCAACACTGCTCTGGTTCCTCACCTAGGTGGCCAATAAGTGACAGTGAGTGGTGGCAGGCTATTGAACCATGAAGGACTTTGCAGCTGAGTCTAATCCTGATCGATGTCCCCGTCATACAGTTTCCAGTCGGGAGTCTCTGGACAGTGATCAGAAGCAGGAAGCTTGGCCACATTTTGCCTCCCAATTCTAGCAATCCGAGGCCAATTGGAGCACCCTAATGATGGCCCAACAGCAAACTATTAGCCTGAAAATGACAAGAAATAAGATATCGGCCAAGCCAGCACTCAAGCAGTTAAATAAGGATGGAGAACACCACACTATTCTTTTGTTCGATAGCAGCGGTTTCTAATTTATTTATTCATCACTTGGACAAACTGATTGATGCTCATGTCTGTAGAATCAATCATATATTTATTTCTATTAATTAAATTTACAATGCACCATTAAATATCATTGAAATTTAATGAAAGACATTTCAATTCACAGCAAAAGCTAATTGGTAATGTAATGTTGTGTATCCAAAATTATGAACAGAAGATTTACAAATAAATGAAACAATGCAGTATTTAAAAATATATATATATATATATATAAAACAGTTGGGTTTGTGAGGAGATCAGAAAATAAACAGATATAAGGACTCCAGCAGCTGTGTACAGCAAATCAGGAGTGTGAATCATTCAATAAATATGCCCAATGTATTCATCATGCAAATATTTTGACACTATAGCTGCCCTGATAGGTGTATATGTGATTTTCCCGCTCTCCTAATTTCCTTCTTTCCTAAATATGCTGATTCTTGCCAGGCCTGATTGCAAGGGTGCCAATTGTCCTCTGTCACCTCAACCGCAAAGACCACTTGCCAGCTGAAACAGTGAGCTGGCTGTTCAACTGTGCTGGGCATCACAGCTGATCCTATCCTCGCCCCACCCAAACACCCTCAGGTGGCATCACTGCCAGCACCGGCTAGATCAGCACGAACTGTGGCTTTGAACCTGCGACCTTTTTGGCCTGCAGAGCTCAGTCCGAAACCAGGGTGGTGCATCTAACTGGCTGAGCCAGTGGGAGAACTGACAACCTGTAATTTTCTATGTAATCTTCCACAAGCCAGAATGGGATATTGGAACCAAGCCTATGTTGCAATGTCACTGAGGAATTTTTCCCCAAGCTAGCACTTCAGCTTGTATCTTAGAAAGAATTATTCAAGTTTATGTGCAGATCCTAGATAATTAGATTTCCACACTGATATTCCAGTCCTACAGTTTAAATAAACACAAGAGCTGTTCTTGGTAGACAAGACTTCAAAGTGACAATATTCAGATGCATTCATCCTTCTGACTGTTTTTAATAAAATGAACATGTTTTTTTTAACAGGCTGTATGTTTGCTTAAAGTGACGATGTTTTTAAATGTTGGCTGGAAATTTAAGAAAATTATTTTTTAAACATGAAAATGTTAGACTTTGTTGTACAGTTTGTTGTATTCTTTTTAAGGATTTGCTCACCGCATGTTAACACATTGTTCATATAATCTTACCATACGGAAGAAGGCCAATCAACCCATCATGCTGTGCTGGCTCTTGGAAAGAACTATCCAACTAGTTCAACTTCTCCACTCTTTTTGTGTAGTCCCTTTGACTAAGTGTTTGGTCACCTGTTGTAATATCGCCTTCTCTGGCTAAGTGTCTAATAACGCTCCTGTGAGATGCCTTGAGGCATTTTACTATTTTACAGGTGTTTTATAAATACAAGTTGTTGTTGAAAAAGAGGATATTGGCTTAGAATAGAGAGCTCCAGTTGGCAAGCTAGCATGCGAAGATGGGCTGAATAGCATCCTTCTGTGCAATGATTCTGTATATACAAACGGTAAATAAATATGCAAGAATCCAGCCATTGTGCAACTGTACTTAGAACAACATACAAATTTCTGTGAATCATTTCATGGTTTATTGAGAGACTTTCTTACTTGTCAGTACTGAACTAAAACACAAAAGTAGGATTTTTTTTTTTGTTTAAGTTTTCATCTGTTCAGTGTTGTGCAAGCTGGCAGGCACAAGGGGCTGAGTTCGTTGTGTGCCTCGAGAAACCAGCAACAGATTCCAGTCATTTCAGCTTGTTGCTATTGTAAATCAGCCAGCAAAACAGTGTGTGATTGCAATGGGGTCCTGACCACTTTGCAGTAATATGTGCCAGGATCTGCCGTAACTCTTTGACTGCCACAGCAGGTTGAGGCAGCATGAAGCTCCACGTGAGGGCCCCCACCTTCTCAAAGGGTGTATCTTTGCTGCTGCAGCTTGCATAGGGAGATGCAATAATAACAAAGGTTTAAAAGAAAAGACTTTAAACACGGAGGGCATGAAATTCACTTGCGTAGTACCGCCAGCAGCTCCCAGTGCGTGCTGGAAGCAGGTACGTTAACACTATCCTGACGTCCCTCAGTCTAACCAGCTGATGTGATCTCGAATTTGAACGATACTCACCCTGGCAACAAATTCGCTCATCACTCTGCAAGCAACAAGCACCGCGATGCAAGATGGGCCCTGATCTGGAGCTATTTAAAGGTCCATTCAACATGATGCGGGTGAGGTGTTTTTGCTTAGGTAGAGTTAGTGGAAGCCCTGGGAGGTTGTTGGAGGTATTTTTAGGGATTCTCTGGACGCATTCAGGGAGGGGAGAGAAGTAATTGACTCAGGTATAGAAGTCGTTGTTACAAAGTCTCTTGGTCTGCAATATGACCAGGATTTGGAATGGAGGAGGCAGAGAGGGGAAGCTGTGTGAGGAGGGATGAGTAGGAGGGCTCTCCATTGAAGGCCCTACCCACCATGGGTTTTCCAGGAGCAGTTCTCGTACATTCAAATGAGCTGGAGCAACACCTTAGCTGACTCAAGTTCAACAAGGAGGTGGTGATGGAGCTGTGCCATCTCCTTCCCTGGCCTGCAGCCACACAGCAAGGTGAGGACGGCTCCGCCAGCGGCTGTGAAGGGCACAGTGGCGCAGTGGTTAGCACCGCAGCCTCACGGCTTCAGCGACCCGGGTTCAATTCTAGATACTGCCCGTGTGGAGTTTGCAAGTTCTCCATGTGTCTGCGTGGGTTTTCTCTGGATGCTCCGGTTTCCTCCCACAAAACCAAAAGACTTGCAGGTTGATAGGTAAATTGGCCATTATAGATTGCCCCTAGTATAGGTAGGTGGTAGAGAAATATAGAGATAGGTGGGGATGTGGTAGGAATATGGGATTAGTGTAGGATTTGTATATATGGGGGGTTGATGGTCGGCACAGACTCGGTGGGCCGAAGGGCCTGTTTCAGTGCTGTACCTCTAAAACTAAACTAAAACTAAACCTCTGGGCAATTCCAGGCAGGGGTGAGAGACATTGTGAACATATCACATTGTGCAGCACATCGAAGCATTTGGGAGGCCACGGAGGTGATTTATGACAAGTGAGGGGATTTCACCCTCTTCTCACTCAGGAGACAAGAGCAGGATGAATCGGCACGTGGCTTTTCCAGGATAACGAGATTCCCGACGGTACGGGGTGCCAGCGACTGCACTCACGTGGCTCTGTGGGTCCCCCCATGTCAACAAGGAGAGGTACAGGAATCCCAAGGGCTACCATTCCATCAATGTGCAGTTGGTGTGTGACCACACCAAGATTTTCATCTCGGTGAATGCCCGCTGGCAGCAGCCATGCTGCCTTCATCCTGTGCCAGTCTGTCCTACCCACCATCTTCGGGCCTTCGAGAAGAACCAGAGGCTGCCTGCTTGGGGTCAAGCCATCCACTCCGCACGTGGCTTATGATCCCCTTCTGCTATCCCATCACATGAACAGAGTAGGCCTCGGCCACTTGGGGGAAATCAATGCTGTAAACACCAGAGAGGATCTCCCAGTTTATGGTGGTTTACTACATTCTGTACAGCAATTAGAAGGCCATAGCCATTACTTCCAGGGATCCGGAGGCCATCTCAGGAGGAGGAAGAACACGATGAGGAGGAAGATGAGAAGGAGGAGGAGGCAGGGAGGGGAAGTAGTCGGAGGAGTGAGGGAGGAGGTACCATGGACTCTGTGTAACTGGACGCACTGTGAGACAGCAGATTGTGAGGCTCTGCTTCCACTGAAACAACTTCCCCATCCCAACATGGACCCACCGTTCACCACTGTCACATCCACTGCCCATCACAACATCCCCTTGGTCAACATCTAGTAATAAAAATCACCAACAAAATCCTTCACAAAACAACTTTATCCAACAACACCTCCAATTACACAAAAAACAATGAGCTAATCATCCTTGTGCATTCCCTTAGTGCCTGTCCTGTGGGTGTCTTTGCCTGGCCTAGTGCTCCTACACAGCGCTAGCCTAGTGGCTTCAGCATGGCTGGTGGAAGGCTGCTGATTTTCACTGAGGGAGACTGCAGATGGCCTTGCAGGATGACCATGAGCAGCTCTGAGCCTTTTGACCACGGCTTCAGACTGCACCACCGAACAGCAGTCTGAGCCAGTATGGCAACAGTCTGTGCCTGGTGGCAGTCGTCTGAGTCTGGATGGTAGCAGCCAGAGATTTTGTGATCTCTGTCTGAGCTTCCACTGCAACACTGACGCATCAGGAGGCCTCCACCTGCGCTGCAGTGAAAGCTCAGACTACGGTCAGCGGATGTTCCATCATGGGTCGGTCAGGCAGTTTTGCCATAGAATTGAGCTCCAAAAGCTGCATGATGCCCTATGGCATACTGGAGCCAGACTCCTCCATGCTCTTTGACAGTGACAGGAGACTGTCTGGCAGGCCTGCCAATGCATCAAGCATCTGAAAGTACCTCGTCATTAGCATTCTCCTGTATGCTGCTCCACTGCAGTCCTCATCTGAGTCTCCTACAGCAGAACTCATGTGTAACCTCGTCCTCTGGTGATCTGGCACATGAACTATCCTTTCCCACTGGCCTGGTTGCAGCCCAGTCATGGCCAGTGACTCAGCTGGTGCTGATCTAGACTCTATACTATCCTCGAAAGTACGTGCAGTGCCAGTGTCTAAACTGGTGGCTGCGAGTATTAAGTGATGGTGGCTCCTCATCACTCGTGTGGGCTTGTTCTTCCTCTTCCTCCTGGCTGTGCTGAGGCTGAACAGGCAGCAGTTCTTGGCTATCTGAAAGTAGAAAAGCAGAAGGGGAGGGTTGGGGTGATGGATGTGGGGTGTTGGGGAGGAAAGCAGGAGATCCCTGGCCACTCTATCTGCAGCTTTACACCTCAGGATGAGGGTGAGAATGGAGTTGAGAGAGGGACATAAAGCAGTCACTTACCATCATCCTGCACGGCCTCAGCAGTGCCGGTTACCACGGGCCCTGTTGCTGCTGGCTCGATGATGCAGAGAACCACCTCATTGAGGGGGGTCAGGGGATGCAGTCGTGCCAGCCCTCAGCCAGTCCTTTGGCTCTGCCTGGTGTTATAGACAACCTTTAAAAGATAGAGGGCAGAACATCAGTGACTGTGTGGCACTGTGCTTGGGTGATGTGCCTGTCATAGCTGAATAGCTGGGGGTGGGTGGGTTCTGTGTAGGCAGTGAGAGGTGTGTGTGTGTGTGTGATACTGGGATAATTGGAAGGTGTGTGTGGATGAGGTGGAGTATGTGAATGTTAGGTGTGAGTCCTGAGTGCCAGGGAGTGGTGCTGGGTGAGCGATGGGGGTGTGGTACATTGAGCAGTGTAAGAGGTTGGTGATGTGGTCGGTGTGAGATGTAATGTGAAGATTCACTCACCTTGACCACCAATGTGAGGTCATTAACTTTTCACGGCTCTGCTGCCACATCCTCGGGACCAGACTCTGTGAAATCACCTCCATTGCCACAAACTCCCAGTCCCTGTGTAGGGTGCTCCTCCTCCCCTCGGAAACACGGCCTCTCTCCTGTCCTCTAACTGGGTGGCAAGTGCCTCCAAGGCAGCATCACTGAATCTGGGGGCCCTCTCCCTTGTCTGCTGTACCATTTCCCTGCAGCTTGAATCTTGTAAAATCATTTAGCAGCAGCCTCCAGTTCACTTGTGCAGCTTCCCTTTTATAGGAAGTGTGTCTTTAAGAAGGGAAGGCTACCTGCTCCACGTGCTATCAGCCCAAAGCTACACAGCCCCCTGCTGAGCATAGAGACCACTGGCAGCGCTACAAGAACAACAAAGAACAAAGAACAAAGAACAATACAGCACAGGAACAGGCCATTCGGCCCTCCGAGCCTACGCCGATCATGATGCCTGTCTAAACTAAAACCTTCTGCACTTCCGGGGACCGTATCCCTCTATTCCCATCCTATTCATGTATTGTCAAGATGCCTCTTAAACGTCGCTATCGTACCTGCTTCCACCACCTCCCCTGGCAGCAAGTTCCAGGCACTCACCACCCTCTGTGTAAAGAACATGCCTCGCACATCCCCTCTAAACTTTGCCCCTTGCACCTTAAATCTGTGTCCCCTAGTAACTGACTCTTCCACCCTGGGAAAAAGCTTCTGACTATCCACTCTGTCCATGCCACTCATAACTTTGTAAACCTCTATCAGGTCGCCCCTCCACCTCCGTCGTTCCAGTGAAAACAATCCGAGTTTATCCAACCTCTCCTCATAGCTAATACCCTCCAGACCAGGCAACATCCTGGTAAACCTCTTCTGTACCCTCTCCAAAGCCTCCACATCCTTCTGGTAGTGTGGTGACCAGAATTGCACGCAAAATTCTAAGTGTGGCTTAACTAAGGTCCTGTACAGCTGCAGCATGACTTGCCAATTTTTATACTGTATACCCCGACCGATGAAGGCAAGCATGCCATATGCCTTCTTGACTACCTTATCCACCTGCGTTGCCACTTTCAGTGACCTGTGGACCTGTATGCCTGGCAGCATCTGTGGAGAGAGAAGCAGAGTTAACGTTTCAGGTCAGTGAATTTTCTTCAGAACTAGCACATAATAGAAATGTGGAAGGTTTTAAGCAAATAAAACGGGGGCGGGGCAAGAGATAACAAAGGAGAAGGTGTAGATAGGACATGGTCACAGAGACTAACCGACCAGAAGGTCATGGAGCTCAGTCCAAAAGCATGACCCCGAGCTTCCGGTTGCTTGCCATTTCAACACTCCCCCCTGCTCTCATGTTCACATCTCTGTCCTGGGATTTCTGCAGTTTTCCAGTGAACATCAATGTAAGCTCGAGGAACAGCATCTCATTTACCGATTAGGCACACTACAGCCTGCTGGACTGAACATTGAGTTCAATAATTTCAGAGCATGACGGGCCCCCCATTTTACTTTTATTTTTAGTTATTTTTTTCTTTTTCCTTTTTAAAATATTTTTTTGTGTTTATTTTATTTTATTTGATCTTAGTTTGTTCAGTTTGCTTACCCACTGTTTTTTTCATGTTTGTGCTTGTGGCTGTTCAGTTTCAGTCCATTAACACCCTATCTGTACTAATGCTTTGCCTTTCAACACACCATTAACGTATTGTTTGCCTTTGCTCCACGACCTTCTGGTCAGCTATTCTGTGACCTTGTCCTATTTACACCTTCACCTTTGTTATCCCTTGCCCCACCCCCGCTTTACTTGCTTAACACCCTTCACATTTCTAATATGTGCTATTTCTGAAGAAGGGTCACTGACCTGAAACGTTAACTCTACTTCTCTCTCCACAGATGCTGCCAGACCTGCTGCGTATTTCCAGCATTTCTTGTTTTTAATGTAAAATGTTGTGTGGTGAATATGAGCTTCCATGTTTGGATGAGTTGGTGTCTGGCACATGTTAGAAAGAAACAGAAAGACCTTGCATTTCTATAGCACCTTTCACAACCTTTACAGCTCATGAAGTACTTTTGAAATGTACTCACTGTAGGGAGCAGAGTCAGCCATTTTCTGTACAGCAAGGTTCCATAACCAACCATGAGAGTAATGACGACATAATCTGTTTTTGTCGGTTAATCTGTTGGTTACGGGATAAATGTTGGCCAGGATACCAGGGAGAACTCTCCTGTTTTCTTCGAATTAGTGCCATGGGATCGTTTACGTTCAACTGAGGGGGCAGGTGGGGTCTCGTTTTAAAGTTTCACCTGAAAGGTGGCACCTCTGACAGTGCAGCTTTTCCTCAGTACTGCACCAGAGTGGAAATCTGGATTGTGTTTTTGAACCAAAGGCCTTTTCATTCGAAGGTGAGAGTGCTAAACACAGAGCCAAGTTTGAATTGGTTCAGGCCCCCTCCCCCAACTCTTTTTCCAGTACATGGATGACTGTATCGGTGCCATTTCCTGCTCCCGCCCGGAACTAGAAAACTTTATTAACTTTGCTTCTAATTTCCACCCTTCTCTCACCTTCACATAGTTCATCTCTGACACTTCCCTTCCCTTCCTCGACTTCTCTGTCTTCATCTCTGGGGATAGGCTGTCTACGAATATCCATTATAAGCCCACCGACTCCCACAGCTACCTCGACTACACTTCTTCACACCCTGCCTCCTGTAAGGACTCCATTCCATTCTCCCAGTTTCTCCGTCTCTGCCACATCTGCTGTGATGATGCTACCTTCCACAACAGCACTTCTGATATGTCTTCCTTTCTCCTCAATCGAGGATTCCCCCCCACTGTGGTTGACAGGGCCCGCAACCGTGTCCGGCCCATTTCCCGCACCTCTACCCTCACCCCTTCCCCTCCCTCCCAGAACCGTGACAGGGTTCCCCTTGTCCTCACTTTCCACCCCACCAGACTCCAGATCCAAAGGATCATCCTCCACCACTTCCGCCACATCCAGCGTGATGCCACTACCAAACGCATCTTCCCCTCCCTTCCCCTTCAGCATTCCAAAGGGATTGTTCCCTCCGCGACACCCTGGTCCACTCCTCCATTACCCCCACCACCTTGTCCCCTTCCAATGGCACCTGCCCCTGCAATCGCAGGAGGTGTAATAGCTGCCCATTTACCTCCTCTCTCCTCACTATCCCAGGCCCCAAACACTCCTTTCAGGTGAAGCAGCTATTTACTTGTACTTCTTTCAATGTAGTATACTGTATTCGCTGCTCACAATGTGGTCTCCTCTACATTGGGGAGACAAAATGCAGATTGGGTGACCGTTTTGCGGAACACCTCCGCTCAGTCCTTAAGCATGACCCCGAGCTTCCGGTTGCTTGCCATTTCAACACTCCCCCCTGCTCTCATGCTC
The DNA here is from genome assembly GCF_036365525.1 of Heterodontus francisci. Classification (NCBI taxonomy): domain Eukaryota; kingdom Metazoa; phylum Chordata; class Chondrichthyes; order Heterodontiformes; family Heterodontidae; genus Heterodontus; species Heterodontus francisci. Next base: position 23,518,469 of record NC_090382.1, read on the forward strand.
ACATCTTTGTCCTGGGATTGCTGCAGTGTTCCAGTGAACATCAACGCAAGCTCGAGAAACAGCATCTCATTTACCGATTAGGCACACTACAGCCTGCAGGACTAAATATTGAGTTCAATAATTTCAGAGCATGACAGGTACCTCTTTTTATGCTTAGTTATTTTTCCTTTTTTTCTTTTTCCTTTTTTCTTTGGTTATTTTATTTTAGGTTTTTCAGTTTGTTTCGTTTGTTTCCACTGTGCTTACCCACTGTTTTGTTTTTTTTAATGTGTTTTTTTATGTTTGTGCTTGGGGTGCTCTGTGCTTTACAGTCATTCAGACGCTATCTGTACTAACACTTTGTCTTTCAGCACACCATTAACATACTGTTCACCTTTGTTCCATGACCTTCTGGTCAGTATTCTCTGTGACCTTGTGCTATCAACACCTTCACCTTTGTTATCTCTTGCCCCACCCCCCGCTTTACTTGCTTAAAACCTTTTACATTTCTAATATTTGCCAGTTCTGAAGAAGGGTCTCTGACCTGAAACGTTAACTCTGCTTCTCTCTCCACAGATGCTGCCAGACCTGCTGAGTATTTCCAGCATTTCTTGTTTTTATTTTGAATTGGTTCCTTGCGGATTTGTTATATTATTAGGTGTGACAGACTGAGCTGGTGGGGGTTCATTCAAGCTCCAAGTCAGCCTTTTGACTTTTTGATGGGTTAAAAGTAACCTCTAAGGCTCATGTGCAGTTGTTGATCACCTCTATTTTGGAAGGAGCTGTCACCTCCAAGATGAACAGGCATCAGCTATGGAGGGTAGCCAATGAGAACTGAATAATGCAGACATGAGATTAAATAGATATTCTGAAATTCACTTGAGTATCTTTGGCGATCAGGGTGTATGAGTGGGGCATAACTCTTAACAGGGTAGATTGTTCACATTCGGTGGAAGGAATGCGCTTGTTGGGTTCAATGGTGTTTTCTCATTCCATGTTTCCTTAAGCTTTTAAAACAGAAACAGATATTTGGTTCAAATTTTTCAGAAAGCAGGTAACAGTAAACAATGAAATTAGGCAAGAGGTTTTATATGCCACCCTGACATCTATATATTAGCCTAATTAACATACAGCTGATATTTTTGCAAGAGCATTCCAATCATTAGGACCAGGAAAAGGCCCATAATGTTCAAAAGGCCAGTCTCCTTTTCAGAGATGAAGCCCACGTACTCATCACATTCAGCAATCCTCTCTCCAGGAAGATTGGTGCTTGAACCCATTCTTTTATCTGTTCCAATGACCCTCCTGGTAAGTTATTCCACAGTTTGGATAGAAATTTTTTTTATTCATTCCTGGGATGTGAACGTCGCTGGCTAGGTGACCATCCCTAATTACCCTTGAGAAGCTGGTGGTGAGCTGCCTTTTTGAACCGCTGCAGTCCATGTGGGGTAGGTACACCTACAGTGCTGTCAGGAAGGAAGTTCCAGGATTTTGACCCAGTGACAGTGAAAGAACGGTGATATATTTCCAAGTCAGGATGGTGTGTGATTTGGAGGGGAACTTGCAGCTGGTGGTATTCCCATGCATTTGCTACCCTTGTCCTTCTAGTCGGTACAGGTCATGGGTTTGGAAGGTGCTGTCTAAGGAGCCTTGGTGCATTGCTGCAGTGCATCTAGTAGATGGTACACACTGCTGCCACTGTGCATCGGTAGTGGAGGGAGTGATGTTTGTAGATGGAGTTCCAATCAAGTGGGCTGCTTTGTCCTGGATGGTGTCGAGCTTCTTGAGTGTTGTTGGAGCTGCACCCATCCAGGCAAGTGGAGAGTATTCCATCACAGTCTTGACATGTGCCTTGTAGATGGTGGACAGGCTATGGGGAGACAGAAGGTGAGTTACTCGCCACAGGATTCCTAGCCTCTAACCTGCCCTTGTAGCCACGGTATTTATATGGCTACTCAAGTTCAGTTTTTTGTCAATGGTAACCCCCAGGATGTTGATAGTGGAGGATTCAGCGATGGTAATGCCATTGAATGTCAAGGGAAGATGGTTAGATTCTCTCTTGTTGGAGATGGTCATTGCCTGGCACTTGTTTGGCACGAATGTTACTTGCCACTTATCAGCCCAAGCCTGGATATTGTCCAGGTCTTGCTGCATTTCTACACGGACTGCTTCCTGCTTCAGTATTCGAGGGGTCACGAATGGTGCTTTTCCACATGATCTCCTTCTCATTCTGGACCTCCTAATTTTTTGGTTCATGGCTAATGATAAAAATAAACAGCCAGAATCCAAGGAATCAATCGATGTGCTCTCCTCACTCACACGACTGAGGACAGCTACGATCCTTTCTACCAGTCAACATTTTTGATAGCACAGCTCCATTCTGACCTTTGCTGAGGGGCATCATCACCATTGCTACACACCACAGATCTTCCAGTCAGTGACTTGCAGTAGCCTCATTTTCTTCATAATCTTCCCCCAGCCAATTTGATGCCCATTGCTAAATATTGCTGCTTTATTTCAACCTATCATTTTAGCCTTTGCTTTTAATGAATTCTTTCACTAGAATACAAAGTTCCTTTGGCTTATAAAAAAAATTCTACAGTGACTCCCTAAAATGTGGTATGCATCTTATTGCATCTCTGCTGCCATCTGGTCACCAGCTTAACAAAGGCCAGGGGAGTCATTATCTGTTTGTTCTGTCACTAAGTTGTTTAGTTTGCATTATTATATCTCACATCTTTCTGGGTGATAAACTTGCCATCAGCTCTAAGTTAATACAAAGAAAATGGCATTCTGACAGCTGGGGACAAAATAGTGATTGGTTGGCCGTAAGACAGTTCTACTTTTTTTTATAAGTGCTGAACTTCATTCCGTAAACGTTTTCGTTCTAAGTAATCATAGTTTTTGACATTAGTCTGTCGATCACAAAGTAGCATCTCAGGTAAAAGAAACTATCACATGCAAACTTCAACTGGTGATGGCATGAATCAAGGCTGACTCTGATAACAGAAGCTTCTCTCTCTCCCCGTCTCTGTCAAAAAATAAATAGTCATCCTGCTCTATTTATGCCTGAGAGTTAATTCTCAGTGTTTGAACTGCCTCCAAGTCCACGACAGAGTTATCCTGGGTAAGTTGTTGGAGCTACTGTGAGAGTGTAATGAACTTGCAAGAGAGACATCCTCCTTTGTTGGCTTGCCAGAATCTGCATGAAGCCAGAGAAACTGTCACTACTGAAAATAGCATGTTGGTAGACTCAGAAACGGTCTATTGGACTTCATAGTTTCCATTACAGGCTTTAACTGTGCACAAGTATCCAGGTGTCAGGAACTCAGCAATCCTGGGAGCAGGGGCTTTGGTCATTTCTTCCTCCTTCCCTGGCCTGTTACTGGGCTATGGTTCAACCACCATCACCCATTGAATACCTCACCCAAGTGGCTAGTCTTCTGTGCAGCTGCACAAGGAGTGTCAGTAGACTATTCCTCCACTGGATGCACCATAATATCACTGAACTAGTAGTGATCCAGAGACACAGCTAACGCCCCGAGGACACAGGTTCAAATCCCACCATGGCAGCTGATGGAATTTAAATTCAATTAATTAATAAATTCAAATAATTAATAAGTCTGGAATTGAAAGATAGTCTTAGTAATGGTGCCATGAAACTATCATCGATTGTCATAAAAACTCATCTGTCCTTTAGTGAAGGAAATCTGCCATCCTTCCCTGGTCTGGCCTACATGTGGCTGCAGACCCACAACAGTGTGGTTGACTCTTAACTGACCTCTGAAATGGCCTAGCAAGCCATTCAGTTGTCAAGGGCAATTAGGGATGGGCAACAAATGCTGACCTTGCCAACGACACCCACATCCCATGGAAAAGAATTTAGAAAAAATGATCCTGATCATATTCCTCTATTTACTTAACATTGAAGTCCTGTGACATTGATCACAAGTCGTGGGAGTCAGTTGCCAGCGATCGCCAGAGCTGGCGGGCAGCCATAAAGGCGGGGCTAAAGTGTGGAGAGTCAAAGAGACTTAGCAGTTGGCAGGAAAAAAGACAGAAGCACAAGGGGAGAGCCAACTGTGTAACAGCCCCGACAACCAATTTTTTCTGCAGCACCTGTGGAAGAGTCTGTCACTCTAGTATTGGCCTTTATAGCCACTCCAGGCGCTGCTCCACAAACCACTGACCACCTCCAGGCGCTTACCCATTGTCTCCTGAGACAAGGAGGCCAAAGAAGAGAAGAAGAAGAAGAACTTAACATCTATACATTTGCAAATGTCTTTCATCAGGATCCACTGGATGTTGATCAGCAGTGAGAATCCTGGCCGATTGTTTCTATTTTCCTTCCTAATCTAGGGTGTGGAAACCAACTGTAGAATCAGCCTTGACAAAATCAACTAACCTATGACAGACCCGGGCCTAACACCTTCTGTACAGTGAAGAACTATATCAGATGGTATCTGTCCCTAACAGATTATCAGGATCCCTTCTGTTCTTCATGGTAAATGGAAATTACCAAGGTATTAAATGAAAAAAAAACGAACCATTTGAGAAATTAAAACTCTGTTTACCAGAGTCACAATCAATGCGAATCACAAGGTGCTATTCCACAGTTTTTTTTTTCAATTAAGAAACCGAAGGGAATAACTAAGGACTCTAGCTGGGGTTGAAAAGAACAGGAGAGAAGATGAGATAAATTAAGAACGGCCAAAAAATTAGATGGCCGCTGCAGTCCTTCAAAAGGGAACTCGAGAAGCTCTTGACACAAAGAAGATGTTCAGTCTTGGGGGCAAGTAGCTACTCAACTGTGACTATGAGAGTTGTGGGTACGATGATCTCCTGGAGGTTGATTGTTTTAGGGAGTTAGAGAGGAATTTCCCAAAGCTTTTTCTTAAATTGACCACAGATTTTTCCTCTTTTCCGTTTGGCCTTTCCCAGGAGATTCCATGGTTACGGGTTGGGACAACTGCTTAGGAGGTTTCAGCATTGACTGTGTAATGTTTGATTGATCTGGGTTTGATTGTATTAGTCTGTCTATTGATAAGTGTTCACAGAATCACAGAATTATCGCAGTGCAGAAGGAGGCCATTCGGCCCATCGTGTCTGCACTGGCTCTCCGAAAGAGCAATTTACACAGTTCCATTCCCTTGCCTTCTCCCCGTAACTCTGCACATTCTTCCTTTCATATAACAGTCTAATTCCCTTTTAAATGCTTCAATTGAACCTGCCTCCACCACACTCAGGCAGTGCATTCCAGATCTTAACCACTCTCTGCCTGAAAAAGTTTTTCCTCATGTCACTTTTGCTTCTCTTACCAAATACTTTAAATCTGTGCCCTCTCCTTCTTGATCCTTCCACAAGGGGGGAACAGTTTCTCTCTGTCTACTTTGTCCAGACCCCTCATGATTTTGAATACCTCTATCAAATCACCTCTCAGCCTTCTCTTCTCCAAGGAAAACAGTCCTAACATCTCGTTTCCATCTTCATAACTGAAGTTCCTCATCCCTGGAACCATTCTTGTGAATCTTTTCTGTACTCTCTCCAATGCCCTCACGTCCTTCCTAAAATGCGGCACCCAGAACTGGATGCAATAATTCAGTTGAGATTGAACTAGTGTCTTATACAAGTTCTACATAACTTCCTTGCTCTTGTACTCTATGCCCCTATTAATAAAGCCCAGGATACTGTATGCTTTGTTAACCGCACTCTCAACCTGTCCAGTCACCCTCAATGACTTGTGCACATATACACCCAGGTCCCTCTGCTCCTGCACCCCCTTTAGAATTGTACCCTTTATTTTATATTGTCTCCCCATGTTCTTCCTACCAAAATGAATTGCTTCACATTTCTCAGCATTTCACTCTGTTTGTTTGTTTAAGCCTAGTTGAAACTGAAACTCAAACAGAGATTGTTCTGAGAAAGGCATTGTACTGAAATCTTATAAATGCTGATATATTTTGAAGGACTGTAAATAAACTAGTTGGTTATTTAAATCATGTGTGATATCTGCATTGCTCTGAGATAAATCAGATATGTAATATCCAGCAAATCAGCGTAAACATAACAGACTGCACAGGCCAAGAGCCTGATGGTCTTCTCTCTTATCCTTCTGTCCAGATCTACATAGGTGACTAGGTGAAGCCAAGCTTGGGTTTTAAAACTTTACAGATTGTCTGGGTGGGGAGGCGGGGGAATAGCTAATGAGGGAATCAGGAGTAGGAGGGGAGAAGTTGGAGTAGGAGTCCCCACAAGAAGCCTTAATTTTAACACACTAAAGGTAGAAGATTGTTTAAAGTCTATCAGCAGAGAAATATTTAGAGAAATAACTCGTCTTGCACATGTGGAAAATGTGAAGTCATTGCGTACTGCAAATCTGATGCAGATCCTATTGATTTACATAGAATTACTTATAATGTAAAGCAGAGAAACAGGCCATTCGGCCCAACTGGTCCATGCCTGTTTATGCTCCACACAAGCCTCTTCCCATCACTCTTCATGTAATCCTATCAGCAGAACGTTTGGTTGTTTACTCCCTCGTGTGTTTATCTAGCTTCCACTTAAATGAATTGAATGTTTCTTTGATGAAGCAGTTTTGTTTTCACATTTGTTATGTTGGTAACAAACCAGAAAAGACTGCAGGGTTTCAAAGCATGTGGTTTGTATTCATCAGCCATTTTAGCACATGGCATACAGCTGTCAACCATACACTGTGCACCAAGTCAGAACAAACAGTAACGGAACTTCATGTAACTTAATTCCGAAAGCAAAGTAACACCAACATTGATAGACTGTGCACTGTCGAAATTCTGCACAATATTATACCAAAGCACCAGTCCTTAATCTTGTTATTTAACTGTCATTGGCCCTAACCCCCAGGGCTTCTCCCTCTCAACCACTGTAATGGTGGCAGAGGTTCAGCAGAAAGTCTCTTTATGCAGAGAAATGGGGCTTCTCGTCGAACATCTGTCAAAGTTACAATATTGGAGTGGGAGAAGACCCTGAACAAATTCCAAGCATACCTCTCCAGAATTGTATGACTCCTGTTGAGCCTGCAAACCCACCACTTCATTCTAACTCATTGTATTGCACAAACTCCTCTCTCTACCTGTCTACTGCCCAACCATGCCAGCAACCCTCCTCAGCATATATAGGCAGCAAGGCCCATGGAGTGTTCTAGGTTTTCCTCCACCCCTCCGTTGATCTTGCAGCTGTAATCTACAATTGAATATTTAAAAATAAAACAAAACAAAATTGGCTTTAATTCACAGTGGCCTTCAAATAAACTGAAACACAAGAACACAAGAAATAAGAGCAGGAGTAGACCATATGGCCCATTGAGCCTGCTCCGCCATTCAAACCGCTCATGGCTGATCTTAAGATTCAACTCCGCTTTCCTGCCCGCTTGCCATATCCCTTGATTCCCAAAGAGATCAAAAATCTGTCTATTCCAGCCTTAAATGGATTCAATGATGCAACATCCACAACCCTCTGGGGTAGAGAATCCCGAAGATTCACAACCCTTTGAGTGAAGTAATTTCTCCTCATCTCAGTCCTAAATGATCAGCCCCTTATCCTGTGCCTCCATGTTTTAGATTCCCTGACCAGCGGAAATAGTCTCTCAGTGTCTACCCTATCCAGCCCTTTAGAATCTTATATGTTTCAATGAGATCATCTCTCATTCTTCTAAACTCAAGAATATAGGCCCAATTTACTTAGTCTCTCATTATAGGACAACCCCTTCAACCCAGGGACCAATCTAGTGAACCCTCGCTGCACTGCCTCCAATGCATGTATATCCTTTCTTAGATGTGGAGACCAAAACTGCAAACAGTATTCCAGATGTGGTCTCACAAAAACAATTACAGCAATGCTTCCTTATTCCTGTACTCCAATCCCCTTGCAATAAAGGCCAACATGCTATTTGCCTTCCTAATTGCTTGCTGTACCTACATGTGGCCTTTCTGCGATCCTTGTACAAGCATACCCAAGGCTCTTTGTACATTGACACTTATAAGTTTCACACCTTTTAAAAAATATTCTGCTTTTCTATTCTTAATGACCAAAGTGCATAACTTCACACTTCCCTACATTATACTCCATCTGCCATCTTGTTGTCCACTCACTTAACCTGTCTATATCTCTTTGCAGCCTCTCTGTGTACTCCCCACAGCTTACCTTTCCACCTACCTTTGTATCATTAGCAAACTTAGATACATTACTCTCTGTCTCTTCATCCAAGTCATTAATATAGATTGTAAATAGCTGAGGCCCCGGCACTGATCCTTGCGGCACTCCACTATTTACTGCCTGTCAACTTGAAAATGACCCATTTATTCCCACTCTTGCTTCCTGTCTGTTAACCAATCATCTATCCATGCTAATATATTACCCCCAAATCTATGAGCCCTTATCTTACCAATTAACCTTTTGTGTGGCACCTTATCGAATGTCTTTTGGAAATCCAGGTATACTACATTTACTGGTTCTCCTTTATCGACCCTACTAGTTACATCCTCAAAAAACTTTAATAAATTTGTCAAGCAGGACTTCCCTTTAGTAAAACCATGTTGACTTGTTCTAATCATACTGTTCTTTTCGAAGTGCATTGTTAAGACTTCCTTAATAATAGATTCCAGCATTTCCCCAATGACTGATGTTAGATTAACTGGCCGAAAGGTCCCAGTTTTCTCTCTCCCTCCTTTCTTGAAAAGCAGTGTAACATTTTCCAACTTCCAATCTGATGGGACTGTTCCCAAATCTAAGGAATTTTGGAAAATCATAGCTAGCACATCTACTACATCTGCAGTGATCTCTGTTAGAATCCTAGGATGAAGGCCATCAGGTCCTGGAGATTTGTCAGATTTTAGTCTCCTAAATTTCTCTAATACTTTTTTTCTGCTGATATGAATTTCCTTCATTTCCTCACTCTTTTTAGCCCTTAGGTTACTGTCTATTTCTGTGAAGACAGGCACAAAATATTTCTTCAATGCTTCTGCCATTCCCCATGACAATTTCTCCTGTCTTTGCTTCTAAAGGATCAATGTTTACTTTAGCTACTCTCTTCCTTTTGATATACCTATAACTGCTCTTACAATCTGTATGTGGGGCCAAATCAAGTTCAAATCTATCCAGACTGATAAGATGAATGTCATCTATGTCCACTTACTACAAAGGTCCTACAAGTAATGAGTTTTTCAATAAGGCTTAATAACAGTTCCAGCACACAACTGCACTTAACTCACAATAATTGGCACAGCTGGGGTGGGAAATGAAAATGGAAAGTGCCCGCAAGTAGGCGGCACTCCCGTGTGGTTGGGGCTGAGATACATTGTTGTGGAAGAGTATTGGGACCTTTATTCTGTATGTTAAAAGACGAAAAATTGCGCAGGCCCTGCACTGCACACGCTATCCTATGTGTCTCAGTTCCGCACCCCCAGAAAACCAACACACACACACGCACACGCACACGCACACACATTCCCATCACAAGGAGCTTGTAAACTGTAGACCTGTAACTCACTATGTTATAAAAAATAGACAATGCTAGGTCTCGACAGGTCAGGCAGCATCTGTGGTGAGAGGAACAGATTTAACATTTCAGGTCGATGACCTTTCATCAGAACTGGAAGCAGTTTGAGATGTAACAGTTTATAAGTAGGTACAGAGCCAGGGTGAAAAAATGTGGGGCAGTGGGGGATGAAAGAACAAAAGGATAGGTCTGTGACAGGGTGGCAGGGTGGAGGGCAGGAGTAATTAAATGGCAAAAGAGATGACAGTGCTAGACAAAAGTGTGTGGCAATGCGACAATAAAGAAACAAAAGATGGGTCCAGAAGAGGTGTAAATGGGTGATCTGAGAGCATTTACTATTGACACTGTGAGCCTGAAATGGAAAGAATTCTATCTCTACCCAATAGCATCCCTCCCCTTGACAAGCACAAAGTTAATAACTCCATTTACTGCTCACTCTGCCCCTCAAAAATATGTGGAAAAGTCTGCACAGTCTGTGTCAGAGACTTATGCAGGATAAATATACAAGACAGATATTCCTGTAAATAGTGACAAAAATGTTTCATATCCATTTCTGTTAAAGTCTTTTATTTTTGTTGCCTGGGTTAACAGAGATGGATTTCTGAGTTATGTGCAAAGTTAAACTCACCACACCCTCATTCTTCTCATTCCAAATATTAATCTGCTAATCATTTAGCTATCTTGCAAAGTGCGGCCAGTATAAATATTCCAATCTGTTAAGCTCTGAAACTGTCCTGTTACTCTAAATAGAAAATAGTATCTTGTTACTAGTTGGTAAATAGGATTGTTGATGTAGGCAGCGATTCACTACCTCTCAATTCACACCATGATCCTTTTTAGTTCCCTTAGAATTCTCCTGTTTTTCTACCGTTGTGTTTCGCCCCCAGCTTCCAGCAGATCTCTGAGGTGGTTGGGCTCAATGACACGGACCACATACTCTGTTACTGCTCAGGGGGATATTCATATTCTATCTACCACTCACCACTCTGCCTGGTGACTGAGGGCACAATCTCAGTTTTGTATCCTTGCTTTGTCTATTGGTTTTACAGGATCTTGATGACCCTCCTCCTGTGCTGTGATTCGTGAAGTTACAAACTCCCTGGGCTGGATGCCGTGGGACACTGGGTTCTGAAGGAGGGTAAGGAAAATGTGTAGGGTACTAGTTCCCATCAAAGGGGTCAGTGCACGTTAGTACAATTCCACAGGACTGGAAGTTACACAGGTCATGGGTTCAAATCTCACTCCGGAGAGTTCAGCAAATTGTCTCAGCTGATATTTCAGTGCACTACTTAGAGAGTGCTGCACTGTCAGAGGTCAACTCTTTTGGATGAGATGTTCAAAATTGTGAGGGGCTTTTGATATATAGGGCGAAGCTGTTTCCACTGGCAGCAACAGAGCTATTAGCAGGCACAGATTTAGAATAATCAGAAGGGAGATCAGGAAAACGTTCCGTTACACAGTGAGTTGTTATGACCTGGAATGCACTGTCTGAAAAGGTGATGGAAGCAGATTTAATAATAACCTTCAAAGGGGACTTGGATATACACCTGAAAAGGAAACATCTGCAGAGCCATGGGGAAAAAGTGAGTAAGTGAGACCAATTGGTTAGCTCTTTCAAAGGCCGGCACAGGCACAATGGGCCACATTGCTTCTTTCTGTGCTGTGAGGTTCTATTATTCTATTCTATAAACTGAGGACCTCTTTGTCTTCTCAGTTGGTGTGAAGATTTCCATGGCACTAATTGATGAAGAGCAGGAGAACTCCCCTGATATCCTGGTCAACATTTATCCCTCCACTAAGATCACTAAAACAGATTATCTAGCCAATTAGCTCATTGCTGTTTGTGGGGCCATGCCGTGCATAAATTTGTTACCACATGTCCTGCATTACACCAGTGAGTACACCGTAAAAGTACTTCGTTGGTCGTGTAGCTCATTGGGTTGTGGAAGGTGAAATGAAAGTGGTTCTTTAGTACATATATTTAAGAATGGTGATAAATATGATCCAAATACTGCAGGCATCTTAACCCACAACGAAAACAGGTAAAATAATTGAACACACTTCAAGGGGCAGGCAGTAGGAGTATTTATGTAGAAATGCATTAATAAAAAAAGCCTGAATGGATTTAGAAGAGGAAGATTCTGTCTGAAAATCTTTCTTGCCTTCTTTCAAATGTTACAGATAAAATGGATAGTGGATCTCCCTATAATTTATTTGGACTTCCAGAAAGCTTTTGCTACAGTTCCACATGGAAGATTCTTATTTAAATTAAAAACCATACAGGTGACTTGATAACAAAATAGTTGATTAACAAAATAGCACAAAGAGATTACTGGTGAAAGGTGTTGTGTGAAGTGGGAGCAGGGAGGAGAGGGGAGGCAGGGTGTTAGATGAAGTCTCACAGGACTCAATGGCTTAGGCTCCAGTTCTAATCTACACTAATGATCTGAATATCAAATATCATTTCAATTGGTCACACTTGTTGATGGCGCTAAAAAAGGAAAGCTTTAGAGACAGAAGATGTAGCAACTGGGTTAGAGGATTTCCATTGGCTGTGTAAATAGGAAAATCGATGATAGATGTGCTGGAACCATGAGAAGCGTAAAGTATTGTATGTTGGTTCATTAAATGGTGCACAGTGAATTAGGCCAAACTGGCAGATGGAAACTTGGAAAGAGTCCTGGGATTAATAACAAACTCTTAACTTTCAGCATCCAAACTATAAAATAATGAAAAACTTGCAGGTCTATAATGCCTTTCAGACCTCAGGATGTCCCAAAGTGCTTTACAGCCAATGAAGTGCTTTTTTGACAGTTTCTCTGTATGGGTGACTATGAATGATCAATTTGCGTGGGTCTGCTGTAATGTATGCTCAAGGCAGTATAGCAGTCCATGAATAGCTCAGAGCATCAGAAGCATCTACATGTGCCAGCACGATCCTTGCACTGCCATATCGGACATTAAATGGACATGTCGCTGTTTGAGTTGTTGGAATAATGACACAAATCCTCGCAAAGGGTTATCAGAAAGTAGAGTACTTTACCATGAGTGGTGATAGGAACTGTCAATCATAGTTCAGAGGGAATTAAATAAATCCTGGAAGAAGAATGATCTTGAAGGGTACAGAAAAGAGCAGGGAGTACGATTAGTGCAGTTGGCTCTGATGGGGAAGCTGGCACAGGTATGATGGACAAGTGACTTCCTCCTGTACTGAGAATTCTATACAGGTGCATGGGGATATATGTGCAAGTGCGTGCGCCTATGGCTGGAATTTTACACCCCCGTGGGGTGGACTGGAGGTGGGCGGGGGGGTAAAATTGGGTGGGAAGCGGGTTCTGCCATTCCTATCGCCATCTCGCCCCCGTTGCAATTTTACAGGCAGTGGGGAGGTGACAAACAGCCCGCCCGGCCCAAGACAATTAAGGCCTTTAAGTGGCCAATTAATTGCCACTTAAGGGTCTCCTCCCGCCATCGCTGGAATATTACCAGTGGTGGATGGGCACTTCGCCAGCTGAGGAGGCCACCCAGTAAATCCTGGAGGACTCCTTGTGGACAGTGGTGGGGGGAGAGGGGTTACCCTTCTGATCGGGCACCCTGTGCAGTACAGAGGGTCCTTCCCCCCACAACAGTGGCCACTGCTCCCTGTGGCACTGCTGGGACTGAAGTGCTGTCGGCCCTCTGATTGGCCAGCAGCTCTTGGAGGTGGGACCTCCTGCCACAGAGTGGCGGAAGCGCGCCTTCGTCAGTTAAGGGTCTGGGCCATGCAAAATTACAGCGTGGCTTCCAGGCCCAGAGGAGGCGGGCTTGCTTCTGACTTTTTGGCTGGTGGGCGGGGCCTCCACCCTGACATAAAATTCCGGCCTATATGTCTGCGTGTGTATATATACATGTGTGCACACCTGTGTATGTAAGTGTGCATATGCATATATATTGTATGTCTACATATGTGATTATTTGTACTTGATTCTACATGCATGTGTATGCTTGTATGGCATATGTGTGTGTGCGTACATGTGTGTGAATGTGTGCACGTACACCTGTGTGGACATGTGTGTGTGTACCTGTATGTGTGTATGTGCCTGTGTATATGGCACGTTAATGCTAGTGCTCACTTGAGACTGACAACTTGTGGAACGCTGGTGCATAGATAATTCTTCTGATGCGGTACTGAGTCACAAAGGCCAGAAAGTCTCTGGTTTGACTCCTAGTCTGTGCTGAGCCAGTGGGACATGGTGAGGGCAGCAGCTAGGCAGCTACTACTGTCGTCCTGGGCTTCAGAAGAAGAAAATAAAATCAGGCTGAGTTCCTGCACCTCACAGGTGAAGACAGGATCAGTCTCAGCCGTGATTCTTTCTGCAGTGAAATAGCCCAACTGGGGCTCAAATATGAAGAATACCAGGTTGGATGAAGTACTGAAGGGCTGATGATGCCTTCATATCCCAGACCTTCCTGCTGTTTGTCTCCACCCTAACCCAGGAGCACTAATGCCAACTGTAACACCTACTCACACTCTGACTGGCATCTGCTAATATGATGTCAATCAAAATCAAACCTGGAACTCTCTGGATAAACCCAGCCTGAAAATATTTTTTACAAAGGAAAGTATATTTGTGATATTTTAGGTTTTTACTCAATTTAACGTGAATCCAATGACTAATGAGGAATATGTTGGAACGTTTATAAAGATTGGAACCAAAATTAACCCAACAGATTGGATAAATTAACCTCCAAAGGTTGCATTAATAATAATGAACTATTTCTCTTTGGTCAGAATTCCATGGAATAATTCTGAAGGAAACTCCAAATATCAAAAATGTTAAAAATTCTGAAGAAAAATTCTTATTACCGGCACTGTTTATTGCTCTTCACACTCCTAATTATGCAAGTCCCTCTCTCTCCTGGTTAACCTTTGACCTGACTGGCACCTCCTGTCAACATACAGCATTTTGTTTCCCCCAGGATTGATTAAGAGGAAGTGCAAATAAGGGATACGTATTCCTGGGGATTTATGGAGCTGGAAACTGTGTCTCACATTCCTGTAACATTACACATAAATCTCATCTGGTAAATATTAAAGACTGTTTCTGAAATATAGCTTCTTTTCTTTTCCATTTATTGCCCTGACAACTGATTCTTTTACACACTACATTTCAGGGTAGACCTGGATACCACCCCCGGTTATTGAAACATCTTCAAATATCTGATGCTTATTTATCGAGGGATACATGAAATATACCTGGCCTAACATCTCAAGGGACAATTCGGCATGCGATGGAGTGATTAAAGAAAATACCACAACCCGGGAGTGGGCTGTTTTAGTGGAAAGCAAAAGGGAGTAGTCATTCTCAGCAGAATACGCTGCCCAGTCAGAGCCAGTATGTGTCCCTCTGCAGCTGCTGCTTCTTGTCCAGTCCATGCCAGTCTCTAGTCACAGTACACTGTGCTTTGCTCTTGGCTTTCCATTGATGCCAGCCTGCAGTCAATAATGTCACTGTCCCCACGTACATGATGCCCTCCCTCCTGCTCAGTTGGTGTGTCTGACCTGTAGTATATTGCTACTGTTCCTTTCAGAATGCTCTGGGATCAGTACATCCATTCTGGCTGTCATATAGGTAACTCCACCTAAACTGGTGAGAACAGGATAAAACCAGTTGCGCTGAGAGAGTGTAGTAGGCAAAGAGTACAAGGTCCAAGTACACAATATTCTACCTCTAAATAATGGAGTTAGACTTCCATGGGCGATCTCCATGACCATCAACCATTTCTCTGGTGTTTCCATGGATCTTCTGCTAGAGCGAACAAGGATAAGTTCAACCACAGCATCACCTTAATGGCGTCAATCTGCAGGTGCCAACATGACCATCACCAACTTGGCAGTTTCCTTCAGGGCAACTACAGAATGTCCTGGCGTAAGGAATTTTTATCGTGCAGTGAGGGGTGGATGGATGGTGGGGTGAAATGCTCATCTGAGGTCGGAGATTGGGTTAGTTTAGGCTGGAGTTTGGCTTTGCCGAGTTTGGCATTTTGTTCAGGATGTGAATGCAGTAGGTGTGGGAATTCAAACACAGCTCCTTTTAATATTCCATTATTTCACGGCAATACCACAAACTGTAGCCAGCACACTGTTTAGTAGCAGCTGGTATGTTTATCCATAAAAAAGAAATTAATTAGAGGGCGTCCAAAATTACCCTGGGCCTGCTTGCCATCACTGCATTTTCTGTCAGCCTCTGTTGATCATAAAAATACAATCTTACACTTCTGTTTATTTGTTGCTGTTACGTAGAAGATTATTCTTTCTTACTAGAAAGCTAGTGAATGTATTTACGGGGTCTGCCCCTGCTCATTCTGTGGCCAGCACACCATCAAGTGCCATTCACATCTCAGCTTCAACAAAAGCCAAACTCAGCAATGCGAAACTCCAGCCTAAACTAACCCAATCCTCAACCTCAAATGAACATCTTCCACCAAGCCCCCCACCACCTCCATCCACCCACCTCTCATCGTACTATGACAATTCCTTGCACCAGGACATCCAGTCGTCTCTCTAAAGGAACCTGCCAATTTTGCGGCAATTAATAGCAGTTTCGGGGGAGTTTTTGTTGTGTGGCCACAATGAATGGAGAGTGTTTGCACAATTTCCCTACAGGATCCTTATGCACAGCAGCCAGAGGGGCTTCCACCCCAGCAGCCTGGACTGGACATCAAACCATGTGCTGGAGCTGAAAGGACACCCAACCCCAAAGTAGACTTCCATTCCAATGTTAGTATCTTCTCTACTTATTTCATTGCTCCCATGACTGTACTTTAATCAGATGTTCTCCTGCCCACATCACTCATATATGTTTGTGGGTGTTGTCTCTGATGGTGGTGGTGTTGTAACTGGTAGTCGTGTAGTACTGGTAGCTGGTGGTGCTGATGTAGTAGGTTGTACTGATGGTCTGCTAGTAGTAATAGCTGTGTTAGTGGTTCTTTCCACTCTCCAGAATCTGACATTTGATGGCCCACAAAATGAGCTGCTCAGCAGCAATGAATTGCAGTTGGAGGAAGGAGCTCACTGACGTTGTGCCGAGTCACTTTGTTTGCCAAAGCCTAAAAGTAACTTAACCTCAGCTAGTTTGGCAAGTGGAATGTTCCGGATTTTACTCCATTGGCAAACTGTCAAAGACACTTTCTTAGAACTTGAATTCGAATTGCTGCTAAAAATATTGGCAGTCTCAGAAAAAAAAACAAAGCAGTCCGTTCAGGCCTTAGCTTAAAGGGCCACTGGCTTTCCAAACAAATGTTTGTCCAAAACCAATTTTATTTAGTGTGAGAAGGACGGAAAGTGTTGCAATGGCACTGTTTGATTTATTTTGTTGTCATATATTTGTAAACAACTAAGAAAAAGTTTGGCAAACATTTTGTCCATAAGGGTGATGTCCCTTTAACCAATCATCTACATGAAATATATGTACATAGAATGGAATGATGAAACATTGACCACAGTTAGACTCCATTTCTATCAAAATAAAATGAAGATTTCCTCATCTCACCTCGATAGATAATGGAAACTGTGGGATAAATGAGATGCCATGTTAGAAACCTCATGTATGCTACAGATACCTCTGTGGATTAATGACACCAGCTCGCCCTAAATGAAACCTTATGTTCAGGTTCTCTTTCACAACTAGTGGCATTGTCAAGAATCCCAAATTGTGACAGCGCCCAAATGTTGGACTTAACACTCATGACTCACTCATTATCAGTGTATATGATAGTGTAAACCAGGGGATTTAACAATTTCCCTCTTTCTCCCTTGGCATGCAAACTGGACATTGTGAACTCACTCAGATCCCCACAGGCACTTCTCCCATCTTTTAACAGATGGAACTGATAAAGTTAATAGTATAGCAAGGAGTCTTTTTGCTTTGCAGAATCCTCATGACAGAATAAAGGTGGCAATTCCAGACTGTGGGTAAAATCAGCAAGTGTGTAAAAGGGTGCCAATCTGATCATGTAATTTTCCCACCTGGTTAAAGTGACCCCCTCCCTCCTCACTGCCCCGGCCTCAGCCCCCTATATCTTGGAGGTGTCTCTAATAGGAACGGAAAAGGGTTGAAATATTACAGCAACTGAAAAGTGAAGGGATGGGTTAACATTTCAGGTGTAGACGCTCTGTTAGATGAGCTAAGCCCTTAATGGGACAGCAGAACCGAGTGAAAGAGACAAGTCAAAAATCAGGTTGGCAAGGGGAACAGAACTTCTTCAAGACTATCACTGAGGCCTCACTAATATTCCCATTTTCAGTTCAGGAAGATAATTAATCTTTGATGACCTGTTGTGATTTTCCAACCAGGTAAGGGCTGCATTGTTTGGATCCTGAATGCAATCAGTTTTACTTACAACAGGTTTCCAATGATAAAGAAAATCTGCTGCCCACATTTGGAATTTTAGCAATAATCAAATTGTCCTTTTTCATTTTAAGAAATAAAAACAGAAGAAATTTTGGGCTGAGAATGGAAGGCCAGAATCCAGGTGATTCCCAGCATTTGCTTTTCCACTGTTGAGCAGCACAGACTAGTGGTTGCATTGTCTTAACCCCTATCCATACTCCATGACACTCAGTTGTGTACTTGATACCTTCCAGGAAAAACGCTGCTGTCCCATGGCCTGGCCCCTCTCTATCTCTGTAATCTCCTCCAGCCCTACAACCCTCCGCGATATCTGCGCTCATCTAATTCTGGCCTCTCGAGCATCACCGATTTTAATTGTTTCACCACTGACAGCCGTGCTTTAGCTCCCTAGGCCCTAAGCTCGTGAATTCCCTCCCTAACCCTTTCTGACTCTCTTTCCTCCTTTAAAACTATGCTTAAAAACTATACCTTTGACCAAGCTTTTGGTTATCTGCCCTAATATCTCCTTACCTAGCTTGGCGTCAACTTTTGTTTGCTAATACTCCTATGAAGCACTTTGGGATTTTTAATATGTTTAAAGTGCTATATAAATGCAAGTTGCTGTAGTTTCTCTCCTGAAAGTACTGACTAGTTTTATCTAAAGAGCTACCCTTTGTGTTATAAGCCTAGACACCAAAGTGAGGATTTTAACTCTGTCGCTGACTGGCACAAATTTGGTGACACAGGAGTTAAAGTCAAAGCCAACTATTTATCACTCTTTTTCTGCCCTACAGCTACCATTAGGAGGGTGTGGGGAGCAGTGCTTGAGGTACTCATCTGACTCAGGCAGGAACCTCATTCATTGATGTCAACCGAGATCCTACTATGTTGACAGGATCCCCACAGTCATTGTTACACAGAATTACATAGAATGTACAGCATAGAACCAGATCTGTTGACCAACTAATCTGTGCTGGTGTTTATACTCTACACCAGTCTCATTCCATCTACCTCATCTCAGCCTTTCAGCATATCTTTCTAATCCCTTTTCTCTCGTGCACAAATCTAGTTTTCTTTCGAAATGATCTCAGCTCTTTGCCTCAATCACTTCCTGTGATAGTGAGTTCACATTCAAATCATTCTCTGAGTAAAGAAATTTCTTCTTATTTCCAAATTATTTCCTACATTACAACCGTTTACTGTACTTCGAAAGTATTTTATTGGCTGTAAAGTGCTCTGGGCAGTCCTGAGGTTGTGAATAGAAATTCAAGTCTTTTTCTGGATTTATTAGTAACTATATTGTATTTATGGGCCCTAGTTTTGGATTCTCCCACAAATGGAAACATTCACTCCAGATCTACCCTTGTCCAACCTATTCATAATTTTAATGACCTCTATCAGGCCACCTCTAAGTCTTCTCTTTTCTAAAGGAGAAAAGGCTCAACCCTTTCAATCTTTCCCAATAGCTATAATCTCTCAGTTCTGGTAAAATCCTTGCAAATCATTTTTGCATTTTCTCCAGTGCTTTGATATCCTCCTTATAGACCACGGAAGGTGGTGGTGTAATGGAAATGTCACTGGACTAGTAATTGAGAGCCAAGGCTAACGCTCTGGGGCATGGGTTTGATCCTCACCACAGCAGATGGTGAAATTTAAATTCAATTATTAAATCTGGAATTAAAAAGCTGGTCTAATGATAACCATGAAGCCATTATTAATTGTTATAAAAACCCATCTGGTTCATTAATGTCCTTTAGGGAAGGAAATCTGCTGTCCTTACCTGGTCTGGCCTACATGTGACTCCAGACACACAGCAATGTGGTTGACTCTGAAATGGCCTAGCAAGTCACTCAGTTTAAGGGCAATTAGGGATGGGCAATAAATGCTGGCCTAGCCAGCGACCCCCACATCCCAAAAACAAATTATGCACAGTATTCTAAATCCAGCCTGACCAGTGTCCTATACAAGTTTAACATAACTTCTATACTTTTGAATTCTGTAACCCTAGAAATAAATCCCAGTGCTTTGTTCCTATGTTTAATTATGTTTCCGACCTGCAATGCTGCTTTTTAATGATTTGTTCACCTGTATCCCTCGATCCCTTTGTTCTTCTACCCCATTCAGTTTCTTATTTTCTAAGGTATAAGTGATGTTTCTGTTTTTCAGACCAAAGTGCATTCACCCATATTTACCCATGTTAAGGTCCATTTGCCACTCAACTGCCCAGTCTGAATTATTTTTAATGTCTTTTGTATTATGCTGAATTCTTCTCAGTGTTAACTATACCCCCCAGTCTGGTATCATCTGCACATTTTGGTATTGAGTTACTTATTCCCAAGTCCAAATCATTGATGTAAATTCTGAATAACAATAGTTGCAGTGATCCTTGTAAAACACCACTCTCTCTACTTTCCTTCAATCTGAATAACTACCTTTTACACCTATTCTCTACTTTCTATTTTTTAGTCAATTTGCTATCCATTCAGATATTTGTTCCCTGACTCCACATGCCCTGACCTTTGTTTTGGACTTGGCGTGTGGCACCTCATTTATCGAACTGCGAGGTGGAAGCTCCGCCAATGTCTCTTTACTCAGTAGAAGCTGTTGATCCAGAATAGGAGGCCCTCCCAGGCAAGTAAAAAGACAAGTGTACCTTTGTGGGGCCAGGAGTAGCAGGAGCATTCCTCCGGATCCCACAATAATAGATTGGTTCTGTCCTGCCCCGGGCTCTGCCCACCTTTCTGCCTTCGTTAAACCTTCCCCCACTTCCCGTTCCCTCCCCACCCCAACCCGCGAGGACATACCTTAGTGCTTCTGGACCACCAGAGCTGCCTCCAGCTGCTCGAATGGGATGGGCTGCCGTGGACTTAAAAAAGGGCCTGGCTGTTAAAAACGGACCAGGAAGACCCCCGCCAGACCTCCAGAATGTTTAAATTATGGCATCGTAGCCGAGCCTAATTCTGTCCACTCCCAACATGAAACAAACGTCCATTTTTTCGGTGGAATGTCCCAATTGGTGACCAGTAGCCGGAAGCCTGGATTAGTCATTCACCCCTCCATAAACCCCAGCTCAGAGGCACTGAGGCCAACTGCAGCATCCTCACCAACAGGCCCGGCTGTAATCATCTAACTCAGCACTGTCTGGGATAACTCTGGGCTGAACATTCAACATTAGGGCAAAGGGGGAGATCAGATGATGGGAAAATACCTTCTCTTCAGTTGGAGCTGTTTGGAGATGAGTTCTGCTGTATCCCTGACTCCTGCCTCTTGGGAATGATCTCTACCCTGCAGCAGTCCCCCACCCCACTACCTCCAGAAACAAAACTCGCACTGATTCCAGTCACCAAAGACCACCGTGCATTACCTCCGGTCCAATCTAATATATTTGTTTTGGCACAGAAAACTTAAGGCACATATCCTTGACAGCATATTTCTACCAATTAGGGCCATTAGTTCTGTACATTGTTCGGCTGTTTTTGTTCCACTTTAATTGTTAAAGCATGTTTCAAAAGCATAACAATTGAAATGTTTGACAGTGAGATCTGAAAAATATCTTTGTAGCTTGAAATAGATGTTGGTGCAGTAAGTTGATATTCCAGGGCAGTGTAGCCTATTAACTGCCTATTCTGTGGGTCGTCATCTGAAAGGGCCACTTGCTTGGGGTGGGGACCTCTCATGAGGAATACTCCTGACAGATGGAGTGAGGGGAGGCTGAACTGCACCTGCAAATTCCTCACATGGGGAGCTCCTGATTTCCACCATGTCATGTGGGGAGCTGCCAAGCAACCATTCTGCTTGCGCTAAGGATACTAGGATAGGTCCACCTCCTCGTAAGAGTTGTTTTTCTGATGGTGTAAAGACGGGAGGAGGGTGGAATTTTATGAGTGCCACGGTATTCCCAACAGTCGGACCGGAAGTTGTAACTTCTGCTTCCATCACAATCCCCATTTCGCATGTGATTTTGTATGTAAATGAGCCATGCAACGAAGGACACAGTTGACATGTGGGATCATGCAGTGGGGGTGGCCTTTCACTGGTGGAACCCGCCATCACTGCCCCAAGTACCATGATCACCACAGATGTAAGCAGGATCGGCAGCCTTCCTTTCATGTAAGTATCTTCAACCTAAATTAAATTGCACTTGGAAAAGCATAGTATGATTCGAACAAGTCAGCATGGTTTTACTAAAGGGAGATCCTGTTTGACAAATTTAATAGAGTTTTTTGAGGATGTAACTAGTAGGGTCGATAAAGGGGAACCAGTAGATGTAGTATACCTGGATTTCCAAAAGCATTAGATAAGGTGCCACATGAAAGATTAATAGGCAAGATAAGGGCTCATGGTGTTGGAAGTAATATATTAGCATGGATAGAGGATTCGTTAACAGGCAGGAAGCAGAGAGTGAGCATAAATGGGGCTTTTTCAAGTTTTTTTCAGGCAATGAATATTGGGATGCCACAAGGATCAGTGCTGGGGCCTCAGCTATTTACACTCTTTATTAATGACTTGAATGAAGAGACAGAGAGTAATGTATCTAAGTTTGCTGATGATACAAAGCTCGGTGGAAAGGTAAGCTGTGGGGAGGACATAGAGAGGCTGCAGAGAGATATAGACAGGTTAAGTGACAATCAGAGGACTGCTGGCGACCAGGCCCCTGCTCAGCCCCACATTCATGATGATCCTCTGTTTGTAACTACAAGAAGTCTGCTGAATGTGCAGCAAAGCCATGTGGAAAATATGTCGGAGGTGCCTGAGGTCATGCGTGGCTTTGTGTGTCCATTAGGGTCCATGCAAGCCATGGTGTCTGCCATGTCCCAAGCATTTAAGTATATGATTTCCTCATCAAGAGTTTGATGAGCTCCGTGGAGAGTCTGGTTGAGCACTTGAGCCATATGCACTCTGACCTGCACTCCATTGCTGTTGCTATTGGCTCCATGCAGCAGAACCTAAGTGAGAGGGGGACGAGGAAGCTGGACCTCCCTCCAGGTGCTCCTTCCCCCTCAGGGAGACAGGCAGATGCCATCATGCATTCAGATGACGGAAGCCTTTGCAATTAATAAAGACAGCAGGCTGGTCCCAGGGAGCTGTTATGGTCACTTGAGTACAGTCGCTCACCCCTTGCACTCTAGGGAACCCAGAGATGGCACTGAAAGCCTCTGACTTTGCTGCCTGGCTGTCCTTGTCGACAGGTAAGTAGATGAAATCATTGACACATCGAAAAAGGGCACTGGTCACCTCTTTGATGCACCTGTGGGTCGCAGACTGTGAGATGCCACATATGTTGCTTGTGGATCCCTGGAAGGCCCGCTAGCAAAAAAACTGAGTTTAGTAGTCACCGTGAAGGCAACTGGCATGGGATTCCCACTGAAGCCGAGCGGCTGCAGGTCATGCTACAAGATCCTGCAAATTTCTGTGACCATTTTACATAACATCCTTTGGTGTCTCTAGCATTGCCTCTCTGACATCTGAAGGTAATTTTTCCTTGTCCTGGGGATGCGATGACGTGCCAGTGCCAGTCTTCGATAAGGCCATTGCTGGATGTTATGATTCGGAACTTCCTCACCTTCCTGTTCTTCCTGTTGTTGGCACTCAGGCATCGTGAGTTGAGGGAAAAGAGCCTCCCTTAGTCTCTCTTTTTGTTCTTCTTCCCGTGGTACTAGACAAAGTCGGTGTATGAGTTTCATGTCGTTGTGGCTTTTCTGAACAATAAATAAGGAGAGTGTGACAATTCAGCCCTCTGCTGACACTGGGCTAAAACAGCCAGGTAGAAGACATGCCCACTGTCGTTTGTCTCCTCCCACTCTTCTTGCTATCCTTGAGTGTCCGAGCAGTTTCCATTGTCTTTGGAGAAAATGGCACACATGAATTCAGGGCAAGTCTCTGAGCCTTCCAACCTCCTCCTGCAACCTTCCAACTTGAACCCATCACCCTTGACCCACCCAATGTTACTGTTACCCTTTCCTCCATTACCAATGTAACTCGCTCCATTACTGTGCACAGTATAATCACCAATGTATTAATACTATCCTCCCCACTGTTCCTACTCTCGTTACTATCGACATGCCGACTCTTACCCTTGAATCTCCTCACATTGATCTGACCATTGTTGCTGAGACCCGTTCCCCTCCATGTGAAGTTGTTGATTTCCCACCCATTAGTCTTGACCTTCCCCTCTACAGAATCCATTTGCCCCCATTGACTGTGACCATTCCCTCTGCTAGCCAGTACCCTTAATTTGCCCCACAGCTCCCCCACATTGACAGTGCTCATCCCTCCCTTTAGGCCCTTGCCAAATATCTTCACACTGTGCTGATCTAATCCACTCACCACCCACTCAGCCGACAACATGCATCTTCACCATCAACATCAACCATTTCACAGCCTGGATGCTGCTCTCCACCTTCCCCTGCTCCTCCATGCACCCGATCAGCCCCACCCTTCCTTCCCTGACTACCCTCCCCTGCTCCTCCATGTAGTCCCCGCCCATGCCGTTGCCGCCATCCCCTGAGAAGATTCACTCTTGCTGGTGCCGAGCCTGAAGGCAAATATCCATTCCAATGCTGGCGTTAGTTCAGCGGATAAGTTAAAGAGAGAAAAGCAGAGTTCTGAGACTCAGCTGCACAAATCCGACTGCTACATGCCACAGTGAAACAGTCGTGAACCGGGTGGCATGGGAATATTGCTTGCTATTCACTTAATCTGGCAGGTAGGACTAAATTATAACCATGTGTAGGGTAATGAGTATTCATGGCATGTAAATTAATGCAAAGCTGCAATCCGCCACCGTGCTGGGGGAAACCCCGGAATGTCGCAAACCCGCCGTTGACTTAATTCCTCTAAAATATCCCGCCGTCGGGAATCCGAGAAAACACCTCCTGTCTAATTATATTACCTTGCACACCACCAAATCCACCGCGGCAGACAGCATAAAATTCCCCATCCAGTGTCAGCTGGATCAAGCAAGCAGCAAACCTGCAGAGAATCAGAAGTAGGGTCACCAACCCTCCAGGAGTACTTTTACATTGAACAAAAAACAAAGAACAAAGAACAGTACAGCACAGGAACAGGCCATTCAGCCCTCCAAGCCTGCGCCGATCTTGATGCCTGCCTAAACTAAAACCTTCTGCACTTCCAGGGTCCGTATCCCTCTATTCCCATCTTATTCATGCATTTGTCAAGATGCCTCTTAAACGTCTCTATGGTACCTGCTTCCACCACCTCCCCCGGCAACAAGCTCCAGGCACTCACCACCCTCTGTGTAAAGAACTTGCCTCGCACATCCCCTTGATGGCCACTCTTCCCAGCCTTCCCACCCAGAAGAAACAGTCTTTCCCGATTCACCTTATCAAAACTCACCATAGTATTAACATTTTTATTCAATCTCTTAGCTGCAGTGCAATAGTCCCAATATCTCAAACCTTTCATGTTATCTATAATTTCTCACAATCTATGCTCCACATTCTCTATGGCTTTAATGTCCAGCATGAACTACTGGCTGGGAATTTCCTCAGAGATGCTTCCTCCTACGCCAGTTGTAACTTCGCTGGAGATGCAGCAGAAGACCCCATTTACACTACACTTCCAGTGAAGTTACAGTGATGTTTCATTGGGGGATCAGAAGCAGCACGGAGGAAACTTCTGGCCACTGTTTAAGAGAGAAAATTTAAGGAGAAGATTTTTTTTTAAAATTCCAAATCCACTTCACAATTTCGTTCTTTTCTGTCATGAACTGTGACCCAATGAAAGCTGAGGTGCCATCTCCATCACTCTGGTCCAGAGACTTATACTCTGCCTGTGCAGGATTTTTCAAGCTGACATTTTATTTTGTAACCTCTTATGAAATTATTCTCAAAGGCTCTACCTTGATGGTTATATCCGAGGGTCAACAGAGGTCAACCCCCCTCCGCACCGTAGGATTTGGCTCAGCAATTTCAATGGTTCAGAACTCAGAGTCAACGTCAAAGGGCTTGGGGGTCAGCTTGGGTGACCCCGACCCAGAAATCTAAATTGAGGCTGGTTGACTGATTTACTTTGAAAATAATCCTTCCCAGTGATTTTTTTTTTTACAAAGACACATTCGAGGGATAGTTTTCCAAAGATCCATTGCCATCAGGGAATTTTGCACACCCTCAGCACATATTGTACTTTGGGGCGTGCAATGCACATGACTGCCTAAATGGTCCTCGAATCCTGTGCAGTGGGCAGCCTAATTCCCCGATTGATATTGGCAGTGAATGAGGTTCCCCAGTGGGAGCACCAGGTTTGAAAATGATTTTTATTGTGCAACATATCGTATAATTAACTCTTCTTCTTAGTCTTAAACATTTATACATTTGCTTGTGTGTGCACAGACTGTGTTACAGTATGCTAAATCAACTGTGAATTAATAATCAATATTGCTTTGGGCCGAGAAACTATTTTAATTTTAGTCTTATCTTTTTATAAGAAAGAACTTGCATTAATGTAGCACCTTTCCTTATCACAGGACATCTCACAGTCAATAAATTACCGTTGAAATATAGTCGCTATTGTGTAGTTATGCATGGCAGTGAACTTGTGCACAGCAAGGTCCCACAAGCAACAATGAGATAAATGACCAAGCAATTTGTTTTTGGTAGTGTTGGTTGAGGGATATATATTGGCCAGCGGTGCCCTGGTAGCTTTTACATCTGACCTGAACAGGCTGACAGGACCTAGCTCTGGCGTCTCATCTCCAACAGTGCAGCACTCCCTCAGTGCTAAATTGAAGTGTCAGCCTAGATTATGTGCTCAAGTCCTGGAGTGGGGCTTGAACCCACATCCTTCTCACTCAGAAGGGACAGCTTATATCAAATTGTAGTCTTATTTTAGTTATAGGTGTAAGTTTTGCTATAGCTTGCAGCCCCAGATGAGACCATTCACTAAGCACATAATGGTAAATCAAGGTGCACCATCCTGAATGTTCTGATACATGCTGGCTGCATGTAAGCTCTTGTAAAATGTATCCCTTTGTTCTTATTTTAGTTACTCAGCGGATAGAGTTGGATCTATTTAGTCTAGAGCTACGTAGACTTAAAGATGACTTGATAGAGGTTCATAAAATAATGAAAGGGCTTGATTGTGCACCTATTGATAGATTATTCCAGTTTGACAGAATGAAGAGGGGACATACACTTGCACTATGCAAAATTAGGAATAGATTAGAAGTTAGGCAGTTCTACTTTTCCCAGAGAGTAGTGAGCCTCTGGAATATGTTGCTGGCTGGTGTGTTGGGTGCTGACTCTCTGGGCTGAATTTTATAGAGCCAGTGGGGGTCCTGACGTCAGGCCTAAAAGGCAAGGGGAACCCTGCCGTGGCCCTTTGGAGACCACTCCCACCTCTATTTAACACCGCTCGGGCAATTAACTGCCAGGCGCCGTGGTCCCTGCCCTTTAAGAACGGGGACACCACCTCCCAGAGCTGCCAGCCAATCAGAGGGTTGGCAGCTTAGGAGTATCAGCAGGGCCACTCAGAGCAGTGGTCACTGCCAGTATACAAGAGGTCTGGAACCAGGAACATCCCGGGAGCCCTGAACCCCAGGTAAGTGCAGCAGGGTCAGCGGGGCCAGTCCAGCAGGCCCTGGTGAGGGTTGGGCGAGGGTGATCATTGAGGACGGGTGAGTGCGTGTTTGCAGAGGGGTGGCCTTTGCCACTGGGGCCCTCCATGAGCAACAGAGTGTCCACAGAGGAGGTCCCCCTTATGCCACAGAGAGGCCACCATGTTTTACTGGGTGACCTCCCCACGTGGCGGTGGCTCCCCTCTCCCACAACCCCCCCCCGTTGGTAGAATACCAGTGGTGGTGGGAAGAGGCCCTTAAGTGGCTATTAATTGGCTATTTCAGGGCCTCAATTGACCTCTCGGCAGGAAGGCCTTTCCTGCCACCCCCCGCCTCCACAAATCACATGGCAATGGGAAGGCAACGGGCACTGCACTGCCTGCCTTCCCTTGCTATATTATGCCCCCCCCCCCCCCCGCCACCTCCCATACCATCTCCCAGGGTCCATAAAATTCCTGCCTCTGTGTGCTTTCAAGCAGGAACTTGAGTGGAACAGAAATCACATCATATGGAAAGTGCCTGAATTAACAGAAAATGTATTCATGGTCCTGGACTGCTTTCAATCATCTTGCGGGGGAGTGGGGTGGGAAAAGAGGAATTTTTCAGAGTACTTTTTCCCTATTGGTCCTGGGTTTCTCTCTCTTTTTATGCCTCTCTCGCGAGATTACATGTCTGCGGGGTAAGGAGGGGAAAGGAATTGTTTAGTCATGATACTCCAGCCATCCTGAATGTGGGGGCAGGTTTGATGGACCTGTCATTTTAATGTTTTTAAGAATTTAAATTCGAACTTCAATTTACTTAAAACAACAGTCATTTTTGCAAAAGACGATTTTTTCCCTCCTTTTAGTACCTAAGACTGCTCTCCTCATTACAAACTTGCAATTCTTACATCACAATTACTGGTTCCTCAGTGATGTCAGCAGATATTAATTACATGGTGTGTAATGGTCACCAGTGTCTGCCACAACAAGCTTGTAAATGGAAAGACTACAAACTAGCATTTCCAAGTAATTTCACACTAGATGCACACATGAGACAAATGGTGGTAACATGGGGGTGATTACAACACTGAAATCAGACCTCAGGATTGGAGGTTTTTTCTCCAAGTTTATGAAGTAATCTGACCACATCAATGGGATTATTACCCTCCAGCTTATCTCTTGCTTGGTGATTGACTCGTGAACTGCAGCCATAAGCCTCTCTGAGAAAGAAACATAGATGTAGGAGGCCATTCAGCCCCATTCAACCCCCTGCCCTCTCATTCATTTAGATCATGGCTAATCGATATTTTAACTCCATTTACCTGTCTTGGTTACATAACCCTTAATACCCTTGCCTAACAAAAATCTACCAATCTCAGTTTTGAAATTTTCAGTTGACCCTGAGCTTCAACAGTTTTTTTGGGTGAGGCAGTTCCAGATTTTCACTACCCTTTGAGGGAAGAAGTGCCTCTTGCCATCACCACTGAACGGCCTAGCTCTAATTTTAAAGTTATGTCCCCTTTTCTAGACTCCCCCACTAGAGGAAATGATTTATCTCGATCTACTCTATCAACTAATCTGAGCACTTTAAACATTTTAATCTGATCACTCCCCTAATCTTCTATACTGGAGACAATACAAGCCTAGTCTATGCAACCTGCCCGTACAAATGAACCCTTTTATTCCCCTGAAAAACACAACTGAAACATTTTATTTAATGTAGGACGTGGTTTTGAATGCTGGAAATGCAATGCAACAATAGCAGCAACAACATGCATTTATATAGCACCTCTAACACAGTAAAACTTCACAAAGGATGCACAGGAGCATTATCAGACAAAGATTGGACACCGAGCCACATGAGGAGCTACTAGGGCAGGTGATGAACATACGAATTAGGAGCAGAAGTAGGCCATTTGGGCCCTCAAGCCTGCTCTGCCATTCAACAAGATCATGCCAGATCTGTTTGTGTTTCAAATTCCACACTCACATCTACCTCCGATAATCCTTGATTCCCTTGCCTAACCAGAATTTATCTACCTCCGCTTTAAAAATATTCCATGTCCCCGCCTCCACTACCTTCTAAGGCAGAGAATTCCAAAGTCACACAACCCTCTGAGAGAAAAACATTCTCCTCATCTCTGCCCTAAAAGGGTGACCCCTAATTTTAAAACAGTGCCCCCAAGTTCTGGACTCCCCCACAAGAGGAAACATCTTCTCCACATCCACCTTGTCAAGATCGTTCAGGATCTTATAAACTCCCCTCACTCTTCTAAACTCCAGTGAAAACAAGCCCAGTCTGTCCAACCTTTCCTCATAAGATAACCCGCTCATTCCAGGTATCAAGCTAGTAAACCTCCTCTGAACCGCCTCCAGTGCATTTACATCCTTCCTTAAATAAGGAGACCAAAACTGCACACTGTTTTTGAGATGCGGTCTCACCAATGCCCTCTATAACTGAAACATAACATCCTTACTTTTATTTTCAATTCCTCTCATAATAAAGGATAACATTCCATTAGCCTCCTTTATTACCAGCTGCACCTGCATACTAACATTTTGTGACTCATGCACTGGAACATTTAGATCCCTCTGCACCTCGGAATTCTGCAGTCGTTCTCCATTTAAGAAATACTCTGCTTTTTTATTCTTCCTGCCAAAGTGAACAACTTCATATTTTCCCACATTATATTTCATCTACCAGATTTTTGCCCAATCACTCAACCTATCTATATCAGTCTGCAACCTCCTTATGTCCTCTTCACAACATACTTTCCTACCTATCTTTGTGTCATCTGCAAATTTAGCTACCATGCCATCACTCCCCTCATCTAAGTCATTGATATAAATTGTAAAAAGATGAAGCTCCAGCACAGACCCCTGCAGGACTCCACTCGTCACATCCTGCCAATCAGAAAAGGACCCATTTATGCATACTCTCTGTTTTCTGCCAGCCATCCAATCTTCTATTCATGCTAATATGTTACCCCTACACCATGTGCTCCTACTTTGCGCAATAACCTTTTATGTGGCATCTTGTCAAATGCCTTCTGGAAATCCAAGCACACTTCGTCGAATGGCTTCCCTTTATCCACAGCACATGTTACTCCTTCAAAGAATTCCAAGAAATTGGTTAAACATGATTTCCCTATCACAAAACCATGCTGACTATTCCCAATTACCTTGAGTTTTTCTAAGTGCTACAACCTTCTTATTGATTGATCCGAACACCTTCCCCACGACAGACGTCAAGCTAACTGGCCTATAGTTACCTGTTTTCTGCATTTGCTACTTTCCAGTGTGATGGAACCTTTCCAAATTCTAGTGAATTTTGAAAAATTAACAACAGTGCATCTACTACCTCATTAGTCACCTCTTTTAAGACCCGAGGATGAAGTCCATCAGGACCCAGGGACTTGTCAGCCCACAGCTCCATCAGTTTGGTCAGTACCTCTTCCCTGGTGATTGTAATTTCACCAAGTTCCTCTCTTCCTTCCACCTCCTGATTTATAGCTATTGCCGGAATGTTTTTTGTATCCTCTCTAGTGAAGACAGAAGCAAAATATTTGTTCATTGCATGTGCCATTGCCTTATCATCTACTACTCACGCCCCATTCTCACTCTCGAGAGGACCAAAAGCTTGGTTCAAAAGGTAGGTTTTAAGGAGTGACTTAAAGGAGAGAGTGGTAGAGAGTCGGAGAGGTTTAGCAAGAGAATTCTGGTGCTTAGGGCCTCTGTAGCTGAGAACACGGCCACCAATAGTTGAGCGAAGGAAATCGGAGATGCACGAGGCCAGAATTTGAGGGACACAGAGATCTTGCAGGACCGATCAGGTCGGTCTGCAGCTGGAAAAGTCGGAATCAGATTTCACGGAGGGCCTGTCAACGGAGCATCTAAAACCTGAAGCTGTCAATTTTGTCTCTTTCAGATGCTGCAAATTTCTAGCACTGCCGTTTTCTTTGAATTTAAAAACCAATAAACATTTTTGCCGCAAGTTTCCAAGCAGTTCAGTAACAGCATGCCTCCCTTTTTCTGTTGACACTTGTTTGACGCAAATTAAAACCAGCAGAAAATCACTTTTCAAAATGTAAAGGAACAACAAAAAGACCTTAGGGCAAAGCTTTCAACGCCAGGTCACATAGGTTTGGTGTAACAATGTGGATTTAGCAGATGGTTAACAACATTTCCCATAAGAAGTAGAGATACACACTTTATAATATGGCAGATATTGGAGCTATTTCCAATTACATGTAAAGTTATCTGTGTGGAATAAAGTTTTTCCCAGCACTCTCAGTGCCTCTCTCGCTAAGGTCCCCCACTCTGAGAGCTGACCCAAACTGACACAGTGCACACAATATACACACAGTTCAGGAAATCTCCCTGTTTTAATGTGGGGAAAGGCGGGAGTTCTGAAGTATTTGCTTATGCCATATATAATTAGGTTTGGAGTGTTGGAATTTGAGAGGTAGCGGCACTGAGAAAACAGAGAAAAAGAGTTCTAATCCAACATTTTAAAGTATCTACACAAGAGAACATAGGGCTGATTGTCGGGACATTAATTCCATGGTGATGTCATGTGACACAAACTCCATTTTGAAAAGTTTACCTTCACATGAAGAATTTCAAATACAATGCGACATTATAGATACTTTTATTCAGCAGAGTCCCACGTGAAGGGCAAAAGTAACTATTTTTAAATGTTTCTGTGAGAAATGAAGACTATTCCAGTTCACTTTAAAGAGATTTAGTATAATTTACAATTGTGCAGTGTCCATGTGATGGATTGTGCAGGAGATGGGGGAAAGCAGAGTCATATGCACCGTTCCACACTTATGTTAAAATTCTGCTGACACAGAGGAATAAAGCATTAACATTTTGATTTTTCTTTGTCAGCCTGTAAGTTCTGATTTAGAGGAACTGACCTAGATACATACTCAACCATTGGAAAAGCTTGGAGGGGAATGCGGCTTGATCAGAACTGCTGGAAGGGAGTTGAAGGATCTTAAAGGTTATGAGTTGACAGTGCTGCTTCTCCTTCTCTGTACTTCCCTCAGCCCCATTCCTGTTCTGAAAATAGTGGCTAATGTTGAAGGGTGCCCTCCTGCACCTCACCAAAATGACAATACATCATGGACGGGATTTTATTCCAGCGGCGAGGGTCTTGACATCCAGAAAAAACAACGCTGTCATCCCCGTGTCACCTCTTCATTGCCATTTAAGTGGACAGTGGCAGGCCTTCCACAGGACAAAGGACCCCATTGCCGGAAGTCCCACCCTTGGAGCGCTGCCGGCCAGTCAGAGGGTGGCAGCTGCAGTGCCACTGCGCAGGCGGTGGCCGCTGCTGGGGGAGCACCTACTGGAGGGCGAGGAGCGTCACTTGACCCAGGCCACAGGTAGCTCAGGGCGGGAGGGTCTCACGAGGTGGGGGTCGTAGGGGAGGGGCGGTGTAGGGGGTTGGCAGCAAGAGCTGGGGGTGGCTCTCAGTGGCCCACCCTCCCCTTCCCGATGTCAGGTCCCTCGTTCAGGCACTGAGTGTCTTTTAATGAGGGACCACCACCCACCCCACCCTCCACCCTGGAACTGGGAAGCAGCCTGCATGGTTTTTCTTGCCCTGTTTCTCATGAGGCGACAGGACCACCCGCCACAAAGCCAATTGCCGGTGCAGCGGTAAGAGACCCTTAATTGGGGTTAATTGCTCCGTTAAGGGCTGTAATTGGTGGCGGGGTGGGAAGGCCTGGCGGGAAGCTCCTCCCCACCACCATCCCACCCGATTTTATGCTCTCCTCGCCTCCAAACATGCCATGGGGGAGAGCATAAAACTCCCCCTTCCCCCACCATGTATGAATCTCAACAATAGGAATCAGCAGGCTATTTGACCGCAGTGGGCGTTGCAACTGAACTAATCTTCATTCAAGTCAGTGTTCATGTACATATACTTTCCTGCAATGGTTACTGGATTATAATAAGGAGCAAAGGCCCAAATTGCTTTCTCCACCTTAGGGACACTGAAGTCAATTGTAGTGCCTCTACTGTATAACCACTCCCGCCCCTGGTGCCCTGGCTGAGATTAGCTAACTCAGCACAAACCAGGAAACTGGACTTTCTGGTGTGTAGGACTTAGTGGCACATTAGCTGTACCAACTGAGCAGCTATGGGAACCGACCATTCCATTTGAATGTAGTGAGACTTTCTAATTACAATAAAACAGACCAACTCTCTTGATGATTGAGTTTGCAACAGCAATGCCAGCTAGGGTTGCCAACCCTGAAGGATTGCCCTGGAGTCTCCAGAACTTGAAGACTAATCTCTAGGATAACTGTTATGAGCAATCCCGGGACAAAAATCATAGTTTATTAAAAATTGTGTCTTTAAAAAACACTTTGGTTATTAGTAATAATAATATCTGACTATGGGAAAAAAGACCCTTTGACTACTGAACTCCTCTACTCAAGAAAGTGTCCATGTATACATACTTTCCAGGTAATGAAGAGTCTATTTGCTTTTTGATTGGCCGTAAGAAGGTGGGATGTCACAAAAGTGGACTTGTTGAGTGGCCAATGGCAGGAGGTCATGTAATGACACCTCCAGAAATATGGCCAGCCAGAGATGCCAACCCTAAACGCTCCTGCTGAAGCAACATGTGCTAACAATTCACTGAACGACTACCAAATAAGATGGTCTACTCCAGATCAGATCCGTTTCTCAACACTTCAGCTTATTATATCTTTACACATTTTCTCCAATGAGGTCGAAGCAATCAGCCGGGTCACTTCCTGTTTTCAGGCTTTATGCAGTTTACCAGGCCCCAACCACAGCAAATTTCACAAAGCAGTGATTACAACCCAAAAATTACTTGAGATTTCATAGGGAAATTTTTGCTGTTGCCGAATCAGAAAGAATGATCTTAACCCATTTCCAGTCACACACCACCATTACAACGAGGGAAGCAGTCCAATCACAACAACAGGATGAGCATCATAGCCTCGTATTACTGCTGTGTGTATATTTGTGTACGATAACTTTATGCGTCCTTTGTTCTCACAGAGGAATAGATCATTTATCTAAACTGTTTAGTTTATGTGAGTTAACAACCCGTTAAAATAGAATGCAAGAGCAGAATTTAGTTCCAAACATTCACAGTGCGTTTTCCAAGCCTTGTTATTTATCGTGTTCTTGACAACAAAGGCAAGCGAACCTGAATTTGAATTGGAATTTGTTCTATTCTTATTTGGTATCTGCCAGTGAACCTCAGACTTGGATTATCATTCCTTGAATAACTTTCTGTCACGGAGCATCATGTTTTCCAAACTGTTACAATCTGCATTCAAAAGGTGCTGAAATTGAAATTTAGGAGCTGAAATTGCCTTTGCTTCTTTTTTTAGAACATTGTTGTTTAGCAGTTGTGAAAATATCGGACGTGGGAAAAACGGTTGTTGGACTGGAAAGAATCATCCAATTGAATGATCAAGAGTCTGATCTCTTTCCAGTTGGTGTGGGAAGGCACTGCACCACAAGGATCGATGTGTCAGGCAGGAGTATGGGGCAGGGCAGTTGAAGGCAAGAGCTCATATGATCGCACCTCCAGGAACAGATTGAATTTAAAATCCTACAAACTCCTTCCCAGCTCGGCCTCCCTTTCTCTGTAACTCTCTCCAACTTTATTCTTCTCCTAATTCCTCCTGTTTGCGGACTCTGACCTTCTTCATTCTCCCCCTGCTCTACTTTTGGTAATAGAGCCTTCAGACATCTTGTCTTTGGCTTCTAGAATTGTCTCACAAACCATTCCCCATCCCTCTACACTGCCCCCCCATCCACCTATAACAGCCTTCTCAAAATCCATCTGTTCAACCAGGCTTTCTTGTCACCTCTCCCACCCTCCCCTAAAAACTGGGTGTTCAGCCCAGCACATTGCTCTTCTTTGAAGTGCCTTGAGCCATTTTCC
Organism: Heterodontus francisci; assembly: GCF_036365525.1. Classification (NCBI taxonomy): domain Eukaryota; kingdom Metazoa; phylum Chordata; class Chondrichthyes; order Heterodontiformes; family Heterodontidae; genus Heterodontus; species Heterodontus francisci. Next base: position 23,553,849 of record NC_090382.1, read on the forward strand.
TATGTTAAAGTCAATAAATAAATGCAAGTTGTTTTTGATGCACTGCTTATCCAAACTTGCAAACCAAATGCAAATATATCCAACCGAGGTCTTTTTGGAAACCTTTCTCATACATGCTGATTCCTTACTGCGGTACATTTAAAGGATGATGCACACCCTTCAGTATCTCACCACAATTCTTCGTTCTTCCATGTTGGCTCCTGCTGTGCTGTGATGACTCTATGGGCTGGATTTTATCTCAGTGTCAGCGGGTCCTGGCGATGGGCCGGAAGGCATCGTTGGGGCGGTGGGGCGAGACGACCCTGTTTTGGCCCTTTATTGGTTCCCCAACTAAATTCAACACCAGGCAGGTAACTAATTGCATGTCTTTGGGGATGCCGTCTCCTTTAAAGGACAAGATCCCACCCAAGAGCTACTTTCCAATCAAAGGGCTGGCAGCTCAGCAGTCCCAGCAGTGCCACCATGAGTGGTGTCCACTGCTGGTACTGCAGGAGGCTTAGGACCAAAAGCAGCTGTGGAGCCTCGGACTGTAGGTACATTGGGCGGGCTCACTAGAGCCAGCGAGGCAGGCCCCATCAAGGGTGGGTGAAGGTGGATCTTGAGGCCAGCGGGTGGCTGTTGGTGCAGAGGCAGCCTTTGCTGCCAGGGGCCCTCCATGGGCCACAGACTGCCCAAGCAGGAGGTCTCCCCCCATCCCAGCCCACTGGAAGGCCACCTGGTTTCACTGGGTGACCACCCCATGTTGCAGAGGGCCACCTGCCACTGGTAAAAATGCCAGTGGCGGCAGCAAGAGGCCCTTAAATGGTCATTAATTGGCCACCTAAGGGTCTCAATTGGCCTCTGGGCAGGAAGGCCATCCTCAACCTTCTCCACTGCTGACAAAATTGAATGGCGTTGGGAAGGTGATGTGTACTCCACCCCCATCTTCCCTCACTATATTGTGGGCCCACCTGCCTCCTTGCCCACCCCTAGGGAGATGCTAAAATTCAGCCCAATGACTCTGCAAGGGCAACTCTGCTAGTCCCACCCTCTGCCTTTCCCCATAGCCCTGCAAATCTGTTCTCTTCAGGTAATTATCCAGTTCCCTTTTGAAAGCCATGATTGAATCTGCCTCCACCAGAATCTCAGGCAGTGCATTCCAGATCCTAACCACTCGCTGTGTAAAAACATTTCCTCATGTCGCCTCTGTTTCGTTCGCCAATCACTTTAAATCAGGATCCTGTGGTTCTCAACCCTTCCGCCAATGGGAACAGTTTCTCTCTATCTACTCTGTCCAGACCCCTCATGATTTTGAGCACCTCTATCAAATCTCCTCTCAATCTTCTCTTCTCTAAGGAGAATAACCCCAGCTTCTCCAATCCATCCTTGTAGTTGAAGTCCCTCATCTCAACTCTAAAACCTTCACATCCTTCCTAACGTGTGGTGCCCAGAATTGGATACGATACTCCAATTGAGGCCAAAACAGTGTTGAATAAAGGTTCATCATAACTTCCTTGCTTTTATACACTATAAATCTATTTACAAAACCCAGGCTCCCATATGCCTTATTAACGATTTTCTCACCCTGCCCTGCCACCTTCAATGATTCTTCATATAGAGTCTATATAGTGAATGTTGCCAGGCTATTTGACTGTGATGGGTATCACAGGCAAAGCTGATCCTGTTTTCACCCAAAATCCACACATGTGCAACTTCCGCCAGGAGGCAGTGGCAGGTTGATGAGAAACGGCAACCCTGGCTGATTTTCCCGCACCATAAATCAATGGTGCTGATGCAAATGGTGTCGCCCACTACTGCTGCCTCAGCTAAATCAACACAACCCAGGAGATAAATCCAGCACTTTCCTGGCCTGCATTGCTCAGTACCACACTGGCCCTAACCAACTCAGCCAGGTGTACACATTTTGGGCTTTAGGTTTTGGTAACTCGTTGAACAGTCTCCACGACAACATACCATCTCGAGGTAGAGGCTGTGGGGGAGCAGAATTTCTATTGATGTTCTCCTGTAGCTAACAATTGCATTTCCCAAAATTACCTATTTCAAAGATATGTGTTGCTATAATTTTGATAGCAGGGTGTTTAGGAACATAAAAACAAAACAGGAAATCTCTCATTTCCATTAAAGATGCAATTTCACTCTCCAATCCCCCTCCCCCTCCCCTCAGTGTCAACAAACCTTTAATTGGATGAATGGCTACAGTTTGATAAATTACTGGCCTTGAATTAATTCATTGATTCCTCAGGCCAAATCATTTGACCACAAGGATTGATAATTATTACTGTAGCATGAAAGATGGAAGGGCTATCCACTCCCTGCGTAAGAGTCTCTCTGTGTTTTATACATGCAATTTACAAAGCAATAGGGACTGTGACAGGAAATTGTAATATTGAATTTACTAAACCTTGCTCGACTTAAGCAGAATTAATTGCGGTGTCTTGTTGAATCAAACCAGGCAGTTATTTTATTTCCACACATTCCAATTACCTTAATCATATTCATGGGATGTTTCTTCAGGCTGGTATTATTTGCACTGTTTGTAGCTGATTGCTGGCCCTCTTCAACCTTCTCCACCATGTAAAATAAACATAACTTAATCAATAAAGAGAAAAATAACAGAAACATAGCAAAGAGGAAGGAAAGGAAAAATAATTCAGAATTACAAATAGGAGGATAGATTCATGTCAGAGCCAGGGGAGGGGGTGACAAGCTAAAGAGTTACAGCAAGGAGCAAAGCAACAAGTGTTGCCTGTGTTGGTATAAGCTTATTGAATTTGGTCTCCGGTACATGGGCAACACCACATTTATTACCCCTCTCCCAGATGCCCAAGAAGACAGTGGATTGTGGGTATGTCACCAGAGGCCATTAACCGAGTCTCGATTGGAGTCATAGTTAGGACTGACCGGTTAAGGGGTGACATGAAAGATGTTAGGGAACCAGCTGGGTTTTTACAATAATTGAGCAGCTGCCGTGTTCAGTTTTTCTGATGTCAGGCCACAAATAATTCGATTCATTGAACTCAATTTCACAATTCACCACTGTGGAGCTTTGTTTTAATATTCATTCTCAGGATGTTGTCAAGGCTGGCATTTATTGCCCATCCCTAGTTACCCTGAGAAAATAAAGCTGAGTGTCTTGCCAGGCCACTTCAGAGGGCAGTTAAGTGTCAATCACATCAGTGCAGGATTGGAGTCATATATAGACCAGACCAGGTAAGGATGGCAGTCTCCCTTCCCTAAAGGGCCATTAGGTTTTTACGACAATCTGAGGCTTCATTGTCGCTTTAACTGATCCCCACTTTTCATTTCTAGAATTTTTTAATAGTGGGATTTGAACTCATTCTTTGGATTAATAGTTCAGTAATATAACTAGTACTCTAATATACCCATTCCAACTCATAAACTTGAACTCATGATCTTTGTATTCCTAGCCCGGTACCAAATCCACTACAGTATACTTACAAAATGCATTCAGTTTTGTGTTACCACACATTGTGCATAAGTTAATTCAAGTTAAGTAATTGAATTGCAATCTAGCTGGTTGGTATAAGACTACTTTACATGGGCAGGGTGGGAAGGATTAGCATCTCACCTCTTAGGGTCTACAGCAGATGTAATATAAACACAACTGGTTCAAAGTAAGCTTTAGGTTGAAAGCAAATCAGGATGACCAGCTTATGAATGGCCTGAAATTCTTCACCCAGCTGTTTCAGTGAAGGTGCTAAGTCACTTTCTTAAAACAGTACAAAATAGTGCAATTTAAGTCTAACACACTGGCATTTATCCACTGGTGTCCATCCCCTTGACGTCTTTAGTTTTTTGCTGCATATATTGATACCACAGGTCTTGAGCAGAATGGAGATAATTGTGTAATTCCCTCGTCAATCACTCTTAGAAATTATACTGCTTTAAATGACTGGGATTGATTTTAAGCACATAATTTGTATTATGTAACTGTCGTCTCTTAACGTATTGTGCTGGAGAAATATACCTGTTTTTATCATGAGCATTTGCTGTAGTTTTTGTCATGAGTTCAGTTTGCTGTAGTTCATAGAGACTGTTAAAATAGACTATGTTTGCTGAGTAAATAGACTGTTTGCTGTGAGTCCTGTTGTAAGTCCCACCTTGCCTTTAAATAATTGCCTGACTGATGAATACTCATTTCATGTTTTTTATATACTTGTTTCTGAGATGTGGCAGATGCTGGCAAGGGTGCATTTTCTGCCCATCCCTAGTTGCCCTGAGGGAATTAAGTATCAACCATGTTGGTATGGGGCTGGAGTGACATATAGGCCAGCGCAGGTAAGGATAGCCTATCTGCATCCCTGTAGGACGTTAGTGAACTGATTGGGGTTTCCAGCAGCTTTCACAATTGGTGATTGAGATGTCGGTGCTTCTCCAACAAGAAAACTTAACTGGCATCCAGAATGCTGGCGACAGGAATTCTGCATGTGCAAAGGTTCCAAACTCCACCCCCTCGTCTTCACTGTAGAACCTGGGCAATGGGTAAGAAAGGGTTGATCAAAACAGGGTGAAGGAGAGTGGGACTCTTTTTGTCCCAGGCCGCTTCAGTTTCCGTGAAGGCCTGTTAGGAATCCTAGAAATACTCAGCAGACGGGGCTCTGGCAAATAAGTCCTCAATGGTAGAACAGGGGGAGGAAGATGTGTTCTCTGAAATATCTCAACAGCTGTTCTGGTGGATGAAGGCTGCAGAATGAAGCCCCCCAATCATCTTGATTTCCTTGCCATTGGTTCAAGGTGTCATTCTGTCAAGATATGTGTGGAAACTGTGTGCAATGATTTCTCCACGCTAAAAAGACAGGCGTCTTCCTTTCTGAGTACATCCTCCAAGCCCTTCGACAATCGTCCATCTTCAGACTCGTGGAACTGTGGTGTGACCCCTTCTCCAGAAAAAGAGAAGGGACTGTTGAAAAGATAGCAGTTTATAAAAATGTTTAGGGAGAAATTATGCCAACTGCCTGTGCAATTCTCCATGCTTTCTCTAGCATTTAAACACTGATCTACATAGTAAATCGAATCCCGTCTGGATCTATTGATCATTTCCCTCAGTCAAAATGGGTCATCTGAGATGCAGACTTTACCTCAGAGAGGTGTCAAATTACTGTCTGACCTGTGCTGGTCCAGATTTTGCAGAGGGGAATAAGGGGAGGAAAGGAATAATGAAGCCAGATAGAGTGATTTAGTTGGCACTGATTCAAATTAGTATAACATCATCACTATGAGTTCTGCATTTTTTGCTCCAGCTTATTACCCCATTACTATTACGAGCATACGTCTGGTGGCAATGCCATGATAGAAATGAGGTGCTGTTCTTAGGACATGGTTTAATATCCTGTTATACTAAAACACCAGTGTCAACAAAGGTTATTTGGCTAAACAGACAGTAGACTTCTGGGAGGCACGGAGGGCGAAATCGGGCAGTGGAGAGTCTGTCAGCCATTTTACTTTCTGCCCAATTTTGATTTTCCGTTGAAGTCATCAGCTGCCGACTGGTTGCTTTTGCACATAGCCGAACTTCATGCCCCTCTTGTAGTCGGTGCAAGACAGCAGATGGCGGTGGGGGTGGGGGAGTAGGGGGCCCTTGAATGAGAAGTTGGTGCTCAGTTTACCTCAGTAACCATGCTGTAAAAATGTCCCAGTGTCTTGCGCCACCAAACAGTGCACTTTTTTCCCTCCTCGATTGAAATCTTTTTTTATATTCCTCCAGCTGAACGGAACCCAAGCTGTTGGGAAAAATCCACAGGAAATAGCTACACACAAAAAGATTAGTAACTCACAGTTCGACACATCTGGAAATGATTACTTACAATCTCATGTAATAGGGCCTGCATTACATTTAAATTCTGTTTTCAATTTGAAGAAATTAAAATGCATGAGCGATCGTGTCATTAAATTGCTTTCACTTTGGTTATCCAGGTAACATTGTCCGAGTGACGCAAACTTGGTCAAACTTGTTAAAATTTCCAAAGTATGTAGGCTTTTTGGGTTAAAGATCCATTTAATATGCAGCCCTCTTAGATGGAGCCAAATTACTGCTGTACCAAAATATAAATCTTTAACTGAAGATAGCTCTTCAACCTTTGGAATTATAAAGAGGAACACAAAATGGCACCCTGCATATACTTGTATCTGCGCACTGATGTTGGGTGAGGCATAAACATTGGGCGGGACACTGCTGCTCTTCAATATAGTGTCTTGGGATATTTTACAGCCAGTTGTGTGGGTAGTCAGGGCCCTTGGTTGATTTCTCATCTGAAAGAAGTCATCTTCCAGAGTGCAGCACTCCCTCAGTACTACATTGAGGCATCAGTCGAGAACATTCTGCTTAAGTCACAGCAGGAGGACTGGAACCCTTCCGACTCAAAGGCAAGTGCGTTATTGATAAACCACAACTGGCACTGGAGATGAGTGACAGGATGCAGTAATAAGGTTGAAAATTACTATCCATACTTTTAGCTTAATGTGCCCATAACACATTTCTCTCTACACACTATTTTAATGCAAGCGTCACCCATTTATGAGTGCAAGAACATTATGGATTGTAATTTCTACTTTATTATATCGCTTAGCCTTAATATCAATTCAGCTTTATTGATCTAACACAGCATTAACTACTTTTCATGGCGGCAGGGTGTGGTGGGGGGGGGCGGTGGTGAGTGGAGGGGGGGGTGCGTGGTTGTGAGGGGGTGGGTGTGGCTGGGGCCAGGCAGTTGGTGGGAGTGGTGGACTGCCCCACACATTTACTGCACTGTAGAGGAGAGGTGGGGGAAAGAAAGAGAGCAAATATTTCCAAGTTCTAGTTTAGTTTGAGGTTGATTAACATCCTACTCTGTCATCCAATTCTGTATTCACAGAGGAAACAAACGTGCTTATTTTTCTGCTCTCTATGCCTCTCAGTATTTCGAAGTCCCAAGAAGTAATCTTGTCCTGGAACTCACTTCCTAAACCCTTCCATTTTGTTACCTCTTCCTGATGACTTTCAAAATCTTCTCTAAACTTAGTTTTAACCGTGCCTCTTGGTCTCCTCTCAACTCTTCCACTACTGCGCAATGTCCACCTCTCCTCTGCAGATTCCCTTGGGACTTTTTCTATGTTAAAAGATGTATTAAATGGAAGAAGCTGTTGAGATGCAGCGAGTGTAGGTTTTCAACTTGACATTCGGATGTAAAACTGACCTTGCAAATTGGCCACTTATTACAGAAACTGCTCAATTCTCATTTCCCCAGTGCAAAAGAAAATTGGGCAGCTTCTCTAACAGTTCCACAATGCCAGCTTCACGCCCAGACACCGTTGAAAATCTACCCCATGTCTTATTAGATTCATGCTTGCAAATTTTTCCTTTCGTCCAAACAAAATATTCAAGCAGTTCTTTAATTTGCTGAATACTGTTGATTTCTGCATTAACTGTGAGCTAATGTTACTTTGCTGAATTTTCCAGGGATCATTCAGTCCTTTATTTATCGCCAGCTGTTTTTCCTATTTTATTTTACCCTAAGCTATTATCATGCAACATAGCAAGTGGTCTGTCATTGAACCTGCAGCACAGAAACAAGCCATTCAGTCCAATTGCTATAGGCTGGTGCTTACACGAAGCACAAGCTTCCTCCTGCTTTAACTCCCTTTTCCACTCTGCCCCCATATCCATCTAATTCCCTTTTTCCTCATGTATGCTTTAAGCCTCCCCTGAAATGTATCAATGCTATCTTCTACAGCAAATCCATATGGCAGTGAATTCCACATGCTCATTACTCTGGAAATAAATTCTTCCTAAATTCCTTATTTTATCTGTTAGTGGCTATCTTATTACTATGTCCCCCTCGTTCTGAACTCACCCTTAAGTGGAAACAGTTTCACCAGATCCACCCTGTCGGACCCCTGTACAATTTTAAAGACCTGTATTAAGTTTCTGCTTAATCTTCTCTTTTCCAGAGAAAAGAGCCTCACCCTACTCAATCTTTCTTAATAGTTTCATCTCTTCATCTGGCAGGATCAGAACAAAGTAGCCACTCGATTGGCACCCCATCCACCACCTTAAGCATTTATTCCCTCCACCACTGGCACACAGGGTGGCGCAGTGGTTGGCACTGCAGTCTCAAAGCTCCAGCGACCTGGGTTCGGTTCTGGGTACTGCCTGTGTGGAGTTTGCAAGTTCTCCCTGTGGCCATGTGGGTTTCTGCCAGGTGCTCTGGTTTCCTCACAAAGCCAAAGACTTGCAGGTTGATAGGTAAATTGGCCATTGCAAATTGCCCCTAGTGTAGGGAGGTAGTAGGAGAATTGAGGGAAGGTGGAGATGATGTAGGGAATATGGGATTAATGTAGGATTAGTATAAATGGGTGGTTGATGGTCGGCACAGACTCAGTGGGCTAAAGGGCCTGTTTCAGCGCTGTATCTCTCTATGACAGTAGCAGCAGTGTGCACCATCTATGAAATGCACTGCAGCAAATCATCAAGCCTCCTTCAACAGCACCTCCCACATGCATGACCTCTACCACCTAGAAAGACAAGGAGAGCAGGAGCATGGAAACACCATGACTGCCAAGTTGCCCTCAAACTCACACACCATCCTTCATCAATGCTGGGTCAAAATCCTGGAACTCCCTATCTAATAACACTGTGGGAGTAGCTTCACCACATGGACTGCAGTGGTTCAAGAAGACAGCTTTCCACCTCTTTCTCAAGGGCAATGAGGGATGGGCAATGAATGTTGTCCTTGCTGGCTACACCCACATCCTGCGAAAGAATAAGAAAAAAAATACAAAATCTTTTCTGCACTTTTATCTTGATATGTGCAAAATGGCTGCCACATTTGCCTCCATAACAAATGTTACTTCAAAGCAATTGATTGTGCATAAAGTGCTTTGACGTGTTTATGAGAGACATGCTAACATGCTATACAGTGGCAAGACTTTCTTTCTCTCGAAGTAGCTAAGTGAGTTTGCAATGGAGATTTTGAGCAGCAGCAAGATCCTTAATTATCACCTTTTTTTCTTCTGGACTCTCCTCCAAAAAAAAGGAATGCATTCCATATTCCAATTCCATAAGATGTGAATTACATGAATCAATTGATTTATGCTATCGCAGTACTCATTTCCCCCCTGAGTCCAGGCAACAGAGCTTGGCTGGTGTCCAACACACACTATGAAGAATCTTAAATTGGATCAATCTGCGCATTTTGTGATTCCTTTTCCATATATTCTTCCACTTTTGACTGCTTGCCTTGCTCAAGTTCTCATATATACTTTTAAATGTTTTATTGACACCCTGGTTTCCATCCAAGGATCTGAAATAGGACCATGAAACCAAGTGGGGCCTATTAGTCACCCCATTCTGTGCAACAGCTACAGTGTGAGCTCTTCACCCTTTAAAATCACTTCCACATCCAGTGACTGCTTACATTGAAAAAGCTGATGGTCTGATTAATCGTGTAACTGTTCAAGGTCAGAAAATAATATTAAAACCTCATCAATAATTCTGAACAATGTGACTATTGGAATGTGCCTAGTCCAATGACCTTTCACCTTTGGCACCTGGTTCTGAATCTGCTCTAAACTGAAAGGATGAAAGTCCTCCCCTCCACCTACTTATAGTGGCTCTATGTAGAATGAGGTTACTCTGTCTCAGCCCAGCTCTTAATGGATATGGGTTTCCACTTCGTGATAATTGGCAGTTTCACTGAGAGTACTCACAAGGATTGCCAGTGTGGGGAAATTAGGCTTTAACACAATTGCAGTCAAGGGTATTCTGGGCTGAAACACATTTTTGGGAGCGAAGCAAAACAAACTTTACAAAGCAGCTGACCTGGGAATCTTTGATGCTGAAACTTTTTACCTGAAATAGGAAAATCTTCCGAGCTATAGGTTGGCTCGTTCAATGGGAACTGATTTTCAGCAAAAACTTCATTCCTTCAACAAGGAACAGGGTAAATATTGAATAGAGATCAAGAGTGAAAATTAGAGGAATATATACAGGTGGACAAGATCAAATACTGTAGGACACACAATGGGCTCCTGAGCTGTTGAGGTTGAAGGAAAGTAGTGCAGCAGGCTGAGGGTGAATATTGGAGACATCTAGAAGGATGGATATTCCAAAATGTTGTTTAAATCCCCTTGAAGTTCAGGAAGTGTACAGAGAGAAATTTCCCTCAGTAGATTAAATGGGTAGAGACAATAGTAGAGTCATAGAGTTATACAGCACAGAAACAGGCCCTTTGGCCCATCATTGTGACCCAGTGACCGATTCACAAGGATGTTGCCTGGTTTGGAGAGCTTGAGTTATAAAGAGAGATTGGATAGGCTGGGTCTGTTTTCCCTGGAGTGAAGGAGGATGAGAGGGGAGATAGAGGTATATAAAATTATGAGAGGCATAGATAGGGTAGCTAGCCAGAGTCTGTTTCCCATGGTAGGGGTGACTAAAACTAGAGGGCATAGATTTAAGGTGAGAGGGAGGAGGTTTAAAGGGATCAAAGGGGTAAATTTTTCACACAAAGAATAGTGGGTATCTGGAATGAGCTGCCTGAGGAGGTGGTAGAGGCAGGAACAGTAACGACATTTAAGAGGCATCTGGACAGGTACTTGAATGAGTAAGGCATAGAGGGATATGGAATTAATGCAGGGAGGTGGGATTAGTATAGATAGGCATTATGGTCGGCAAGGACGCGGTGGGCCAAAGGGCCTGTTTCTATGCTGTATGACTCTATGACCTGTCTATGACTATGACCATGTCTGTGCCAGCCATCAAGCACCTAACTATTCTAATCCCATTTTCCAGCACTTGGCCCGTAGCCTTGTATGCTATGGGGTTTCAAGTGCTCATCTAAATATTTCTTAAATGTTGTGAGGGTTCCTGCCTCTAACACCTCTTTAGGCAGTGCGTTCCAGATTCCAACCACCCACTGGGTGAAAAAATCTTTCCTCAAATCCCCTTTAAACCTTCTGCCCCTTACCTTAACTCTATGCCCCCTGGTTATTGACCCGCCTGCTAAGGGAAAAAGTTTCTTCATATCTATTGTATCAATGCCCATCATAATTTTGTATACCTCAATCATGTCCCTCTTCTCTGCTCTAAGGAAAACAACCCTAGCCTTTTCAGTCTCTCTTCATAGCTGAAATGCTCCAGTCCAGGCAACATCCTGGTGAATCTCCTCTGCATCCTCTCCAGTGCAATCACATCCTTCCTACAGTGTGGTGACCAGAACTGTACACAGTACTCCAGCTGTAGCCTAACTAGGGTTTTATACAGCTCCATCATAACCTCCCTGATCTCAGATTCTATGCCTCAGCTAATAAAGGCAAGTATCCCATATGCCTTCCTAACCACCTTATCTACCTGTGCTGCTGCCTTCAATGATCTATGGACAAGTACACCAAGGTCCCTCTGACCTTCTGTACTTCCTAGGGTCCTACCATCCATTGTATATTCCCTTGCCTTGTTCATCCTCCCAAAATGCATCACCTCACACTTCTCAGGATTAAATTCCATTTGCCACTGCTCCGCCCATCTTACCAACCCATCTATATCGTCCTGTAATCTACAGCTTTCTTCCTCGTTATTTACAACATCACCAATTTTCGTGTCATCTGCGAACTTATTGATCATACCTCCTATATTCACGTCTAAATCATTAATGTACACTACAAACAGCAAGGGTCCCAGCACCGATCCCTGCAGTACACCACTGGTCATAGGCTTCCACTCACAAAAACAATCCTCGACCATCACCCTCTGCCTCCTGCCACTAAGCCAATTTTGGATCCAATTTGCCAAATTGCCCTGGATCCCATGGGCTTAACCAATCTCCCATGTGGGACCTTATCAAAAGCCTTACTGAAGTCAATGTAGACTACATCAACTGTTTTACCCTCATCTACACAATAGAAGGACTGAAGGAATGGGCCTAAAGGGATGGATTGCCTTTTTTGCTTCATGTTTTTTCATCCTTAAAAGAAATAACTATTTGCATTTCTAAAACACTTCATCATATCGAAATGTCTCAAAGCATTTCACATATCATGAAGTGTTCAGATTACATGTTCTCATCCGGCATCGGGCAAAACCCACAACCTTCTGAACTAGAGACGAGGCCACTTTTAGCTATCTCATGTATCCACCTAGCATACTGTTCATGAAAGAATAAGATCTGCCACTTTGTTAATCTTCCTCACTTATGGTAAAATAGCCAAAAAGAAGCCTTGCCCACTTCCAGTGCGTATTCCTCAAGGCAATTCTTGCCTTTGCATTGACTTTCTTCCTCTCTTCTGGTTAATTGCTTCAACTACCTTCATCAAACCCTCAGTTTTTAGGGGCCATAACTTTAAAGTCTAATGTTTCGCACTGTTGAACTTAGTGGTGTCCTTATGACCTAGACTTAGTGGAATGTGCATTCATACTGTGCAATTTTCCTGGCTATACTGTGCTAATCGAATGCTTAAGAAGTGGGAGTTGGCCTCCATGGGTTGGACTGCTTGAGGAAGAAATCGTTACTCCACAGTATATCATATTTCATAGTGAGTCACATGCCCAGTGACCCATGTTATTTTATAGGCAGGGATATAGACCGCAGCTTTGTCAGTTTAAATCATTTTGGGTATGTCATGAACCTACTTTCCCTGGGTCTGCTGTCAGGCAAGTATTATAGCCATGCTCGTGGTCTCTCTTGCTTGATGGAACTAACAGAATCATAGAAACTTACAGCACAGAAGGAGGTCATTCAGTCCATCCTGCCTCCGTCGGCCCTCTGAAAGAGCTATCCAATTAGTCCCACTGCCCTGCTCATTCCCCATAGCCCTGCAATTTTCTCCCCTTTAAGTAAGTATTGATCCAATTCCTTTTTGAAAGTTACTACTGAAACTCCTTTGACCACCCGTCAGGCAGTGTGTTCCAGATCATCATAACTCGCTGTGGTAAATAAAAGGTGAATGGTCTTTCTCTTCAACACTCCAAAGATAAATGATTCCAAAAATTATTAGGTAGTCAAAGACACTCAAAAAAAACCCTGTTATTTGATTGACTGCACTTACAATTCCGTTTAAATACTGAAACCTTTAGATCAGTAAGCCAACCATCTTGGCATGACGAGATCACTGTCAGATTGAAACTTCTGATCCAAGTCATGAGCAACTGGCTGGCAGTCAGTTTTGCGGTTAAGAAAGATACAATCTACTACAGTAGCTAGAGGAAAAGCAGTATTGACCTGGCTCGCTCAGTGGTAGCCCCTTTTTCTGTGAGTCTGAAGTTCATAGGTTCAAGCTCCACTGCAAGATTTTGACATCTAGGTCGGGATTTTTTGTAGTGGGGGTCGGCAGCAAGGGCAGGAGATTGGCTGTCAGCGGTTCCTCCTTTCCCGATGCTGGGTCCCTCCTTTAGGCACTAAGTGCATTTTAATAAGAGACCACCCCCCCCCCCCTCCTCCCCAGAGCTGGCAAACCACCCACACGGGTATGCTTGGCATGGTGGCCTTGCGGCAACAGGTCCTCCCGCTGCTGGGTTAATTCTGGCGGTGGCAGGATGAAGCCCTTAATTGGGCATTAATTGCCCACTTAAGGGCCTCAACTGGTGTCGGGGCGGGAAGGTCATTCACGGGCCTTCCTGCTTCAGACTTAATTTGGGTAGAGGCGGGAAGGTGGCGGGGTCTCCCCCCCCCCACCACCATCCTGCCTGATTATATGCTCTCCCCACCCCCAAACCCGACGCGGGGGAGAGCATAAAATTCCTTCTGTAATCGAAGCTGACACTCTTGTGGAATGCTGTACTGCTGGAGAGTTGTCTTTTTGGATGAGACATTATACTGAGGCCTCATCTGCATGGTCAGGTCAACATAAACAATCCCCTGGACCTTTCAAAAGAAGAGGAGGGAAATTCTCCTCGTGTCCTGGCCAATGGAGGTCTTATTAAGGTTTTATATAAATCACAATTAACTCATGGATTTTATATTCTATACATCTTGTGATAAAACCTAGAATTCCATTTGCTTTTTTTTTAATCAACTGAGGTGCTTCCTTTAATGTACTGTGAACCTGTACCTCCAAATCACTCTGCTCTTCCACAGGACTGTGCCTACTTCCATTCAGAGTATAGTTACTCTGCTGCTGCTTTTTCTCCAAAATGTATCACCCCACACTCAAATTCAGAGGATCATAGGAAATAGGAGGAGTAGCCATTTGGTCCATCGAGCCTGCTCTGCCATTCAAACAGATCATGGCTGATCATCTACCTCTACACCATTTTCACCCACTATCCCCACATCCCTTGCTGTCGTTAGTATCCAGAAATCTATCGATTTCTGTCTTGAACATGCTCAATGATTGAGCTTCCACAGCCCTCTGGGGTAGAGAATTCCAAAGATTCACCACCCTCTGTGTGAGGAAATTCCTCCTCATCTCAGTCTTAAATGGCCTGGCCTTTATTCTGAGTCTGTGTCCCCTGGTTCTAGACTCACCAACCAGAGGAAATATCCTATCCACATCTACCCTGTCACACCCTGCAAGGATTTTGTAAGTTTCCATGAGATCACCTCTCATTCTTCGAAACTCTAGAGAATACAAGCCCAGTTTCTGCAAACTCTCCTCATAAGACAATCCCACCATCCCAGGGATTAGTCTGGTGAACCTCCGCTGCACTCCCTCTATGGCAAGTATATCCTTCCTTAGATAAGGAGACAAAAACTGTATACAATACTCCAGATGCGGTCTCACCAAGGCTCAATACAATTGCAGCAAGACATCTTTATTCCTTGCAATGAAGGGCAAAGTACCATTTGCTTTCCTAATTGCTTGCTGCACCTGTACACTAGCTTTTATTGACTCATGAACAAAGACACCCAGGTCCCTTTGGACATCAACACTTCCCAACCTCTCACCATTTAAGAAATACTCTGCCTTTCTGTTTTTTCTACCAAAGTGGGTCACCTCACACTTACTTAAATTATATTCCATCTGCCATGTTCTTGCCCATACACTTCGCCTAAGTCCCCATGAAACCTCCTTGCATCTTCCTCATAACTTATATTCCCACCTAGTTTTGTGTCATCTGCAAATTTGGAAATCTTACATTTGGTCCCCACATCCTAATCAATTATATAGATTGTGAATAGCTAGAGCCCAAGTACTGATCCTTGCAGTACCCCACTAGTAACAGTCTGCCATCCTGAGAATGACCCTTTTATTCCTACCTCTGCTTTCTGTCTGTGAAGCAATTCTCAATCCATAGCAGTATATTACCCCCAATCCCATGTGCTCGAATTTTGTTTTTTAATCTCCTGTCTGGGACCTTATCAAAAGCCTTCTGAAAATCCAAATACAACACATCCACTGGTTCTCCTTTATCTATGCTACAAGTAACATCCTCAAAAAACTCCAACAGCTTTGTCAAACATGATTTCCCTTTCATAAATCCATGTTGACTCTGCTCAATCAAATCATTATTTTCCAAGTGTCCAGTTATCATATCCTTTACAATAGATTCTAACATTTTCCTTACTACTGATGTCAAACTGACACGTCTGTAGTTGTCTGTTTTTTCTCTCGCTCCCTTCTTAAACAGTGTGATTACATTTGCTACTTTCTAGCCTGCAGGAACCCTTTCCAGAATCTATAGAATTTTGAAAGATAACCACCAATGCATCCACTTTCTCGATAGCCAGCTTCTTCAATACTCTGGGATGTAGCTCATGAAAGGGACTTACCAACTTTCAATCCCCATTTGCCACTTTTTAACCCATTCCTGAATTTTTCAATATCCCTTTAGTCTTCCAAAGAATTAATTTTTGCCCCCATTTTGGTGTCAACAGCAAATTTTGACATGACTTCCTCTGGGCCTATATCCAAATTATTGATATCCACAGTGGAGCCACAGAAGTAGCTCTAGAACTGAACTTCCAAGCACTCTGAAAATCTGCCCTAATCTCTGCTTTCTTCCTTCCAACCAATTTTTAATTTGGTTTGCTATTCTCCCCCTATTTCCATTCCTCTTAATCTTCTGTGTGGGATCTTGCTGTATGAAAATTGCCTCCCATATTTACTTACATGATAACAGTAACTGCAATTCAAAAAGTAATTCATTGGCTGTGAAGCACTGAGGGACATTCTGAGGATATGAAAGGCACTGTAGTAATCAAGTTCTTTTCTTTCTATTATTTGCCAAGTCACCATTTTTTACTTTTGAGATTGGAATAAACTTGCAAAGTTTAAATCAAACACTGACGATAGTCAGTATTTATATCTTGGATCCCACTTGGTTTCACATTCCAGTCACTACCAGCATTTCCTCTACTATATCCTGGTGTTCCACTGTGTCTTTGCAGTAAGAACATAAGAAAGCACCAAAGGATTTAAGATAATTGGCAAAAAAAACGGGAGATCTTTTTTTTTAACATAGCGAATTGTTATGATCTGGAATGCACTGCCTGAAAGGATGGTGGAAGCAGAGACAATCGTCACTTTTAAAAAAGAACTGGATATAAACTTGAAAAGGAAAAAAATACAGTGCTATGAGAAAGAGCAGAAGAGTGGGACTAATTAGATATCTCTTTCAAAGTACAGGCACGATGGGCTCAATGGGCTCCTCACGTGTGACACTGTAAAAAAAGGCTGTTGCTTTCTTGTGAACAACAAGCTCGGTCCTGCACTCACATCTGATCCATTTAAACTTCCAAGGAAAATTAATGCAAGGGACTTTCCTATCCTCCAAAAGGAAATCGAGCAAAATACCAGAATATCAGCTGATTTTACCCCTTGAATCATATTACCAAGAGCAATTGCCTTGCTTGCCAAGAAATTTCCATAGCTCCAGTGGTTCAGGAATCAATATTTACCACACAATATTCCATTGTATATCTCTCGTGAAATGAATCATTATTAAGCTGCTTCCTGTACTACGGTGAATGTGTATCACTGCTTTTGTTTTATGCACTGATTGTGACCTCTGGATCAGTATGATAAAGCATTCCACGGCCTCCTGTATGCTGAACTTTATTATTACTAGTTGATGGTCTGCTGTGTTGTTCAGAAGTAATTTTTTTTTTGTTGAACACTGAATAGTCTTCAGGAGATGTCACTTTTGCTCAGTCTTGCACAGAATGTGAGTCCCTGGTTTGTCCAAAGACCAAGGGCTTGGCTTAGTTACTCTATAAATAGATCACTCCAATGAGTGACATGGGGATGCTAACTCTGGTTGGACATAATCCTGGAAGTTTCATCACATGCTTTTCTGCATCCAATCACACCACCTATTCCAACAGCACCTTTCCCCCCCTCTCCAATATTTTTATAACTAATAAACAAAAGTGTTCAAAGAAAATGAAGAAGCACACAGTTTTTCCTTGTGTACATATGATTTTTCTACCAGAAGTGTCCAGGAGATTAATCTTTTAATCCCTGGAGACTCCAGGACAATATTGGAGAGTTAGCAACCCTACTGTGACGTCATAGTTGGGACCCAACAATTTGTCTGTTTTGCAGTTGGGTCTTAGAACTGTCAGCGTCTGGGAAATGTTGAGAATGAGACTTGTGATCAGTGAGAGTGAGACAGGTCACAAATTCATTTGAACAAATTAGGGAAATGAGTAACAAATGAGTAATAAACACAGGATAATAATCATGGGGGATTTCAATTACCCTCAAATTAATTGGCCAAAAGAAGTAGGTAAAAGGGATAAGGGAATAGAGTTCCTACAATGTGTACAGAATCTCTTTCGAACTCAGTATATAAGAAACCCAAGAGGATTCGTGACTGGATCTGGTAACGGCAAATGAACTAGAGAAGATAAGAGAAGTAGAAGTAAGGTAATAGTGACCATAATATAATACTTTAGGAGAATAATTGAGAAGGACATATGTATGACAAAGACCAGGCTGGTGAAAAGCTGATTTTGAGGGGCTTAGAATAGAACTTAGGAAAATAAAATGGACACAATATTGGTAACAACCAATGTAGAACAACAAAGGGGAGCATTTAAAGACCAGGAAAAACATATTCTACTAAAAACAAGATATCATGGATGAATAAAGATATAAGGGAAATATTAAGGTTAAGGAGAGGGACATACACGGAGTACATGGACAGCAGAGGAGAGCAAGACAAGTGAGAATATGAAGACGCTAGTAGAAAAGTCAAGAAAACAACGAGGAAAGCAAAAGAGAACTATGAATTAAATTATCCAGGAACAGAAAACAAAATAGTAAAATATTCTGTAGGCGCGTGACTAAAAAAAGGAAGGTCGGGACAGGAATAAGGCCGCTAAGGGATGGTCAGGATAAAATCACAGGCAGAGATCTCAAAATAGCAGAAATATAAAATAATTACTTTGCTTCAGTATTTATAAGGGAGATGGATCAAGTGGATATGATATTGGAAGATGAGATTAGAAATGAAAATAAATTCATATAAAATAAAAAGAGGAGAAATATTTAAAAAAACTAATCAAACTCAAAGAGAATAAAACTCTTGATCCAGATGGATTGCATCCATGTATTCTAAAAGAAGTTTTAGAAGTATAAAACACTGGCTAGGCCACAACTGGAGTACTGTGTACAGTTCTAGTCACCACACTATAGGAAGGACGTGATTGCAATGGAAAGGGTGCAGAGGAGATTCACCAGGATGTTGCCTGGACTGGAGCATTTCAGTTATGAAGACAGACTGGATAGGCGAGGGTTGTTTTCCTTGGAGCGGAGAAGGCTGAGGGGGGACCTGATTGAGGTATACAAAATTATGAAGGGCATTGATAGGATAGATAGGAAGAAACTTTTTTCCTTTGCGGAGCGGTCAATAACTAGGGGGCATAGATTTAAGGTAAGGGGCAGAAGGTTTAGAGGGGAGTTGAGGAGAAATTTTTTCACCCAGAGGGTGGTTGGAATCTGGAACACACTGCCTGAGGAAGTGGTGGAGGCAGGAACACTCACGACGTTCAAGAAGTATTTAGATGAACACTTGAAACGCCAAAACATACAAGGCTGCGGGCCAAGTGCGGGGAAATGGGATTAGTTAGAACGGGTGCTTGGTGGTCGGCACAGGCGAGTTGGGCCGAATGGCCTGTTTCTGTGCTGTAAAATTCTATGACTCTAAGTTAGGGAAGATATAGCAGAAGCACTATTACACATATTTAATAATTCATTTAAAATGGTGCCAGAGTATTTCCAGCATTTTCTGTAATGTAGTAGATGTAATATATCTAGATATCCAAAAGACCTTTGATAAGATACCACATAATAAATTAAAAAATAAGATCAGAGCATATGGACTCAGGGGTCAAGTAGCAAAATGGATAGCTGGCTGACTGAAAGACAGAAAGCAGAAAGTAAGGGTAAAGGGTAGTTATTCAGCATGGCAGAAGGTGGGAAGCGAGGTCCCACACGGAACAATGCTGGGACCACTGTTCCGCACAATTTATATCAATGATATAGAGTTTGGAATCAAAAGAACAATATCTAAATTTGTGGACGACACCAAGTTGGGAGAGATAGTCAACACTGAGGAAAACTGCAACAAATTAAAAGAAGATATTAATAAACTTGCAAAATGGTCATATAATTGGCAAATTAATTTCAACATAGATAAGTGTAAGTTATTACATTTTTGTAAGAAAAATAAGATCATATATTACTTGGAAAAAAAGATCTAAATGGGGTTGAGGAGCAAATACACAAATCATTATACGAAGGGACGCAGGTTAATAAGGCCATAACAAAAACAACCCAACAACCCAAGCACTCGGGTTTATTTCTAAAGGGGTAGAATTGAAAAGTAGGGAAGTTTTGCTAAACATGTATTGAACCTTGGTTAGATCAGGAGTACTGCCTGCGGTTCTGGTCGTCATATTATAAAAAGGATTTCAAGACACCGGAGAGGGTGAAAAAATATTTACAAAGATGAACAAACTGGATCTCTTTTAAAATGAGGAGGCTGAGGGGTAGTCACGCCCACACAATCTGAACTGATGAACTGATGGAATAAACCTAGAACAGACATGTTTCTTGTAAAACAAAATGGAGTAAGAGGTCAGGTGACCTTTCCTTTCCTGCTAATACACATAGGACTACAAGAACTCTGAGTAAATGTTCACTTCTGGACAAGTCTTGGAGAAGTCATTAAAATACGAACGTCCTTTCTGGACACATCTCTGAGAAACCATTAAAATGCAGATGGACTTTGCTGTAACTATGGATGCTTCTCTCTAACTGATTGGGTTAATAATACTGTCGTGAATATTTGGACTCGAAACTCAAATTCCAATGGATGGGTGCGAAAAGCCCGACTGCATCAAGGTGCGATGATGAATGACACCCAGACTCTAACAATGGCCTCACCAACTGAAACTATTTATGAATTCAATGGAAGGCAACCTCTGGTCGCATGACAGAAACTAGGTTTTTGATAAGGAGTTTTTTAAAAGTTATATTCTGGGCAGGCAAAGACGGAGAGAGATCCATCTATGCCATCGAAGAGAAAGGACCCTGACGAAGATTACGAGCTTTGAACTATATGTCGGCAGTGACTGGAGTTTTGCTTTGAACTCCCTACCTGAGAGATTGTACCAGAACTTTGCCATTGACCTGGAATATAACAACAGCAGTCTGTAACAGCGCATCCATCTTCCAAAACTCCTCAAGTTTTTCTTCAATGAACAAGGAAAAGGATTACAGGCCTACACCATTTCAAGTCTTCATCCCGGGGAAAAGCAAGTTTAACAGAGGTCTCTTTAAAAATCATCAGACCTAATGCATGTTGAGAGGTAGAAAAGGGGAACCATCCCTATCATCTCTCACCTGCCTGTAACAGGGTAACCCAATCAAGGTCTGCTCTTTAAAATCATGAAAGATTTCGATTGGATAAGCACAGAGGGCTGAATTTTAGTGGCCCCTCGACGCCACGAGTCGCGGCAGGGGGGTGGGGGGGCTGGTAAAATGCTGCGGGGAGATGCCCGCCCCGACCCGTGACATCAAGACGGGCCCACCACATTTTACTGGCGGCGGCGGGACCTCATTGCGGCACCCACCCACCCCACCCCCCGGCACGGCAGCAACACTACAATTAGCATATGGTAATGATCACTTACCTATGCTGATTATGCGGCCCACGACCTCTGCACCGACACTTCCGGATTTTTTTGTTGAACGGGCGGCCGTCACGTGCCTTCCTGTTCACGATTTGAAAAGCCGGCGGGTCCTCAGTGGCAGAATTTGTCACCAGCAAAGGTAAGTTGTGTTATTCAGGGGCCTCACTCTGCATTACAGGAGGCGGGATACACAGGGGTCTAACTCTGCATTCTTGGAGGGAGGAGGGAGGGGGAATATTCAAGGGTCTAACTTTGCATTCTGGAAGGGAGCCACTGCGATTCCACCCTCCGTAATGTTTGGCAGCTCTGTGCCATTGACTGCCTCTGTCATTGAAGGAGTCAATACTCGTGTCACCCTGTATGTGGGGAGAGTGCCACAGACAGTAGGCATGTGAAGCTTATATGTCTTGTGGGTCAATTGATGCAGCATATTCAATCTCTATGTGGTTAAGAGGTGCCACTCCTAGTGGGAGCTAAGACAGGCAATGTTATGCCCATACCACACAGTTGCTGCATAAAAGCACCTGATGTACCACTCAACATCAATCTCTGCCCTGTCAGGAACCTTCGAAGCATTTGAAGGAACCGAGTTGAATTGCAACTTGAAAATGGGGATGGTTCACCTTATATTCATTGATGCGCTTCTTGAGAGGATCCATATGCTCCGCAGGCAAAACCAACAACAGATGCAGCCCACATAGAGGCCCCCGGTCGTGAGCAGCAGCAGCACCCAAGGTGACCTCGCCACTACAGATCGCCGCGCATCTACAGATCCCGCATGATATACCTGCAGATGTCAGAGCGCCAGTGTCAGAGATGACTGCAGATGTTGAGAGAGGCGGTGACACATCTCTGTGCCCTGCTTCATGATGACCTGCAGCCCAGGGGCTTCGGCGGACATCCTCTGCCTGTGGCCCTCAAAGTGACAGCAGCTCTCAATTTTTACACCTTTGCATCATTTCAGGGGCCCACCGGAGACTTTTGTGGGGCCATACAGCCATACAGCCAGCAGTCAACTGCTGCATCAGGGAGGTCACTGATGCTCTGTTCCGGAGGGCTGGTGACTATATCCGCTTCACGATGGATCCTGGAAGCCAAACCGAGAGAGCCACTACTTTCTTCTGCATTGCAGGATTCCCACAGGTGCAAGGGGTCATAGACTGCACCCATGTGGCCATCAAGGCTCCCGCCGGGCGACCAGCTGAATATGTAAACCATAAGGGCTTCCACTCAATCAATGTGCAGCTCGTATGTGATCACCGGAAGCGATTCATGCAAATCTGTGCCTGCTTTCCAGGCAGCTGCCATGATGCCTTCATCCTGTGCCAGTCGCAGTTGCCGTTGCTGTTCAATGAAATGGCTCAGCTGGAGGGGTGGCTTCTTGGAGACAAGGGGATTTGAGTACAAGAATAAAGAAGTCTTACTAAAATTGTACAGGGCTTTGGTGAGACCGCACCTGGAATACTGTGTGCAGTTTTGGTCTCCACATTTAAGAAAAGATATACTTGCACTGGAGGCAGTGCAGTGAAGATTTACTAGATTGGCCCCTGGGATGAGGGGGTTGTCCAATGAGGAGGGTCTGAGTAAATTGAACCTATATTCTCTGGAGTTTAGAAGAATGAAAGGTGATCTAGTTGAGACATACAAGATTCTGAAAGGGCTTGATAGGGTAGAAGCTGAGAGATTGTTCCCACTGGTCAGGGGATCTAGAACATGGGGACACAGTCTCAGGATAAGGGGCCAATCATTCAGGACTGAGATGAGGAGAAATTACTTCACTCAAAGGGTTGTGAATCTTTGGGATTCTCTACCCCAGAGGGTTGTGGATACTCCTTCATTGAATATATTTAAGGCTGGGATAGATAGAGGTTTGGTCTCGCAGGGAATCAAGGGATACGGGGAGCGGGCAGGAAAGTGGAATTGAAGCCCAAGATCAGCCATGATCGTGTTGAATGGTGGAGCAGGTTCGATGGGCCATATGGTCTACTTCTGCTCCTATTTCTTGTTTTCTTCTGTTCAAGGTTAGTTCCTGAGATGAGAAGATTGTCCTATGATGAGAGGCTGAATAAATTGGGTCTCTATTCTCTGGAATTTAGAAGAATGAGAGGTGATCTCATTGAAACATACAAGATTCTGAAGGGGTTTGATAGGGTAGACACTGAGAGGTTGCTTCCCAGCTGGGGAATCTAGAACACAGGGGCACAGTCTCATGAAAAGGGGCTGATCATTTAGGACTGAGATGAGGAGAAAGTTCTTCACTCAGAGGGTTGTGAATCTTTGGAATTCTCTACCCCAGAGAGTTGTGGATGCTCCATCGTTGAATATATTCAAGGCAGAGATGGATGAATTTTTTGTCTTTCAGGGAATTAAGGGATATGGGGAGTGGGAGGGAAGTGGAGTTGAGGTCAAAGATCATCCACGATCGTATTGAATGGCGGAGCAAACTCGAGGAGCCATATGGTCTACTCCTACTCCTCTTTCTTATGTTCTTATGTCACAACTTCACAGCTTCAAGTTTAAATTCAAAGTACTGGGGTTCATTTCAGGGGAAACATTGAAAAGAAGAGAAGTTATGTTAAATTGTATGGAACCTTGTTTAGACCACACGTGAAGTACTGTGAACAGTTCTGGTGACAATGTTCGAAAAATTATATCGAGGCCTGGATATTCAATCCAGGCTCGGGAACCCGACACCTCAATCATTTCCGGGTCCTGACCCTGTGTTGCATCATTGTTAGTGATGTGACGTAATTTTCAAATGCAAAGGACCTAATTGGCCCGGGAGTGAGTCCGACACCCAATTGTAGGCACCAGGAGTGGCCTGGAGGTGGGGCACAGTCACTAAAGGCCCTTTGAAAAGGCAAACGACAGCCATGACTGGGCTTGCCGTTCGCTTTCTGAGATGGAGCAGCAGGGTGCACATATGCCAGTGCTGGCATGGGTAGGCATCCACAGGCAGTCCCATAGTTCTCCAATGCCTCCCTTGAGTCTTTAACTGCTGCAGTGGCACACAGGAGAAAGATCTTCCTGGCATCTGGAAGAAGAAACATACCTAGAGACGCAAAGAAGGCCTGGATGGAGGTGGCAACGGAGGACAGCAGCTTAGGAGGGTCCAGTGCAGGAAGGGATTCAATGACCTGATAAGGTCTGGCAAGGTGAGTAGCAAGTGACACCTGGGTGACAGGTCTTCAACTCTGTATTAACCAGCGTGCAGACAAGTGGAGCAGACTGAATGCCCATAGTTCTCCCTAACATTGTCAGATCAAGTGGCCAGTTGCACCACTGAAACGGGAGCAACCCTCACATATGGGGCAATTGAACAGGAGGCATCACTCAGGAGCGCAATGGCTCATGTGAATGTCTTGTTGGACTAGGTGAGGGAGGGCGACCTACTAACAAATCATTCTCTCCTCATCCTACACGGTAAGAAAGCACATACCTCCGGGAAAAGTCTCGGACAGAAGGTGGTTTGTCGGACCTCCACAATCTGACCCCGATGAAGGATGCAGTGCTGGAAATTGCAAGGGTGGCATGGCGTCAGGCTGTGGGAGAAGGTGAGATAGGAAGCTGTGAAGAGCAGCGTCATTTGATAGCTGTATCTTCAGGTGAAGGGCATGGAGGAAACTCCTGCCCAACGCACACTATGGCTATACAACTGCTTTCATCTATGGGGTCAGTTGTGCTGAGGCACCTGCTGAGCAGCTCGAGTTCTCATCGCCACCTTGTGTTTCCCGCAGGGTCAGTTGCGGAGGGGGAGCAGAGTGTTTCAGTCCAGTTATCAATGGCCTTCTCGGCAGGAGGGGGACGTTCTAGAGCCTGCACCAGCACATCATTCCTCTGTACCTTCCACCAGCACAGACACACTCACCTTGGTTGGGCCTCAATCAAGATTAGAATGGGGAGCACTGGATGAGTAGCACATCACATATGAGCGGGAGGAGGTGAGTGAGGCAGAGTCAGCTGTGGGTAGCCCCCCTCGAAGGACAGAGGACAGACACAGACATGCTCCGCTGGGCGGAGATGCTGAACTTGGGTGTCACAAACAAGAAGGGTTTTTCTGGAGCATCAGAGGCCGTTGAGTTCCCGAATGTCAGAGATCCCTGAAGCATTGCAGATAATGGAGGCGTCCATGCAGCACCTGAATAATGGCCTCTTCCAGCATGAAAGGGCTGAGGAACTCGACAAGACTGATGAGGGGACATCCCTCGCCTCCTCGGCACTCTGACTCAGGAACCATCCATGCCACCAGGTCCTGTGACAGAGGCTGCCCCTGAAATGATGCAGACGCAGAATCCTATGGAAGACGTCCCATGTCACCTCCAAGATGAGGACATAAGCCACGGGCATCTCAGCCATGAGCAGAGAGAAGGGAGCCGGCTGCCTCCACCTCATCCTCAGCCACAGGGGAGCAGACCTTAGAAGTGGAAGGGAACACAAGGCACCACGTTGTTAGATGCACGTTCTGGGTCACCTGGGTGATGTTTTCTCAATATGTTTTATCATTGACTTTTCCAGTAATAATAATAGCTTATGCTTTCAATCAGATTTATGTGTTATTATTGTTAATGCCAAAAGGGGAATGGAGTTTGGGGGGGTGGAGTGGGGGCTTCAGGGGGTGGTGGGGAGGGGGGGGTGCCATGGTCTGTGATGTGGGAGAATGGTTTTGAGTGGCAATGGGATTCTTCAGATGCGTGTGCTTGCTGGATGATTTCTCTCTCTGATGGAAGTTGCTGAGTCATCTGTCATAAGGATGAGAGGCAGCCCACTGCCAATCGCCGTGAGGCCCAGGACAGCCTTGGTGGCCATCGTCCAATGCCTGGGTGCCTTCTTTTCCTCCTCTTCTCCGTCCTCCTCCAAGGAAGAGTAGCACTCCAGGTCCTCCTGACTCCAGACCTTTTTTATATTGTCATGTTGTCCGGTGTACAACTGGTGATTGCTAATACAAGATATCCCGGCTGGCTCATACTGGAGGGCACCACCCGACCAGCCAAGACAACAGAAGCGTATTTTCAAGATGCCAATGGTCTGGTCAATGCAACTTTGTGTTAGTAGATGTCTCTGGTTGTAACGTCTCTCTGCATTCATGCCTGGGTGCTGGAAGGGTCTTTACCCAAATGTAGAACTTGCTACCACAAGGAGTTAAGGTAAATAGCATAGATTCATTTAAGGAGAACCTAGATGAACACAAGGGGGAAAGAAGTAGAAGAATATGCTCATAGGGTTAGATGAAGTAAAGTGGGAGGCATGTGGAGCATCAGCACTGGTATGCGCCAGTTGGACTTTGTGGCCAGTTTCTGTGCTCGCAATACTATGTAACAATATTAATTTTGTGCAGGTGGAGGGACATGGGACACCTGCTATGAATAACTTGTGCATTAAATAAAGAACTAGTTGGACAGAGTGTAGGGAACATAAACCATACATCATACTGATATTGGCATCTCAGTATTTGTAATACTTATAAAAAGCAGGAGTGTATCGGACAGGAAGACTTTTGAGATCCATCATGTTGGACAAAAAAAAACATATTAAACTCCCCTTAATCGTTTCCTTTGTCATAAAGTAAATTATGAGTCTCCTTGTTTGATTTTGCTGACATTTGCTTCTGTTCTCTGTTAAATGCCATTACGAAACCAGTGGGAACACTAATAGCTGCAGCAATATCTGCAGAAGCAGTAATGGGGAATCTGATATTTCTCCAGCTTTTGCCTCTCCTCTCCTGGAGAGCAAAAAGAATGAAAGAAACAGCTTGCATTTATATATCACCTTTCACAACCTCAGGATGTCCTAAGTCCCTTTACAACCAATGAAGTACTTTTTAAATTGCAGCCACTATTGTCATTTTGGAAACATGGCATTCAACTTGCACAGAGGAAGATCCCACAAACAGCAATGAGATAATGACCAGATAATCAGTTAGTTTAGTTTAGTTTAGAGATACAGCATTGAAACAGGCCCTTCGGCCCACCGAGTCTGTGCCGACCATCAAACACCCACTTATACTAATCCTACACTAATCCCATATTCCTACCACATCCCCACCTGTCCCTATATTTCCCTACCACCTACCTATAGATTAGATTAGATTAGAGATACAGCACTGAAACAGGCCCTTCGGCCCACCGAGTCTGTGCCGACCATCAACCACCCATTTATACTAACCCTACACTAATCCCATATTCCTACCAAACATCCCCACCTGTCTCTATATTTCCCTACCACCTACCTATACTAGGGGAAATTTATAATGGCCAATTTACCTATCAACCTGCAAGTCTTTGGCATGTGGGAGGAAACCGGAGCACCCGGAGGAAACCCACGCAGACACAGGGAGAACTTGCAAACTCCACACAGGCAGTACCCAGAATTGAACCCGGGTCCCTGGAGCTGTGAGGCTGCCGTGCTAACCACTGCGCCACTGTGCCGCCACTGTGCCGTTTTAGTGATATTAATGAACAGATACATATTAGCCAAGATATCAGGCAGAACTCCCTTGTTTTTTCGGAAGTAGTACTATGGAAATCTTTTATACCCATCTGAGAGAGAAGAGGGACTCCTAAAGATAGCACCTCCAACAGTGCACCATTCCCTCAATACTGTACTTGAGATTTTGCCCTTAGCGCTGCAGTGGGACCTTCTAAATCAGAGGTGAAACTACAACCAGTGAGCCGCCACTGACAACAGGCATAACTGTGGAGTAACATCTAGGATTGTGGCTCACAATTTTCAAATCAATTATTTATTATTCTTTTATGTCTTCTTTTAAAAAAGTCTATAAACTTTTTATATCCATCAAGATGCTGTCCCTTTAAATGCCTTTAAAACTAAAACTTAATCACTGCATAAAATATTAAAATATACAATAAACAAATACCATTAACTTGCCTAGGTTTTTGATTGTGGACCCAGAGGAAATCAACAACTGAACTGTTAAAATTAGTTTCAAACTTATTCAGTCATCAGATCTATAAAAGAACATCTGCATTTTTGTGTGGTAATGTTTCAATAAAGTTTTGAAAAGCAAATCTCTGGTTAACCACATCACTAATCCAATGTTAAATTTTGCATGCCCACAGAATTTTGTGACTGCAAAATATCCCACGGATTGAAATGCTGACAAAATATCTGTCAATATGCCAAGTCTGAATGCAATATCTTAGATGTTAGTCAGAAAATGCAATTTTCCAAGAGTTTTGAGAGTGACTGTTCCCCATTCTGGCCACTGACTCAAAATAATGACTATGCTAAGCAAAAGGATCTTAGTGATCGAGTTTCTGTTGCGCAACGCTGCTGGTTTATTAATGTAGTTCTGCAAATGCTTCTTCTTTCCTTGTCTGCTGAAGATGCTGATTCATAATTCACACCACCTTTCCAAATGAACATTCTTCAAAGGAACATTGGGCTCACTAGACAAGAAAAGACCCCAGTCTATCTAATATGCCTTCTACCATCCAGGCATCAGGTGGCCATGGCAGGTTTAACTAGGAGGAGCGAGAGGCAAAGAAGTTTAGGGAGGAACTAGGCTCTTACTTCAATACCACTTGACACAATGATGATGAAGTTGTTAATTAATCATGACAATCAATCTCTATCAGGTAGTTAGCAACCAGTCCAGATATGACGCAAGGAAAGCCCCCAACGGTGGAGAGCTTCAGGAACCATAGGTGGAGGTGTCAGCAAACTATTCGACTATGGGCACTCCGTAAACTTGAGGTCATCCAAAACTCTGCTGCCCGTATCCTAAGTCACACCAAGTCCCGTTCCCCTATCATCCCTGCACTCATTGACCTGTATTAGCTCCCAAACCAGCAGTGCTCGATTTTAAAATTTTCATCTTTATTTTCAAATCCCTCCATAGCCTCACCCTCCCTATCACTGCAACCTTCTCCAGCTCTACAACCCTCTGAGATCTCTGCGCTCCTCCAATTCTGGCCTCTTGCGCTTTCCCCATTTCGTTCGCATTGGTGGCCGTACCTTCAGCATCCAAAGCCCTAAGTTCCGGAAGTTCCTCCCTAAACCTCTTTGCCTCTGGCTCCTCCTATAAGTCGCTTCTTGAAAGCTATCTCTTTGACCAACCTTTTGACCACCTGTCCTAATGTCTCCTTACATAGCTCGGTGTCAAACTTGTATTTGATTGCAGTCTTGTGAAGCACCTCGGGAAGTTTTACTACATGGCGTGCGAATATTAACTTGAAGTGGGTTTTCGGAAGAATTCCACTGTGGTGAGTGGATTTCCACTGGGAAGATGCAATGGGAGACAATGGCTATTTTAAGCATAGGACCTTGTTTAAATACATCGCTGATCCACTTCCCGCCTGGAATGTGCACAAAGAGCTGGTAGGCGAAGATTGGGTGGCCCTTTGCTGCCGTGCAGGTTGGTGGTGAAGAGGAGGTTACGGGAGGATCTCACAGGACAGAAGGATGGGGGGGAAGGGGAAGTCAGAGGGAGGGAGTCCAGGCTAGAGATGTCCTTCGGGGGCCTGAAGGATATGCACCTACTCCTTCAGGTCAAACGTAGGAAGGTTTTTGCATCCTGAAGGACCTCTTATGGATTCAGACCAGCTTCCAATCTGCATCATGCATTGCGATGATTTTCCTACTCAAATAGTGGTTAAGATGCCAGTGCTGTCCTGTAGGCATAATAGGACTTTGGTTGGCATAGACATATGAGGTTGTGGCATTTGTCTCCACAAAACTTCTACAGGTTAACACGAGAAAGTGAGCTGCTGGTTTTTTTAGCCACCATATTAAAATCGTACCTTCATGTTTTCTGGAAGTGAGTTTATTGCTATTCTTTCACGGGAAGTGGGCGTCGCTGGCAAGGCCAGCATTTGTTGCCCATCCCTAATTGCCCTTGAGAAGGTGGTGGTGAGCTGCCTTCTTGAACGGCTGCACTTCATTTGGTGTGGGTAGGCACACCCACATTGCTGTTAGGAAGAGCATTCTAGGATTTTGATCCAGTGACAGTGAAGGAACAGCAATATAGTTGTAAGTCAGGATGGTGTGTGACTCGGACGGGAACTTGCAAGTGGTGGTATTCCATGCGTCTGCTGCCCTTGTCCATCTAGGTGGAAAAGATCATGGGTTTGGAAGGTGCTGTCTAAGGAGCCTTGATGAATTGATGCATCTTGTAGATAGTACACACTGCTGCCACTGTGCATTGGTGTGGAGAGAGTGAATGTTTAAGTTGGTGAGTGGGGTGCCAATCAAGTGGATTGCTTTGTCTTGTATGATGTTGAGCTTCTTGAGTGTTGTTGGAGCTGCACCCATCCAGGCAATTGGAGAGTATTCCATCACACTCCTGACTTGTGCCTTGTAGAGGGCCTTGGGGAGTCAGGATGTGAGTTACTCACTGCAGAATTCCCAGCCTCTGATCTGCTCTTGTAGCCATAGTATTTATATGGCTGGTCCAGTTCAGTTTTGGTCAATGGTAACCCCCAGAATGTTGATAGTGGGAGATTCAGTGATCGTAATGCCATTGAATGCTAAAGGGAAATGGTTGGATTCTCTCTTGTTTGAGCTGTTCATTGCCTGGCACTTGTGTGGCACGAATGGTACTTGCCACTTATCAGCCCAAACCTGCATTTCTACATGCACTGCTTCAGTATCTGAGGAGTCGTGAATGGTGCTGAACATTGTGCAATCATCAGCGAACATCCCCACTTCTGACCTTATGATAGAGGGAAGGTCATTGATGAAGCAGCTGAAGATGGTTGAGCCTAGGACACTACCCTGAGGAACTCCTGCAGTAATGTTCTGGGACTGCGATGATAGATCTCCAACAATCAAAACCATCTTCCTTTGTGCTAGGTATGACTCCAACGAGTGGCGAGGTTTCCCCCAATTCCCATTGACTTCAATTTTGCCAGGGCTCCTTGATGCCATACTCAGTCAAATACTGCCTTAATGTGAAAGGCAATCACTCTCACCTCACCTCTTTTGTTCATGTTTGGACCAAGGCTATAATGAGGTTAGGAGTTGAGTGGCCCTGGCGGAACCCAAACTGAGCATCAGTGAGCAGGTTATTGCTGTGCAAGTGTTGCTGTGACCAGGAACTGGAAACCTGGCTGATTTCCACTCCACGCCCTTCTTGCTAGCCCAGGGGCACCATGGGCAATCATAGAACTGCTGTGTCATTTGAACCAGCTCACTGTGCGGGCCAGGGAGTGAACCCTGAGTCCATAAGGCTCATTAGCCAACGCCATGTCATGCACTTGAGCCCAACCATCGCCACCACCTCAGACTATTTCTGGCTGAGCTGAAAGGATCGGCGCCTTCGCTACTGCCCACTGATGATATCACGGAGAACACTAAGTTCCTTCGCAAGCACTTCCTGTAGCCTTGTTGAAACTTTGTCGCTTTGCTGCAGATGAAACTCAAACAGACCAACAGTTTTTGTTGGCCTTGCCACGTCCATCAAAGTGCCTCTTTCTAACAGGAACGGCCTGTCCTCGGTGACATCATCAAATCTCATTTAATCAACAAAAACCAAAAGCAACAGCATTTTTCAAGAACCTAGGATAAGCTGCAAGTCAGCAGCTTCCTCACTGAAACACAAACAATGCACCGAAGCGGTCAGGGAATTTTTAATTTAGACATGGATTCAAGACCATCCTTATAATGTCGGTTGAGCTGCCATTTAAAAAAAATGTTTACTGAATGTTGTTGACTTCTTCATGGTCCCACGGTGTTTGTTGGAAAATCTGTTTTCTACAACATGAAATTCTGGCTGTGGTAAAGTTGCATTTGATGTTCACATCTGTTTTTAATCTGATTTCTCTTTCCGTGCCCCCACCCCCCCCCCGCCCCCACCCCATAACCAAATAGTTTTGGAATTGTCCTTTTAAATGCTGTCTTTTTAACATGCCTCATTCTCAGCATACCAATGGTCTGAGAAATTTAAAGAGATCTTTCCATCGTGAGTACAGCAAGCACCTCAGTAATCTAAAAGGACCTCTTAACTGTATAAGTGACATCCACCTCAGAAATTTATCGAGACGCTTCCTCTGTATGAATGAGATAGACGTGAAAAATGTAGAGATATTTCCATTGTGGGAACGGCAAGTACCTCAGAAATATAAAGGTCCATTTCTTGCTGCTGTTAGTTTGCCACCCCAGCTAAAGTTGAAAATTAACCCCTCTGTACTGATGATAATTTAGTTACCTCACACAGTCAGACTCACTCTGCAAAGCAAAGTCCTCCAAAAGTGCAAGCAACCATCACAATTTAAGGAGAAAATATACAGATATGTACAAGAACATTTTTTGTGAGGCAATGAGAGGGTGACTGATGATGATATCTACTTTTGTTGGCTTCACAAAGAAGGCATTTCAGATTGTTCAAATTAACGCCTACATACGAATGCTTAAATATATGCTGGATTTCACAGGAAGTTCCAGAAATTTCATTTCATTTTTTTTAACATTGTCAAAGTATTTCTTATAAACCTGAAAGAAGTTAAATTCTGCAGCAAAGATGCCAAGTTGTTTGTGCAAAATAGCTACAGTGCCCTCAAAACTGTGTAGGTCTTCATAAATTCAATCTGGATTGAATCCCTCCTTTGGGCCTAGGTTCAAGTTTAATCCCAACAGAATCACTGAACTTCTCTTTACTCTGAAGGGAAGATTGGCAGCTAAAACAAGATCGTGTAGGCTCCCTATGTCTTCATCTTTGTATTAAGAGGCTACTGTCAACTCCTGTGGTTTGCACCAAGCTTCTGCCTTAATCATTCTGTTTTTTTTTGTGGGGGAAAGGCATTCTTTCATGGAGAAACAGCAGTGAATCTCAAAGCCTTATTTCCCACGGGTATGACATTGCACCCCCATACTGAATTTCTTCATGTACAAAAATGTTCAGTTTCTTTGTCTATTTAAAGTTGCATTTCCTACAAGTGCTACAAATAAAGTATGGCACGTAATGTGATATTTATGACCATAGGTCACACAGGGCCTTGCTTCATGAGTTTTCAAGGCTGTCCCAACAGTAAAGGCAACTTTTTTATTTGATCATTGGTGACGCTGGAATACCAGCATTTATTGCTCATCCCTAGTTGCCCTGAGCAAGGTGGTTGTGGTGGTGGCCTTCTTCTTGAACAGCAGCAGTCCTTGTGGTGATGGTGCTCCCACAATGACATCGGATAAGGAATTCCAGGATTTTGATCCAGTGACAATGAAGTAAAAAAGTGATGTTTGTCAAAGTCAGGAAGTTGCTTGCCTTGAATTAGAACCGGGAGGTGATGGTTTTCCCATATTGCTGCTGTTGTTCTCCTTGGCAGCAGAGGTCACAGGAGAAGATGCTGCTGGTGCATCCTGTAGATTGATTATATAGCTACATGCCCAAGGCACTGGAGGGGTCATTATTGAATCCAGTGGCAGGGGCACTGACCAAGCAAACTGCTCAGTGGAGGACAGTGTTGAGCTTCTTGAGTGTTGATGCGGCTGCACCTGTCCAAGTAAGTGGTGATTATTCCATCATATGAACATACAAACATATGAATTAGGAGAAGGAGTAGGCCATTCAGCCCCTTGAGCCTACTCTGTCATTCAACAATATCACGGCTGATCTGATTGTAACCTCAACTCCACATTCCCGCCTACCCCGATAACCTTTCTCCCCCTTGCTTATCAAGAATCTATTTACCTCTGCCTTAAAAATATTCAAAGACTCTGCTTCCACCGCCTTTTGAGGAAGAGAGATCCAAAGATTAACGACCCTCTGAGAGAAAGAATTTCTCCTCACCCCTGTCTTAAATGGGTGACCCCTTATTTTTAAATAGTGATCCCTAGTTCTAGATTCTCCCACAAGAGGAAACATCCTTTCCACATCCACCCTGTGAAGACCCCTCAGAATCTTATACGTTTCAATCAAGTCACCTCTTACTCTTCTAAACTCCAGCAGATACAAGCCTAGCCTGTCCAACCTTTCCTCATAAGACAAGCTGCCCATTCCAGGTATCCATCTCGTAAACCTTCTCTGAACTTCTTCCAATGCATTTACATCCTTCCTTAAATAAGGACACCAATATTGTACACAGTACTCCAGATGTGGGGTCACCAATGCCCTGTATAGCTGTTGCATAACCTCCCCACTTTTGTATTCAATTCCCCTCGCAATAAACAATAACATTCGATTAGCTTTCCTAATTACTTGCTGTACCTGCAATTTATACACAGGGACATCCTGATCCCTCTGCATCTCAGAGCTCTGCAATCTTTCACCATTTCGATAATATGCTTCATTTTTTATTCTTCCTGCCAAAATGGGCAATTTCACATTTTCCCACATTATACTCCATTTGCCAGATCTTTGCCCACTCACTTAACCTCTCTGTATCCCTTTGTAGCCTCCTTATGCCCTCTTGATATGAGCATTGTGGATGGTGGAGAGGTTTAGAAGGGTCAGAAGATGAGCCACTCATTGTATGTTTTGTCCTTCTCTTGTAGCTATGCAGTTGACATGGCTGGTCCAGTTCAGGCTGATCACTGGTGACACCTAGGGTGTTGCTGGTGGGTTGACTCAGTGATGAGGGTGTAACTGAAGGTCAAAAGGAGATGGGTAGGTTTTCTCGTATGTGAAATGTCATTGCCTGATACTTACATGCAACAAATCTTACCTGCCAATTTTTTGCCAGAGACTGAATATTGTCCAGGTCCTGTAATAGGCTGGCCAAGACTATTTCATTATCAAGTTGTGAATGGTAGAATTGTCAGTGAACAGCTCCGTTCCTCATCTTATTGGCGGAAATTTCCTCAAGGGTTTCCGATCAACCACTGTAACTTCAATAGAAGATCGATGGACACTATTTTTACAATGGAGATAAGGTCAATAAAGTAGGTGAAAATAATCAAGTCAAGGACATTTCGCTGAGGATCTGTTGCAGTTATTTCTTGGAGCTGTCATGATTGACCTCCGACAACCACAAACATCTTCCTTTGAATCAGGTATGACACTGGTCACTGGAAATTTCTCCCTTTGACACCCAGTGTCTTCAGTTTTGCTCCAGTTTATTGTTGCTATACTCATTCAAATGCTGCGTGCTGTCAAAGGCAGCACCTCTGACCTAACCTCCTAAAGCAGAGAAGCCAATGCCGTATCCACTCCAAGTACACTTCATAAAGGTTTTAAAACACATTGATCATCAACATTTTAATATACACAACTTACCTATTGATCATTATAGACCATTGAATGTTGCTAAGCAAATTACACTGAGAGATTTTAATGTTTCAATTTGTTTTGACTTGCCGCACAAATGAAACCTCAATCGTGTCCAAATATATGTAAATGTATGATAACAATTTTAGTTTCATTTAGACTGCCTCTGAACTCCACGCTGTGTAACCTACTGGCATGCAATTAAGCTGCACATATCGAGACAGTAAGAATAGCTTCAGTAACAATCAGACTGACATTTTCTATTTAGAACTTAATATCATTATCGAAAGTAACAAGAAAAAAAATCTTTAAACAAAAATCCGCCTCCTGTTATTTTCTCCCCTCTTACACTACAGGCACTGACTGTCGGTGGAGTAACACCTCATAAGCACTGACCATCTTCTGCTACTTCAATCAAAGGTTAATTCTGCATCTGTCACCAGATGGAGAGTCTTGGCAGGCAATTCAACAGTGAGGAAGACTTTGTCCTTTCTCAGAATCCACAAACACCCATTACTCAGCTAAGATTGCTGGGCAACAATCAAGAATTGGCTGGTTTCCTTTTTGTTCCTACCTAGTTCAGGATGTTGAAACAACTGCAATACCCTGACTGCTGACCTGGCTGAAATCAGCAGATGGGTAATCAAAGTCAGGGCTTTCTTATTTGTCAGGACATGAAGTATACCTATCCACTCTGCTGTGCTTGGGTTTTAACACAAACGTACCGAACACTATGAGGATGGTTGGTAAGTTAAACAAAGGGTTCTTTATTACAGAATAACAGAATTACAATAAAGTTCTTCAATACACATGCGACCTGTTGACTAACACTGCTCCAACTATTGTGTCACATGTTAGCTTGCATCACCTCCTGTGATGATACCAAACTATTTACATATTCAGTAGTATGTTAACTAATATTCAGGCAGTTAAAGCAATATCACAACACACTCAGCCATCAAGGCTGCTACCCAAAGTATTCTTCTTACAAAAGCCTAGGGACATTACCTCTAGATTCAACACCAGGAGCTTGGTTTGTTTGAATGTTCAGTTGAGTTTCTAAGTTTTTTCCCGAAAATGACAATCTCAATAAAGATAAGTCCAAATGTATAGATCGTAACAATATAGCAAGAATTAAAAATATCAATAACTCTTCCAAGTATCACTATTCTACAGACTCTTGGGTTCAGCATCATTGGACATTCCCAAAAGTGACCCCCACAACCCCTATGATCTGGCGAGTACCTTTGCTACCTAAAATCTAGTTACACAATAAACATGTTGATCCCAAAAACCTTTGCCAATATCATCTGGTCCTACAGGACTAGGAACCCTAATTGCTGGAACTGGAGGGTCCTCAATCTGAACAAATACATCAGCAGGCAACTAATGAAGGAGGACCACACAGGACAAAGGAGCATAATTGAAGACCTTTAGGATGTGAACATCATGAAATACTATCGCAACAGTTGACCACTATAAGCTGAAGGATAACCCGGGCACATGTGTGCAATGCGGTACATGCTACAAAGGTCAGGCACCTTCAGCAGGATACCCCTTAGAACAGCCCTGTATCGGATTAATTTTCAAGGATTCTGATATGAATGTTTGCAGATTTTAGATAGATAGAATGAACCTGCATTTATATAATGCCTTTGTCAGGATGTCTCAAATCACTTCACCAGCAATTGACTTATGTAAGCAAACAAGACAGCAAAATGTGCACAGTAAGGTCCCATAAACAGCAAAGGAGAAAAGTTAATATGTTTTTGATAGTGTTAATTGAGTGTGGAATGTTAACAAAGAGCCCCAGGAGAGATTGCTGCTCTTTCTCAAAGAGTACCCTGGAATTGTTACCTCCCTTTGAACCTTGATGGGACCTTGCTTTAACATTTCATCCAGAAATAGAAGCATTTCTAACAAGACAACACTTACTCAGTATTACTTTGACGTTTCCATTGAAATTGTATACTCATGCCCTGGAATAGGATTTGAACCCACAACATTGAGTGCTACCAACTAAGCCAAGCTAATACTAAGGAAGGCAAGTGTAGATCTACTTGAACTTTAAATAATGAACTCAAGAAGCTTGTTGATAGATCTGATGTTGGGTTTGTTCCCATAGCTGCTGCGACAGCTTTGATTTTTGAATCTAGGAAGTTGAAAGAAATGTGAGATTGGAATTGTTGAAAAATTAGTGGAATTTTCAGGCCCTCTAGAATCCAATTCCGAATGTGAGCCAAAGAAGATAAAAGGTTGCCAAGAATATGCAGATGGCGAAGAAAGATGTAATAAGCAAAACACCACTATGTGTGGGAGACTGAAAAGAGGGGGGGAAGTATATGACTCAAAGGGTTGAATAGATCTGGGAACTCTAATTTCTTAATTACAAATGTACTGGAAGAACACTACAGGGTTTGCCATTGTTCGCTGAAAAATAAATGGAGGACAAATAAATGGATGATTCATGGATCTGAGAAACTGTCTTTGAAATTTCTGACTTGTCAAGGGTCTGATGAAGAACAATAAAGGCACAGAGATGAACATGGATGACAAAGGCTCATTTCCTGTGTCCTGAATAAGAATTTCATGTATTCAAAGTTGTTTCCAGGTCAGGGTAGTCTGCCATTTTAGGAGCACAGTGGTTGAGGCGAAGAAGCTAAAACAGTTTGTTATTCTGCAGGGAACGCAGCTGGGCGTGAGTCTGCTTAGCTGGAACAAATGTTAAACCATCATTGATGTGTAGGATACTGGAATGAAGCTACTGCTGTGACTGCGCTCACAGTGAATTAGCTGACTAATCCTGCTGGCCATATTGCACTAATGTTTTGGGAAGGCCTACTGAGTCATAAGGAGGGCAGGTTTCACATTGCCAAGGAAAAGGTTGAGATTGCTTTTGGAAGAGGCAGCCTAGAATAGAAGCCTGGCCAGCCTTCCTTGGGGTTCTTCCAACATTGGCCACTGTCCGTCTCTCCGCCACGTCCTTCACATCACTATTGATGGCCGTCCTTTCAGCTGCCAAGGCCCTAAACTCTGGAATTCCATCCTAAAATCTCTCCATCTCTCTACCTCTCTCGCCTCCTTTAAGACACTCTTTCAAATTTACCTCTTTGACCAAGTGTTTTATCGTTTGTCCTAATGTCTTCTTCTTCAGCTTATGGTCAATTTCTTTGCCTGATTATGCTCCTGTGGAGCATCTTGGGACGTTTTACTATGCTAAAGATGCGGTAAAGCAGGGTTGTCCAACATACAGCCCATGGGCTAGGATCTGGCCCGCCAAAGGTTTCCATCCGGCCCACGGATGTAAACTGTACCAGGCCATTCCTTATCCTCACCAGGTGGCGTGACTCGAGATGAGGAATATTCCACTGGCTTCTTTTTGCAGATAGGCTTTTCAAAAAATGTGCGCTGTCAGTTTCACAGCTGAGAGCAGCGGTTTCTGAACTTCAGACAGATTCGGGGTTTTCTGGCGGGTTCTGACTTTTTTTAAAACCCCGCACCTGTCCAAAGTTCAGAAACCGCTGTTGCCAAAGTTAGCATCTGCCAGCTGTGAAACTGACAGTGTGAATTTTTTTTTAAACACTGACCAACCATCTGCTGAGTGTTCCAGCTCTCTGCAACCATCAGAGAGAGAGAAAAAGACAGAGGATCGTGGGTGGGGGGACAGAGAGGGGGGAGGACACAGAGAGTGAGGACGACACAGAGAGGATGGAACAACACAGAGAAGGGGGAACACAGAGATGGGGGCAGAGAGAGAGAGAGAGAGAGGGAGAGAGCATGTAATCACTCCTGACAGATGGATATCTATCTGGAATACTCTGCATCACTACAAGTGTGTGGGAAAACATTGACTACTTGTGCAAGCAGAAGAAATGTCAAGTATCTCACTAAATCAGTGTCCACCATAGTGACGAGAAAGCTTCTTAACAAAAATGCACATTTGTTGTTGTTTTGATTAAAAGTAAGATAAATTTTTAATGCTGCTATCTTTCTGAAATTGCCCCATGTAAGACAAAAATTGTAATGTGCCCCCCTCCCCCCCCCCCACCTGAAAGACTGGACAAGCCTGCTATATAGCTCTGTATTATAAAAATTAGGCTGCAGCAATAGAAGTTAAAAAAGAGTATAGTAGTATAGTGGTTATGTTACTAGACTAGTAATTCAGAGACCTAGACCATGTTCGATGAGGAATTTAAATTCAGTTAATTACATAGATCTGAAATAAAAGGCGAATATCTGACCATAAAACTATTGGATTGTCATAAAAAATCATCTGGTTCACTAATGTTCTTTAGGGAATGAAATCTGCCATCCTTACCTGGTCTGGCCTATATGTGACTCCAAACCCAGAGCATTGTTGACGCTTAACTGCCCTCTGAAATGGCCTAGAAAGCCATTCAGTTGTACCAAAAACTGCTACACTTGCAGCAGTTCAAGAAGGCTGCTCACCAACCACCTTCTCAAGGGCAATTAGGGATGGGCAATAAATGCTGGGCCTGCCAGTGGCACACATATTCTATTGTTATGGCCTCATGGTGTGACATGAGTGGTTCCCACTCCTCAGCTCCCCACCTGATTACAGCAAGTGTATTTGTATTAAGAGTTTACTCCCTTGGTGTTTTATTTTTCAGACAGACAGCAATAGATTTTCTTGTGGGTTTTAAAAACAGAAAGTCAATTGTTTATTGATCAATATGCCTTATCCCGAAATTGTCGCAATCGCATCCACTCACGCATTCGCTCACACAAACACGCACGCACATAAGAAGAAACAGATGGAAAAGGGAAAGAGGAAGATGTTTTTTGGTGGGAGGAGGAAGGTTATGATAAACTTGTTAAATTCACTTGAGAGTCAACTTCTAGATGATTGCAGGCCTGATATGGTTGTAGTGTCCTCTCTTGAATTGAAGGTTCTGTTGAAGAGAGTGGGTCACTTCCAGCTCTCTCTGCTATATAATGTAGATGACAGATTTTTCAGCAGGGCATGTGCTTTCTGGCTTGCTTGAATGTCAGCTGTTACAAGTAGCTTCACCTTCTGGGTCAGTCTCTCGCTCTCTCTCTGGCTGTCTTTGTTTTAAGATAAAACTGTGTCACCTCTGACCTCCTATTAGGAGACACTCAGATTTCTTTCCCATTGCCTAGGATGTGGCCACATTACACCTTCTTTGTTTTAGAATCTTCAATTCTGGAATATTTTTTAGGATAGATGTAAGATGTGTTCCATTAACATCTTTTGGCTTTGAAAATTTGTCCTTTGTCGTTGTCAGACTGTTTGAATACACAAAAGGCTAATCCCCTATTTATTCAGTGGCCATTTTCGACCATTGTTCACTTTTTAAAATAAAGGTTTATTTTCTAAAGACAAAGTCCATTTTTCCTAACTCCCAGAGTTAGTCCATAAATGTTGTATTATCACACTTCCAATGTGCGTGACACTATGAAGAATGAAAAAAGAGTTTGGTCAGACGCTCTCTTTCCAGTGTGTGTGAAGGTCAGTTTTAATTTGCTGAGGATGTGTGGAGTCGGGCATTTATTATGGATTTTGAATGCATTTAAGTCATGAGCTTGGACCATTTCCTCTGTGCTATTGGAGTGATGTGGGGTATATTCCCTTTTGGTTGGAGTCTATGTGGTGAATTATGTTTTAAATTATATAATCTAATAATATTATGAGAGAAATATGTTTTATACAGCTAGTATGTTGAACCAAGGCACTCAGCTTTTGCCTTGAGGGATAATGTCTGACTTTGTCTCATGGCTACCTGCATTGCCCTATAAACTTAGAACGATTGCCAGGTGATTTGTGCTCGACACAATAACATTATGTGAAATCTTTAATCATAGAAAATATGCTACACATTTATAGATACTCTACATAAGACATGCAATATAATTAATAACATCTTACAACTATTTGGACCCAATGAATATCACTACAAAATGGAGGTTTTGAATTATAGAATTTTACAGCACTGAAGGAGGTCATTTGGCCTATCGTGCCTGTGTTGGCTCTCTGAAAGAGCTTTCTATCGAGTTCTAGTCTCCTGTTCTTTCCCCATACCCACTTTGAATCTTTACTTTTTTAAATACTTATCTCCTTCCTTTTAAAAGCTCCCATAGGAGCTAAAGTTGGACACCCAAAACTGGATACAATGTTCTATTAGGAGCCTGGTCAATGATTAGCACATTATTTGCCATTATCTTTCTGTTTTGTATACTCTGTGCCCATGTTAATAAAATCCAGGGGCCAATAAACTTTGCTTTTTATAGCTTTATCAACTTGTCTTTCCATTTTTCTAAGCTCCTAGGTCTATCTCCTCTTCTACACAGATTACTATCAACCTTGGTCATATTGCCATCTTGGAGCCTCACTTGTCCCACGTAGAACTAAGTTGTACAGACCAGGAAGGGCCCCAAATTGAATTTTTAAAAGGTGTCAAGTTGAGTGGTCTGAATGATGCTACAGGAGGTACACCTCAACTCACCTCAAATGGCTTCCTGGCTAAGGAAGAGTGAGGAAAAGAAAACAATTCAGCCACAATTCCTAATATTGGGCTGAATTTAATGGGCCCTCCAGGATGGGAACAGAGGTGGAGGGCCCATAAAATTGCATGGGAGGGCAGGGAGGTGGAGTGTCCATCACCTTCCCGCCACCATCCAATTTTGTCCGCAGCGGGGAAGGCCTTCCTGCCCAGAGGCCAGTTGAGGCCCATAAGTGGCCAATTAATGGCCAACTAAGGACCTCTTCCAGCTGCTGAGTGAGCTTGTGGGGGGAACCCTCCTCATGAGCAATCTATGGCCCACAGAAGGCCCCTGGCAGCAAAGACCACCCCTCTCATATCACCTGCGGCCCTCACCCCAGCCTCAACAACCCACGCCTGAGTGGCCCCGGTGAACCCGCCCTCACTTACCTGTGGTCCGGGCTCCAGCACTGCTCCTTTTGTGGTAATTGCTGCAGTTCCAGCAGTGTCCACCAGTGCCCCTACTGGGACTGCTGAGCTGCTGATCCTCTGATTGGCCGGCAGCTCTTGGAGGTGGGATCCCTGTCCTCAAAGGGATGGGGACCTGATGCTGGGCAGTTAATGCCAGAGTGCCATTAGATCCAGCCGGGTGGTCCTCCAAAGGGCCGAGGCGGGGTTCCCCTCACCTTTTGGGCCTGGTGTCAAATCCCTCCTCCCCCATTCAATTAGGTCATGGTTGATCTGCTCCTTAACTCAATTTATCTGCCTTGGTTCCATGACCCTTAATATCCTTACCTTACAATCTCAGCCCGCATAAAATCCAGCCCACAAACCCCACCCTTGCTGCCAGATCCATTTGTAGACATTAGAATTGGGCTCTCATGGTCCAATAGCCTTTCGATGTGTGCAATCTAGGCTTCTGCATGATAAAGAAAACCATTTGGGAAAAGTAATGGAAGGTAACCAGTGCCTAAGGAATTGTAGCCTTCAAGAGAGGAGGAAGAGGGCAGAATATTGGAAGGGGGGAATGTGATGCTGTTTATGAAATGACTGTGTTAAGGGGATGCTTGATATCACTGTTTCCTGGCAAAAGTAGTGCAACATGAGGTAGACCCTCAGATAGTCTGAGGGGCAAATTTTCACCTTCACTGTCTATTAGCCAGCCTTTATTTAAAGCTTGGCTCGGGTATAAAATTAAAACCCGACCTGGGTCCGACCCGACAATAGCCAACCCGAACGTGACCTGGGCCCGAGTCCTTTAATTTTTTTAAATGCCCGACCCAACCCGAACCCGACACGTATTCGGGTTTGGTTGGGTAGCAGGCTTTAGACCAGTGATCGAGTACAGGTGCCAGTTGTTGATGTACCAGTGTTCAATTAACATCATAAAGTTTAAAAAAAACAACAAACACTGATTTCAAACAGGTGAAGGCACCGCGACCCTGAGCACTCGCGGGAGAAAAAGTATCCACTTCAGGAAATCATGCAATGTAAGAAACAAGCTTCTGAACTGTATCAAGTTCTGATGTCATTAACAAAAAAAAATCTCCGCAGAGAACTCAGGTTGGGAAGTTTAATCTCCCTATTTCCAGATAATTTTAAATTCTTAAAGCAAGAGCTCAGTTGATGTTTCTATACTTATGGCAGTTATCTTCCCCGGGCTTGTCAGTTTCTCCCAGACTTGATAGATTTCAGAGGGTAAGGGGTTGGGTTAATTTCACTCGGGTGCTTTATGTTGGAATTTGTAGTTGTTTCTTTCCCCTCCTCCCCCGCCCCCCCCCGCCCCCCCACTCTTCTCACCTCTGATTTCTGTTTGTCCTGATCTCTGTCCATGTCTGTCCTAGCTCTAATTCTAAGGCTATGCCCCTTTGTTCTGAACAGAGGAAATAGTTTCTCTCTATCTACCCTATCACAACCTTTAATCATCTCAAACACCTCAATTAGATCATCCCTTAATCTTCTGTACTAGAGGGAATACAAGCCTAGTCTATGCAACCTGTCTTCATAATTTAACCCTTTTAGCCCCAGTATTGTTCTGTTCAGTTGCTAGAAGGCCACAGACCACCTCTGTCTGGTGTTTCTCCCCTACCCCTCCCTGGGGGTAGACAGCATCTCCCTGCCTGGCATCTCCTTATTCAATATGAATCAGATTAGGAACTGGAGTTGGCATAAGAGAATCAAATTTGTCTTTATTTATTTTGGTTATCTGAGTGTTTGATATGAGTGGATGTTCATCACCAGGCTTAAGAGTCTTTGATCCAATCCAAATGGGCAGTATGTGTTGGTCTAACATGGAGTGCATGCGCTCTCTCCTTTTGGGTGTACCTGACTTGACGAAGTCTGGAGAACGTAGATACAGGCTGGTGAGAGCTCAGGCTTAGGGACCCTATTACCCCTATGTACAAGGGTCCTATTGAGTGTGTAACCAACCACAATGTTGTATTTTACCAGCACAGAACGCTGGTCAGCTTCCTGCTGCTTGACGTTGATTTGAAGGCTTGTTCCGTTAGTGGCACTGATTGTGAGCACTTCAATCCGCTGCCCTCAGACTTAGTAACACTATGTATCAAAATGGAAATGATAGAACAATGAGATACAGAGAAAGCTGTTCATTACATTTATCCATTTTAGACGTATACCACTGAGGCTGAGGCTAATGCAATGGTTCTACACTCTCTAGTCAGGCCTATACCTGACCTGTGAGTGATTGCTTCCAGTCCCGGCTTCCAGTCCATCCCAGTGTCCAGACCATTCCAGCTTTCAGTCCATTGCCCAAAATGTAGGTAAGCCTAGACAGTAAGCATGGGAAGGCTATTAGAT
Organism: Heterodontus francisci; assembly: GCF_036365525.1. NCBI lineage: Eukaryota > Metazoa > Chordata > Chondrichthyes > Heterodontiformes > Heterodontidae > Heterodontus > Heterodontus francisci. Next base: position 23,598,353 of record NC_090382.1, read on the forward strand.
CACACGAGCTATCATTGTCTTTATTCCTTCCCCAAACCTCTCCTCACCAAAGTCATGAGCACACATTTCCCAGTGGGCAATGGCCAGATAACGATCAGGAGCAGAGACCCAGGCTAATTCGCCACCCTCACAATCTCCAGCCCAGAGATGCTGAGGTCAGTCATACTGTCCCTGAGTAATCCCAGCCGAGATCAGCCAACTCAGCAGAGCCCAATGAATGAATTTCCTGAGCCTATATGGCTCAGTTTGACTCTGAGTGCTGCAGTAACAAATTTAGTCATGTAGGTATCAAGCACATTCCAAAACGTAAGAAAAGAAATGCCTTGAATCAACACACATTGAATCGGGCAGACAGGATTGGGAGTTGTGTTTTCATTTTAAATCTAGTCTTGTAGGGAGCAAGCGAAAGGGAGATGCACTCACAATAAAGTGGTGTTCCCCCATCATCACTGCCCCTGGCACTGTGACACTCACCTGAATGAGTGGCTGCAGTAAACAATTGTCATTTAAACCCACTTAGCGTTGGGAGATATTGAAATGAACGGTTTTCAGAGCTGAATTTAAAACTATCTCTCTTCACTCCTGTGAGCGGCTCTCATTCTGACCTGTCAATCATCATCTCATCCCATGCTGGAGGATAAGAAACTGCAATCAATGACATTTTTGTTATTAGGCCAAGTATAGGTCACCCATCATGTCACCTTATTGAGGCAAGGCTATGTGAAAGTGGGATGAATCTCACTTTTGTACACAATAAACAGACAAGAGGTTTGGTTTGGCAAGGTAAAAGCGAGTGAAATACGCACATCATTATTAGTGTTTAAATAACCCAGCACTTTGGGGGTGAGGAAGAGATATGCTGTGATTTGCAAATTGATACAGATTTCTTGGTGATTTGCATCATTCCGCTGTTAGCCTCATGGAAATGGTAGCTCGCCATCAAACCCATGGTGAGTTTCAAGAAATTGCTGCATTTATAAAGTGAATACGAATTCAACTCACTACAGCAAGTTAGGGCTGGTACTTGACCGCGCAAGGACCCTTTTAATGATAAGATTTATAGTCCTGCAATGCCACACTTTCCTCATTTTATTCACAAACACACAACTGTGACTTTGCATATTGAAATGCCTCGTCAAATAAACTCGCATGAGTGCATCAGTGCGTCAACTTGTCAGCCTTGGCTTACTGGTAGTGCTTTTATCTCTGAGTCAGAAGGTTGTGGGTTCAAGTGACACTCTAGAAACTTGAGCACATAATCTAGGCCAATACTCTAGTGTGATACTGAGGGAGCGCCACACTGTCAGAGGTACTGTTTGTCGGGTGAGATGCAAAACTGAGGCAAATAAAAACAGAATATGCTGGAAATACTCAGCAAGTCGAGCAGCATCTGTGGAAAGAGAAACTGAGTTAACAGCTGGAATTTTCTGGGCTCTTTAGGGACAGGCTGCGATGCAGGAGGGTTGGCAAAATTGTGGGGGAAGGTGTTGAGAGGGGAGCCACCTTGCCATATTTCCAACAGCAGGAAAGTTGGTGGATCAGGCACCTGCCAGGTGACCAATTGAGGGCCAGTTCCTGCCTTCATTGGCATTTTACCTGCATCAAGCATGCCTGCACCATGTGTGAGACCACCCAGTGAAACATCCCAGCAAGCTCTGGGGGAGTCCTCCTTTATGGGCACTCTATGGCCCACAGAGGGGCCCTGGGTGGCAATGACCACCCTCATGCCTAAGTCTCCGTCCCTAGCACAGGATCCCTGCCCAATGCCTGATCACCAGGGCATTCCTGCCTGGGCCCCACTTCGCTCAACAGTACGTACCCCTCTTTGAGCATGCCCTGCCATTGAGGCGCACTCTGCCTGCAGCTGTAGGCTCAGCACTTGCCACCACTAGCAGTGGCGCTGCTGAGCTACCTGCCATCTGATGGAGCCAACAGCTCTTCGGAACCAGCCGCTATTCTTAATTGGACAGCAGCCCTGGCGGTGGCCACTTAACTGGCCGCTGCCGGCAAAATGGCGCTCCAGGTCCCACTGCCAAAGTGCAGTCGTCTCGTGCTTTCAGCCCCAGTGGTGGGATTTCTGCTCTCTCCATCTGGCTCAGTCCAATGTTTCAGGTTGATGACCTTTCATCATTTATTATATATGTAAAACCAAGTCCCTGTTTATCCTCTGAGGTGGGCTTAAAACATTTAACGGCACTATTTCAGAGAAGAGCAGGGGAGTTCTTCCAGGTGCCCTGGCCAATATTCATCGGCCAACTAACACCGAGGCACAAGTCAGGAATGTGATGGAATACTCTCCACTTGCCTGATAAGTGCAGCTCCAACAACACTCAAGATGCTCGACACCATCCAGGACAAAGCCACCCACTTGATTGACACTCTATCCACCACTTTCAAGATTCATTCCCTTCACCAGCGATGCATAGTGGCAGCAGTGTATACTATCTATAAGATGCACTGCAGCAACTCACCAAGGCTCATTCAACAGCACCTTCCAAACCTGCAACCTCTACCACCTAGAAGGACAAGGGCAGCAGGTCCCCTCCATGCTACACACCATCCTAACTTGGAACTATATCGCTGTTCCTTCGCTGTCACTGGGTCAAAATCCTGGAACTCCCTTCCTAACAGCACTGTGGGTGCACCTACACCTCAAGGACTGCAGCGGTTCAAGAAGGCAGCTCCCCACCACCTTCTCAAGGGATGAGCAATAGATGCTGGCCTAGCCACATACCAAGAACGAATTTAAAAAAACACTTTGGGATGTCCTATATTCATAAAAGGTGATATAAAAATAAAAGTCCTTTCTTTCTTTGTTCTTACTAATCAGCCACATACAATCAGATAGGTCCCAGATTCACTCTGTGCTGAGCTAACTGATTTGAGCTGTGAGAAAAGTGGGGCTGCTGTAGTTGGCCTTAGTGCCCTAAAGCCAGGGAGGAGAATTATGAGCTATGCTTGCTGATTCCTATCAAGCGAGCAGACAGTGTGTGAATATCTAGTGAGGGTAGGATCAGGCTCAGCTCCGAGCACCCCTGATAATTGAAGCAGCCAATAGCCTAGGCTCATGTTCAACTCCCTCCATGGCCTCATCCCTTCCAATGTTTGTAACCTCCTTTAGCCCTATATCCCTATGTGTTCCTCTAACTCTGGCCTCTTGTCCATCCCCCACCTGAACAATAATGGCCATGCCTTCAGCTGTTTAGGCTCTAAGCTCTGGAATTCCATCCTTTAATCTCTCCCCCTCTTTACCATCCTCTTCTTCTTTAAGATCCTTCTTTGACCACGCTTTTGCTCACCTGACCTAATGTCTCCTTCTTTGGCTTGATGTCAATCTTTGCCTGATTAAGCTCCTGCGATGTGTTTTTCTATATTAATAGCAGTGTATAAATATAAGTTGTCATTGTGGGCTCACACATGAGAAAAGGCCACTTGGATGAGTTACTAATGATCTGCTGCCCACGGAATGCCAATTGAGCACAACTCAACAGCTTCAGCAACAGAGGGAGAAGAAGAAAGAAAAATACGCACAGCTCCATCTCCCACCTTTTCAAACAGCACAAAGGCTTGCCAACACTTCCCTGATAAAGATTCATCTCTTCAAAAGGCCCATTTAACCAATTTTTTTTAACACAGTTTAATTTTTACAGGTCAGGAACTGCATTGTGTGGGGTGGGGGAGTGAACTGCAGTGTTGACACAAGCTGTAACGAAGTGTTTGATATTAGCACTCGATTCACTGCTCTGATGGCTCTGTGACTGGACTATTGCTCTGGCAAGTGCTTTAAACTGGTGTATTATGCAAACAGTTTTCAACCCAACCTGTAGATTAGGCCATGGATATGGTGAATAAAATGAGTGCGTGGCCTTGAAATTACGCCAAGCAATATCATTTACGGACACTTAGTGTGCTCCCATTAAATCCTTTTGTCTGCTATCTTACCATAAAATTAAACTTGTTTAAAGGTCACAGGTGTTTAATATCGGCACTTTGAGCTAATATCATACAGCATAAATTCTATGCTGTGAGTTTTTGGCCAATTATGTTTTCACATCTAAATTCTAGTGTAAATGGAGGAAGAAGTCACTATTTCCTTTGCTCTGGGGTCACTGACTCTGAATTTATACTCCACAGGTATAGCGCCAGTGTGAGGGGAAAACTGTTGTGCATTTAGGCTAACCTTGTAGTGTAAATGGACTCTTGTAAGCCCTTGGACTTCAGTATTTCTATTAGAGGACAGGTATGTGTTCTCCCTACTGCCACCTCTTTAGAAAGATTAAATTCAACTTCTTTTGTGTTACTTTTCTGATTTTAAGGGAAGAATCGGGGATCTGAAGCGATAAGGGTGCTGCTTTGCGACAGATCCCACCGATCCAGGATCACCCTTTTAATTCAACCTGTAGAGTGGGATTCACACTGATAAATAAAACAACACCCAGCAGAAGATGGGCGGCACAGTGGCGCAGTGGTTAGCACTGCAGCCTCACAGCTCCAGCGACCCGTGTTCAATTCTGGGTACTGCCTGTGTGGAGTTTGCAAGTTCTCCTTGTGTCTGCGTGGGTTTCCTCCGGGTGCTCCGGTTTCCTCCCACCTCCAAAAGACTTGCAGGTTGATAGGTAAATTGGCCATTGTAAATTGCCCCTAGTGTAGGTAGGAGGTAGGAGAATGGTGGGGATGTGGTAGGGAATATGGGATTAATGTAGGATTAGTATAAATGGGTGGTTGTTGGTCAGCACAGACTCGGTGGGCCGAAGGGCCAGTTTCCGTGCTGTATCTCTAAATAAAAAAATAAATAAAAAGATGGTTTTATGCAACCTACGTAAGGGCAAGATACCACCTTTCAACAACATGTCATTATTATTTGATAATAATGAATCATGAGACCAGGAGCTGGGTCATGTGTTTAAGACAGCACCTTCTTCAAATCCAACCCTAGACCGACTGTATGAAAGTCCCCTCTACAAGAAGCTTATGTAAAAGACTGACATGAAAGTTCTTGGTGGGCACAAGTTAGTTGCATAAGATTGCTTTCAATTTGACACTAAAATGGTAATCTTACTCAGGACGGCTGACAGGGTGACTGTTGCTGGGACCCCAGTCTCTGAATTTCCCTCTCTAAACCTCTCCGCCGCTTGCTCCTCCTTTAAAATGTTCCTTAATACCTGTCTCTTTGGCCAAGCTTTTGGTCACCTGTCTTAATACCTCTTTATGTGGCTCAGTGTCATATTGTATCTGATAACATTTCTGTGAAGCACATTGGGATGCTTTCACTATGTTACAGGTGCTATATAAATGCAAGTTGTCGGTTCAAATGGAAAACAAAGATGTCGCAGTGGAGCAGTATAGGGTGCTATTCTGCTAATACACCTTGCAGGGGACAGAATGGAGGGGAGGCATCACAGTGCATTTAACCAAACTTCATCTGCTTAATGCTGACTTGGTAAGTCTGAAATGCGAAGGATTTGGTTCCCCAGCAGTAACATCCTTCACCCTAATAAACATAAAATTCACAAAATGAGAAATGGCAGGGGTGGGGGGTAAAATAATTAATGAAAAGTACCAGGTACATTACCAATGATAGGGTCAAAGACCCTTCTATAATTGCACTGGTCCTGTGTTTTTTTTTTATTAAAAAAATTCTGTTGTGTCTCAATTTCTTCCCTGGTCCTCAAGTGCACACAGTGCTGTTTCTATGATTGATGATGCAGCACGAATGCATCAGTGGTAGTAAACAGCGCGGCACTTTGATTAACGATGCTCGAGGTGCTCCCAATGGATCAGGAGAATAATATTGTTATCACAGAACAGCTGCTGCTACTGAAGCAGACAAGGGTCCTGCACAGCAGGGTCCAGCATGCTGCCACAACACCCCAGGTACAGCAGATTGCTGGGGCTAACCATCTGCATTGCAAGCCCCTTCCATGGACTGGCCATTGTGCGTCAGTACAAAACAAAGAGTTAACGTGACAGAAACAGGATGTAGATTTGTTCTGTTTTATTTTATTTCCGAATAGGGCAATAGTAGCCAAGGCCAACGGAAGGCGCCATCTTTAACATCATTTACTTAATTCATGACACTGGTAGCACCCAGCGCGGATCAGCAGTGCCCCAGTGTGGCACTGAGCCATGCAGCCCAAGAATGTCACAGGCTCTACGTCGAGTTGCATGATCTCAGCTGGGGGCAGTGATTAGAATGTTACAATTAGCCTCATACACAGGACTAGGGAGGTGGTTAAAAAAAGCAGCCAAGACTCCCACTCCTGACCATTATCCAATAGCACCACCCCAAAAAGAATACTTGTGATTTGGACAAGACAGGGTTTCTGCAGTGATGCCACCCAAAGTCAAATAGCAAACAAATGCTAGTCTTTTAGACTCACATGTGAAGCATGGATACTTGGGCAACTGTAGGGCAGATGGGGCTTATGGATCTTTACTCCAACACATTAGAATTTACAGGAGAGGGGAAGAGATATAGAGAAAGTGCAGTATTGATATTGTGTTTATTTCACCAATAACCCACCATTCCTCAGCCCTGCTGTACTGCATCTACTACTGCAAGCCAAGAGTTACTGCTGTCGGTATCATATGGCCGACAGTGACAGGAATATTCTGTCTAATATATGCAAGGCTGGGAAAGCTGAGTGCTGATGAATATCTATCTGGTTTGCAAAGAAATTTGATTTGCATCAAGGCTTCTGGAAAAGGCATGAAATAAAAGGCAGCTTTGGCGCAGCACAAACCCGAAACAAGCTTGGAAATAAAGCTAATTTTAAAATGTGTGTCCTTCATAAGAGAGGTTTTTCATAGAATTACATAGAATGTACAGCACAGAAACAGGCCATTCAGCCCAATGGGTCCATGTCGGTGTTTATACTCAACACGCCTCCCAATTTACTTCATCTAATCCTATTAGCATATCCCATTATTTATTTCTTCTTCCTGGCTTCCCCTTAAATGCATCTATGCTACTTGCCCAGCTACTAATGTGGTAATGCGTTCCACGTTCTCCCCACTCTGTGAGTAAAGAAGTTTCTCCTGAATTCTCAATTGGATTTATTAGGAACTATTGTATATTCATGGCCCCTGGTTCTGGACTCACCCACAAGTGGAAACAATTTTTATCTACATCTACCCTATCAACCTTTTATAATCTGAAAAGACTTCTATAAGGTCATTACTTAGCCTTTGCTTTTCTAGAGAAAAGAGTCAAGCCTGTTCAATATTTCCTGATAAGTATAACCTCTCAGTTCTGGTATCATTCCAGTAGATCATTTTCCCATCATTTCCAGTGCCTCTATATTCTTTTTGTAATATGGAGAGCAGAACATGAAACTGCAAAAGGTTAAGACTCAGATTTACCCATCCCTGTGGCTGGAGCCATTGGATCACCTGGGAAACCGGACAGGAAGCATCACAATGCTAAGAAGGGGAATTCCATATTTACCAGCTGTCTAAATTGATTCACACAAGGTGAGGTGAGGTGTCCATTCTCACCCAACCTCCCTTCGTTTGCTGTGCTCAGGTATTCTAACACTTCCCATTCCTCCACCATTTCTTTATCCCAATGCTCTTCCCTTCTTCTCCTGAGGCTGCTAACTCCTTGCTCGAGCATGCTTCTATGGCTGCTCTCCAAGTGGCTACATGGCATTGGAGTGCACTTCAGCTGTTAAAATCCTCACTTTCACTCCTTGGAGAGCAACTGTAAGCACCAATCATGGGGCACTGAGTCTAATAACAGAAACCCTACCACCACCCTGGCTGATATCAGCTAAGGCAATAAAGAATGGGAACTGAAAACCCGAGATTTTCTGGTCGGCATGGCTCTGAAAGGACATCAATAAGTACCGTACTTACCCGGCCACCCAAGGAGCTACAGGTTAACATTTCACATGCTGCAATATTTGACCCGTTGGTCAGTCAATGAACAATATGCTGAGAACTCCAACCTGAAGTGGGAAGGCTCGATATTAAATAAAATGTGTGCATTGAGCAATATCTGTATAGTGGGAAAAGGTTTATCGGAATTCCTTATAATGGGAATTAATTGGAGAGTGTCTCGAACAATGAAAACAAAGGAAGAATTTGCAGTTATATAGCACCTTTCACACCCTCAGAACATCCCAAAGCACTGCACAGCAAATAATTCATTTTGAAGTGTAGTCACTGTTGGTAGAAGCCAGTTTTCACACAGCAAGGTCCCACGAATAGCAAATGAATTAATAACAAGTTAATTTGTTTCTGGATCTATTAATTAAGAGATCAATATTATACAGAACACAGGGAGAGCTCTTCTTCAAATAGTGCCATGGGACTTTGTACATCTATCTGAGAGAGTAGACAGGGCCTTGATTTAACATCTCATGTGAAAGACAGCACCTCAGACTGCAGCACCTCCTGAATACTGCACTAGAGTGTCCGCTGATATTACATGCTCAAGTCTCTGGAGCGTGATTGAACTCATGACCTTCTGACTCATGACCTTCATGCTACCCACTGAGCCAAGCGATATAAGGGAAATGAATGGGAAGGATCCTGGTCCTTTAGAATTTTGCATAATGGTGAAGAATTTGGTCCATCAGATTGCTCATGCATTTACCTGACATCCGTTGAAGATGTCATCCATGATACATTTCGACTCCTATCTCATCTTTTTCAACATGTAGACCTATTGTCATGTCCTGTCCAACATTTATCCCTCAATTAACATCACAAAAAACAGATGATCTGGTCATTATCACATTGTTGTTTGTGGCAGCTTGCTGTGCACAAATTGGCTTCCACGTTGCCTCCATTACAACAGTGACGACATTTCAAAGGTACTTCATTGGCTGTAAAATGCTTTGGGACCTCCTGAGATTATGAAAGGCACTATAGAAATGTAAGTCTTTGTTTGTTTCTCTCTTTCATAATTACTCTGATTTGATTGATCCAGATATTATAGATTCGCCGTAGTCTTGGATTAAGAGCCCAGTTATTGAATGGAATATCAGTTTCCAGGGGTCACTGCTGGCTTTGGGCCATTCAGCTTCAATCCTTGAGATGCCACTCTGTATTTCTTGTATAAGACACATGGATGTTTGCTTCCTATGCTGGTTTAAAGTACCAGTGCATCGTGACATAAAACAACACGTGACACCTCTTCAAGTGTGTACTACGTCAATGATGACATCAGAGCCAACAGATTTCAAAGACATAGCTGGAGAAGCTCATAAGATAAATTGCAGTCAAATCTCATCAACATAAATCATTTCCAAGTGGCCACAGCATCTTACAGCTTATTTATAATTGTTTTGCAAAATTCACTTTTGTCGAGATGCTGCTGCAGGATTGCATCAGCTGGGGAAAGGTGGCAAGTCACTCACTCTCATTGGCTTTCAGATTCTCCTTACTTTTTATGGGTTGGAAGAAAGTGGGTGCATCAGCTAACTGAATTGGTTTGTATGATCCAATATCCTGCAGGTTTAACTGTGCCCTGAAGCACCATGTTTCTGTTGGGGAAAGCTTGTAGAGTTGAAGTTTTTTTTTAAATTGAGATGGTCCGTGGTACAAGAAGCTTACCAAGAATGGGAGAAAAGATGAGATTATCTCATTAAATAGTGATTAGGTGAGATGAACATGACAAGATACCAGACACTGAGGCGCTCACCCGAGCTGGCATGCCAACCATCCACACTGTATGGAGACAGTCATAACTAAGTTGCGCTGGTCATGTAGCCAGAATGCCTGACACTGGTTTACCAAAGCAAATCTTCTCCAGAGAGCTGGAGTCAGGGCTGCTCTCTCATGGCAGTCAAAGGAAGCACTACAAGGACACCCTGAAGGATTCACTTAGGAGTTTTGATAATGACCCCGAGTCTTGTACGAAGCTTGCCAAGGAACGCTGCACCCAGCACAACCAGGTAAAAAAGGGTGCGGCCTCCTTCCAAAGGAATTGTGTATCAGAGGAAGAAAGAAAATGCAAGGAGAGGAAATCCCGAGTCAGCAGCTCAGCCAAACTCAATCGTCTGCGGTGTCCTGCCCTATTTGCAGCAGAACCTTCCAGGTGCAGATTGGCTGTAGCAATCACCAATGTACCCACCGGAACCCTACCAAACACCCCAGATGATGGACATAGTCTCAAAGGGCGAGCAACGGTGATTAGGTTACACCAAACTTATTTTAAAAGTCTGTAGTATAGGGCAAAGGAGATGGAAGAAGTTCCAAGTTTTCGAGGACCTGGGAAAGAATAAGACTAATTTAGAGATGATAAGATGAGTTTGGGTTTCAGAACTGTGAGCTTCTGCAAGGAAATAGGGAATGTAAGATGGCTTCTTTAGAGCAGGGCAGAAGAAAGGAAGGTTGGGAGGCTGCATTGACCATGACTATTGATAACGCAGAGAGAGACAAGCACAGTTGTGATGAAGAGACGTTAGAAGATAGTGCCAGAGAAAATTATTCATCAGACTACAAGCTTCTTCTTATAAAATTAAATGAATATGCTGACTGACTTAAGGGCAGCTTTCACATGGAAGGGAAAGCACCATCAGAAGGTCATGAAGCAAAGGCAATTAACCATTAACATATTGTTTGTCTTTGCTCCATGACCTTCTGGTCAGCTATTCTGTGACCTTGTCCTATCAACACCTTCTCTTTTGTTATCTCTTGCCCCACCCCCTGCTTTTCTTGCTTAAAATCTTTTACACTTCTTATATCTGCCAGTTCTGATGAAGGGTCACTAACCTGAAATGTTAACTCTGCTTCTCTCTCCACAGATGCTGCCAGACCTGATGAGTATTTCCATCATTTCTTGTTTTTATTTCAGATTTCCAGCATCCGCAGTATTTTGCTTTTAGTTCAATCTGAAACCAAGGTGTTAAATTTGAATAAAAGAAATTATGAAGGTATGAGGGGCAAATTGGCTGAATGGATTGCAAAAATACATTACAAGGTATGACAGTACATAGGCAATGGATAGTCTTTAAAGAAATGTTATAGTTTACAGCAACTATACATTCCTTCAAGGCACAAAAGCCCCAAAGTAAAGGCAGTCAACCGTGGATAACAATGGAAGTTAAGGATTGTATAAGATTAAAAGAAAAGGCCTATAAAGTTGCCAGAAATAGTAGTAAACCTGAGGATTGTGAGGATTTTAGAATACAGCAAAGGAGGACAAAGAAACTGAGAAAGGGAGAATAGAATATGAATGTAAGCTAGCAAAAATATAACAATGGACTGTAAAAGCTTCTATAGGTATGTAAAAAGGAAATGTTTGGCTGAGACAAATGTGGGGCCATTACAGGCAGAGTCAGGAGAATTTATAATGGGGAATAGAGAAATGGCAGAGAAGCTAAATGATTACTTTGTGTCTGTCTTCACTGAGGACGATACAAGAGATCTCCCAGAATTAGAGATCCAAGGGATTAGGGGGAATGAGGAATTGAAGGAAGTTAGTATTAGTAAGAAGGTCATATTGGAGAAATTAATGGGGCTGAAGGTTGATAAATACCCAGGACCTGATATTCTACATCCCAGAGTGTTGAAAGAGGTAGCTATGGAGATAGTGGATGCATTGGTGATCATCTTCCAAATTTCTACAGATTCTGGAGCGATTCCTGCAGACTAGAAGGTCGCAAATGTCACCCCACTATTTAAGAAGGGAGGGAGAGAGAAAACAAGGAATTACAGGCCTGTTAGCCTTACATCACTCATTGGGAAAATGCTAGAATCTATTCTAAAGGATGTGATAAATGGACACTTGGATAATAATGATCTGATTGGGCACAGTCAACATGGATTTATGAATGGGAAATCACGTTTGATGAACCTGTTGGAGTTTTTTGAGGATGTTACTAACAGAATTGATAAAGGGGAGTTGGTGGGCGTGGATTTTCAGAAGGCTTTTGACAAAGTCCTCCACAGGAGGTTGGTTAGCAAAATTAAAGCATATGGGATAGGAGTTAATATACTGGCATGGATTAAGGATTGGTTAACAGGCAAAAAACAGAAAGTAGGAATAAACAGCTCATTCTCGCGTTGGCAGGCTGTGACTAGTGGAGTACTGCAGGAATCAGTGCTTGGGCCCCAGCTTTCACCAATATATATCAATAATTTGGATGTGGGGACAAAATGTAGTATTTCCAAGTTCGTGGATGACACAAAACTAGGTGGGAATGTGTGTTGTGAGGAAGATGCAAAGTGGCTTCGAGGGGATTTGGAAAGACTGACTGAGTGGGCAAGAATGTGGCAGATGGAATCTAATGTGGAAAAATGTGAGGTTATCCACTTTGGTAGGAGGAATAGAGGTGCAGAGTATTTCTTAAATGGTAAGAGATTAGAGAGTGTAGATGTACAAAGGGACCTGGGTGTCCTTGTCAATAAGTCACTGAAAGCTAACATGCAGGTGCTGCAAGCAATTAAGAAGGCTAATGGTATGTTAACCTTTATCGCAAGAGGATTTGAGTACAGGAGTAGTGAAGTCTTGCTTCAATTGTATAGAACCTTGGTTGGACTGCACCTGGAGTACTCTGTGCAGTTTTTGTCCCCTTACCTTAGGAAGGATATTATTGCCATAGAGGGAGTGCAACAAAGGTTCAGCAGACTTGTTCCCAGGATGGCAGGACTGTCCTATGAAGAGAAATTGGGGAAACCGGGCCTGTATTCTCCAGAGTTTCGAAGAATGAGAGGTGATCTCATTGAAACCTACAAAATACTTAAAGGGAGAGACAGGGTAGATGCAGGTAAGATGTTTCCCCTGGTTGGGGAGTCCAGAACCAAGGGACACAATTTAAAAACAAGGGGGAAGCCACTTAGGGCAGCGATGAGGAGAAATTTATTTACTCAGAGGGTTGTGAATCTTTGGAATTCTTTACACCAGAGGGCTGCAGAAGCTCAGTTATTGAGTATGTTTAAAGCAGAGATTGACAGATTTCTAAATACAAATGACATAAGGGGATATGAGGATAGTGTGGGGAAAAAGCATTGAAGTGGATGATCAGCCATGATCGTATTGAATGGTGGAGCAAGCTCGATGGGCTGAATGGCCTACACCTGCTCCTATGTTCTTATGTTCCTAAACAAGTTCCATTGTTGGAGGTCAAATTGGCACCACAGACAGATAGCCGAATATCTGAAACTTTCTTTGGGGATCTGGATAATCCAAAGGAAATAGTCAGTAAGTCTTCTTTGATCAAGGCTCAGCAAGCCGATTGAGAGTTAAGTAAAGTGGCACAATCGGCTCTAACTGAAGATGAAGCAAAGGGAGTTCCAGAAGGCTACTATACTAAAAATGGGATCCTGATGAGGAAGTGGAGACTTCCTCACAGACCTGTGGACGAAAATTGGACGGTAGTTCACCTGATTGTGGTGCTGCCCAAGTATTGCTCAAAAATGTTAAGGATAGCCCATGAAATTCCTGTGGCAAGACATGTGGGGATCTGGAAGACACAATCAGGTATAAGTCAACATTTTTACTGGCCAGGTCTTTACAAAGACATGGTGCAGTTTTGTAAAACATGCTATACGTACCAAAATGTGGGCAACCTGCCATAAAACTGGCACCTCTAATTCCCATACCAGTTTTTGAGGAACCATTTAGTAGGGTGTTGGTAGACTGTGTGAAACCTTTACCGAAAACAAAACCGGGATATCAATATATACTCACTACCATGGATATGGCTACTCAGTTGCCTGAGGTCAAAACCCTTGAGAACAATTTCTACTAATGTAGTGGTAGTGAAGTTAACCCAGCTCCTCATCAATATGGATGACCGATTGAGATTCAGTAGGATCAAGGTTTATGTCTAAAATTTTTCAGGAAGTTATGAGTAATCTGGGTATAACACAGTTAAAGTCTTCAGCTTACCACCCACAGACACAAGGAGTTTTACAATGATAACATCAGACCTTCAAAATGATGATCATACTGTCATGAATATCCCCATGATTGGGATAAAGGGATAGAATTTCTTTGTTTGTCATGAAGTATTCACCTAATTAGTCTACCGGTTTTAGTCCCTACGAATTAGTTTATGGACCTGAGGTAAGAGGTAAAAGGTAAAACTAATCAAAGAAAAGTTTTTACAACAGAGAGACAAATCTTTCGTGTTAGATTACATAGCCGTCTTCTGGGAACAGCTCACGAGAGCCTGCAAAGTGGCCCAGGAACACCTGAAAGCTTCCCAAACAACCAAGAAGAAATAGGCAGACAAGCATGCCAAGCTGATAGGCAGAAATTTTGGAATCTCCGGAAACAGCCTGGGCAGACTTATATAGAAATTGAGAGGGTCAAGCAAATTAACTTTGATCGTTGGATGAGGGCACTAAAGGTAGAGGCCACGTAAGAGACCCTTAGGGAAATAATTCTCCTGGACGAATTTAAAAATTCTCTCCCTCCGTTAGTAAGAACCCATGTAGAGAACCAGAAAGTTTCAACAGTCAGACAGGTAGCTGAGATTGCTGATGATTACGAGCTGTTTATAAGCCCAAACCCTTTGTCCATCACCCCCACAAACTCGAGAAGAATAGAAGGTGGGAGAGTGAAAGGAAGGCGACTAGCCAGGGACAAGAAGGGATAGTTGGGAACACCCTGGGATCTCCTCTTCAGGTCAGAAAGGAAGGTGCTGAGGGTGGAAGTGAGGTCCAAAAGCCTAAATGTTTCCATTGCCACAAGGTGGGACACCTTCATGAAGAATGCTGGAAGTTGCAGTGTAAACCCATGGGACTTAATGGGGTACATAAGGCCAATGCAGAGAAAGGGGCCCTGACCGAGAGTACGACAGATCAGGCTGTATCTCTGACTGCAGCTGTAAGGGCAAGTACAAAAACCACTGTGAGTGCGGGGGGTTGAACAACATGAGAGTTATAGGGAATTCTTGTCAAAAGGAAAAGTAACTCCTTATCCCTCAGCTAAGGCAGGTAAACCGATAGTTATACTTAGGGATACAGGAGCCACCCAAAATCTTTTGCTGGGGAAAGGCATGATCTTTCCACCAGAGAGCACATTGAATGCCAAGGTTTTAATGAATGGTATCGGCGGGGAGTATATACCCGTACCTTTGTATCGGGTGCACCTGGAGTGTGACCTACTGTCTGGAAGGGTAACCATAGAAATTATCCATAGTTTGCCTGTAGATGGAGTTGTCCTACTCCTGGGGAATGATTTGACATGGAAAGACCATGTGAAGTCAAAGAAGCAGAGCAGTTGCAGGAAAAAGTTCCAGGAATTTTTCCTTCATGTGTAGTGACCCAAGCAATGGTTAAACAAGTTCCATTGTTTGGGGTCAAATTGGCACCACAGACAGAAAGCCTGAAAAAGAATCGGCTGTGTCACATCAATATGTTGAAACAATATCACTGCCAGGCGGAGTTTAAGCAAGAACAGGTATGTCAGGTAGTAGGGACAGTAAAGGGTAAAAGGGATAGTGCGGATAAAGTAGAAAGAGGCCTAGATTATTCTCAAATTGAACCCCCTTCTAGCTCATACTGAATTAAGAGATTAGACAGTATGCTTTCATATTTAGATGCAGAACAACGAGAAGACCTAACATGCCTACTCACAGAATTTAAAGGAGTCTGTAGGGACAAACTAGGATGTACAACTTTAGTCATACACGATGTGGATGTAGGAGAATCCTCTCCTATAAAACAGCATCCTTATCGCTTAAGTCCAGAGAAACAGTAAAAGTAGAAATGCAATACATGTTGGAAAACCATTTAATTGAACCCATTCAAAGCAGCTGAAGTTCCTCAGTTGTGTTAGTGCATAAACCTGATGGTTCAACTAGATTTGCATAGACTACAGAAAGGTTAATGCAGTAACAAAGGCAGACTCCTAGACAATTCCTCGCTTGGAAGACTGTATTGACTGAGTTGGTAGTGCCACATTTCTTACCAAAATAGATTTGTTAAAGGGATCCTGGCAAATTCCTTTAACATCCCAAGCTAAAGAAATATCAGCCTTTGTCACAGCGGACGGTCTTTTCCAATGCCGAATGATTCCATTCGGGCTAAAAAATGCCCCAGCAACTTTCCAGACACTAATGAACCAGTGTTCCTAACTGTGTGGTTTACCTTGATGAGGTGCTGATATGCAGTGACACTTGGAAGGATCACTTGGAACAACTAGAAGCTCTATTTAGAAAATTACAGTTGGCTGATTTGGTGATAAACCTTGCCAAAAGTGCATTTACAAAAGTGTGGGTAACCTATTTAGGACATATAGTAGGGCAAGGACAAGTGTTGCCAAGAACAGCAAAAGTACAAGCATTGGTGGAGTTCTCTGTACCTAAGACTGAACAAGAAATCATGAGGTTTTTAGGAAAGTTTGTACCAGCTTTTAGCACAATTGTTGCTCCAATGACGGATTTGCTACAAAAAATGAAAGAAAAGGGACTGTGGTCAGGAGAGTGTCAAGCATCTTTTGAGAGACTGAAAGCCATTTTGGTCAATGAACCAGTGTTGGCTGCACCAAATTTCACTAAGCCCTTCAAGGTAGCAATTGATGCTAGTTGCCTGGGGGTCGGTGCAGTCCTGTTCCAAGAAGATGAAGTAAGCATAGAAAAGCCAGTGGGATACTTTTCCAAAAAGCTAAATTGACACCAAAAGAGATACTCAACAGTGGGCAAAGAAACCCGAAGCTTATGACTAGCTCTTCAGCATTTTGAAGTCTATGTCTGCCAAGTCTACAGAGAGTCATTGGTATATGCTGACCATAACACTTTGTGGAAAAATTCAAAAACCAGAATGCCAGACTAGTTTGATGGAGTTTACAATTGCAGCCCGATCACTTAAAGATGATCCACATTGCGAGGGAAAACAATATAATTACTGACGCTTTATCTAAAATTTAACTTTGCTTCAGGTTATCTGAGTACAAAGATGATACAAAGCCGAACTGTATTATTTACATGTAAAGAGTGAATGAGAATGAGTGCGTAAATATGTTTTAATATTTTTCATCTTTTTTTCCACACTTTGTAATAAAATGCATTTAAAATGGCGTTTCATTCCTTCAAGGATAGAAGTTATGAAAGTGCTTCGATTTTTAAAATATTTTTTGAAGACTCATGGTTAAAGATTGTAGAGATGGATTCCTTTGGAGGACTGAAGTAAGCCATAAATGCTGGACTTTGTTTCTTTAAAAAAAAGTCACTGGAAGGACTTTGTTTAAAAACACTTACTAGAAGTCACATGTCTTCAGCTAAGTAAACAGCAGGTGCTTTCTGACTATGGGAGTTGTTTTCAGAAAAGTGACATGTCAAAATTTATGGTGGTCAAAAGTTGGTTTCATTTTGAATAATGTTTTGAGTCAGTTAGGGGTCAGCCTGCTAAGAGAGAAGACATCAGTTCATCTTTTCTCCACCTCTTTAGGCAACACGATGAATCCAGTGTGATAGCTGAAACCCCTGATGCTGCATTTCTGCTGTAAAGCTTGACAGATTAATCCTCGTCGCCACCTGAAAAGGACTGCTGCAGAAAGATCCCAGTGACAGCCGTCTACGTGTACTTGCGATGTCAGAAGAAAGAGACATCTGATATCATTCCAAATCTTCTCCTTTTCCTTCAAGAGTTAACAAGTTATTGGGCCACAGTACTCTTTTTTGTTTTTTTGTAAAAATATCTCTGTAGAGAAAATTTCTTTACTTTTTCCTTTAACCGGTGTGTGTGTGCATGTGTGTGTTGCGTATTTAGAAGGGAATATATATATTTACTGTCATATTTCAAACTGTGTGTTAAAGCTTTGCATCTTTATTGACTAAGTCTTGTTTTATAATAAATTAATAAATTTGTTGTTTAATAAAGAAACCTGGTTGGTGTATTTTATTCTGAAATAAAAATAGTGTATAATTGGCCGTATCGGTAATTGGGTAAACATTTTAATATATGTTGTGACCCGTGGAGGAGTGGACCTAGAGAAAGACAGTGCACTTCTTCCACCTCGGTCGTAACATCACATATGAGAATACCTTCTCATATACCCAGGTCTCAGTGCTACCGTGAGTGTGTTGCAGAGAGGCAAGGAAGTTCTCCTGTTGCTCTGTTCCTCCATTTGGTATAACTACCATTCAACAGGTGTGTGCCCAAGCTGTGGTCAGGAGGATGGTACCAACTCATTCACACATCTTCACAGAATCACAGAATTGTTCCAGCGCAGAAGGAGGCCATTCAGCCCATTGTGTCTGCACTGGCTCTCCGAATGAGCAATTCACTTTTCAGATAACTAACTAATTCTCTTTTGAATGCCTCAATTGAACCTGCTTCCACCACACTCTCTGGCAGTACATTCCAAATCCTAACCACTCATTGCATGAAAAAGTTTTCCCCATGTCGCCATTGCCTCTTTTGCTAATTATCTTAAATCTGTGCCCTCTCCTTCTTAATTCTTTCATGTTTTGTCCTATCTACTCTGTCTAGACCCCTCATGATTTTGAATAACTCTATCAAATCTCCTCCCAACCTTCTCTTCTCCAATGAAAACAGTCTCAATTTCTCCAATATATCTTCATAAATTAAATTCCTCATCCCTTGAACCATACTCATTAATCTTTTCAGTATTCTCTCCAATGCCCTCATATCTTTCCTAAAGTGTGGCGCCCAGAACTGGACACAATCCTTCAGTTGAGTCTGAACCAGTGTTTTAAACAAGTTTAACATAACCTCCTTGCTGTTGTATTCTATGCCCTTATTAATAAAGCCCAGGATACTGTATGCTTTATTAACTGCTCTCTCAACCTGTCTTGCCACCTTCAATGACTTATGCACATTTACACCCAGGTCCCTCCTCTCCTGCACCCACTTTAGAGTTGTTCCCTTTATTCTATATTGTCTCTCCATGTTCTTCCTACAAAAATTAATCACTTCACACTTCTTCATTGATCTTCATCTGCCACCTGTCTGCCCATTCCACCAACTTGTCTATGTCCTTTTGAAGTTCTTTACTAACTTCCTCACAGTTCACAATGCTTCCAAGTTTCATATCATCCACAAATTTTGAAATTGTACCCTGGACACCAAGGTCTAGGTCATTAACATATATCTTGAAGAGCAAAACCAACACTGGCCCCTGGGGAACTCCACTACAAAGCTTCCTTCAGTCCAAAAAACATCCATTAACCACTACTTTCTGTTTCCTCAGCCAATTTCGTATTCATGTTGCCACTGTCCCTTTGATTCCATGAGCTATAACTTTGCTCACCAGGCCGCTCATGAGGAGCCCCTGGTACACACAATCCAACCTTTGCAGGGTCAAACCCACACTTGTCAGTTACCTGATGACCAATTAGAGGTTATGCTGTTTCAGTAGGTCAGCAGACTCTCTTTGTAGTCAAGGTGGCTCCAAGAGGACACACCTGGCAATGAAAGTTATGCACGAATTGACCATCTGTGGCACATTCAGTTGTTGAAATGTGATCCAGGTAGATCCAAAGTAATCTCAGGCAGTATTGATGATTGGATCACTAATGGAGAGTAGAGCTGCTATGAGGTACCGGGAATGCTTTCATTCTAACTCAGGTTACCTTGCATGTGGGTAGGATGCTCTAGCAAGATAGGCTGCAGGAAGTGATTCTCGTAAGCTGTATACTTTTAGCTATCAGTACTCTTGTGGACATGTAAGCCTTTGATTAGCCACCTCAATTCCAAAGAGATTACCTCTCCTCTACCTCAAGAGCACAGTCACTATTAGGTTGTGATTAACTGACAAACACCTAAGCTCTCTCGCCTTGGGTAAGTCGGATGAGTCCCTTCAAGGAGAGCTTGCTCACTCTATATTGGGCAAACCAAAACCCATTGAGTAAGTGTAGTTTTATATAGCTTGATTCTGAGCCTGTTAAACAAGGTTATGAATTTCAATGCATGCCAAACAGCCAGCTATATGAGAAATATACAGTGCTGAAAAAACTAATCTGATGACTGGACTAGGGAGGGAGGTGGGGAAGATATATCACACTGTGACGGAAATCACACCTGCCAAATGGTAACATATTAATTTTGTCATATGGAACACTACTTGAACCTTTTTTACTGGACATTGCACATAACTTGTTTAAAAAGACTACAGAGCTGAACAGTTGAAAACTTGGTTGCACATTTGCATTCTGAGAGACAGTTGAATAGAGAGACAATGGGAATGCTCTCTGATTCAATTAGCAAGATGGGTTTTGTCAATAGTGATGATCAAAAGACATTGAGAACTATTGACTTTGTAAGAGACAAAACTTCACTCTGAAGTCCAGCAAACCTCCAAGAAGTTGCTATTTCAAGCAAAGAGAGGTTTGCCTGGCCAGACTGGGGACTGTTTGAATTGTGCCTAGAGAAAGGTTTTTGGAAACTGCAACTGAACTCAACAAAGAAAGCGCCTCTCTCTCTCTCTCTCTCTCCAGCCAAGTCCCAGGAAAGCCATGGTGGCAGCGTAAGCCTCAAGACTATAGAACTTTACAGGCAACCACCGAGAAGACAATTGAAACCTCTCTCCAGCCTTCTGGTACCAGAGAAGCAAATCTGAAAGTGTGCACTTGTCCCCAGCGAGAACCCCAAGACCTCAACTTCAACCAAGGAATTTACAGCAAAAACAAAAGACAGTGACTCAATTTCATTTATTGCCATCCCTACTTCAACACCCCCTTAATTCTTTCTCCCCCCTGTATCTATTTGTGTGTGTGTTTATCTTGTATGCATGATAGCATGGTTTTGTCATGTATTTTAGTAACTTTAACCAAGTTAGTGACAAGGCTAATAAACTGACATCTTTCTTGTTTAAACCTAAGAAAACCTGTCTGATTGATTCATTTGCAATTACAATTAGAGAGCAGTGAGCAAGGACTCACTGAGGTGGTAAACTAAAAACATTGTGCTTTAAAAGATAAACCCTGTCACAGCCAAACCAGGAAAGGGGCAAGAGGGGAGCCTAAGACCCCGTCCCCAGCTGGTCATAACAGCTCCAACATAAAATGCCTTCAGCTCCTTATTCCTAGTGTCTCCAGATAACATCTGGTAAGTCTCATATCAGTATTGTTCCATTTTAAATTGGTGCTGGTATTTTCCCCAAAAGTAGTTTACAATAAGGCCTATGACCAGCTGTAGTATCCATTACAATGGCCAGCTATTAGCTGTCATTTCCACTAGTCTTCATGACACTGATGTCAGTGAATTTATAAATCTCCTTATTCACAACAAATAGCTTTCTAATTTATAACCTTGATGAGTAGTTAATTAACTAATGCCACCAGAAAAAGTGATGACTCTCATTGCTGTTTGTGGGACCTTGCTGTTCACAATATGGTTGTCACATTTACAAAACTTGAAAAGCAATTTGTTGGTTGTGCAGCAGTTTAAAATGTCCTGTATAGTTACAAACTTGCTTCTTTTATTTCTTAACAACTGGTATAGTCTAATGTCCAAGTTGATGGTGTGATGGTGTTGCCCTAAATTATAGGGTTGCTTACATAATTGCTTGAGGTTACCTGTTCCCCAGTGAGCAACAATTTATTCCCCGTCACCCCTTCTTAACCTCCTCTTTCCACCTTGCCCACCTGCCCCATCTCCCTTCCCTTCCGACCCCCTTGTCCACATCCCTATGCCCTCACCCATCACCCTCCTAAACTCACCCTCTCCCTCACCATCACCCTTCCCTTCACCCACCTCTCCCCCCATTAACCACCTCTTTCCCCCGTCACATACACATACACCCCTCACCACAACGCAGTTGATTTTTAAGCCAGTTTACAAGCTTGCAGCATATCTTGCAGGTGAAATTAGTTCATGCCAGCAGCATGTAACAGGCTGATGGCAAATCAGCAGTCTATCCTATATCATGCCTGAGTTTCTTTTCCATTGGATCTATTGACAGATCTGCTGAAGACCCATTTCACCCTGGAAAGTGCAATTTAGTCTGAGGTCGCTGTTTTTGATTCGGATGTTAGAAAATGTTCACATGCAGACTTGGCTTGTTCTTTGATTTTAGCTCTCTGCCCCTCCGCTCAGTAACTCCCCTAACAGGCTGGTTGAGAAAAATGGGAGCACAGTATTGGGGAGGGATTCAGGTCAAAAGACTTTTCACCCTATCATTCTCTGGCTGTTAATGTGACAAAAGTTTCAGCATTGGATTGCACCATTTACCTTTACTTTAGAGCTGTCCCCTTGATTGCCTGTGGCCTGCTGAGCCAGATTGGGTGCGATGGGCCCCATTTCAATTCCTGCTCTGTATTGTGCGTAAGTGTTAACCTAAGCTTAATTGGTAGCACTCGTGCCTCTGAGTCGTAAGGTTGTGGTCAGAGACTTGAGCGCATCATTTAGATTTCTATTTCATTGTGGTACAGAGTGAGACTTGCGCTGTTGGAGGTGACGTCTTTCGGACAGGATGTTTAGTGAAGGCCCTGTCTGTCCTCTCAAGTGAGCGTAGACGATCCCATCGGATTATGTGAAAAAGAGGAAGACAGTTCTCACTGGTATCCTGGCTAATATTATCTCTTAACCATCATCACTAAAAACAGACTATCTAGTCATCTTATTGGTGTTGCGGGATCTTGCTATGCGCAAATTAGCTGCTGTGCTTTCCTGCAAGTGACTTCAAAGTTACTGAGGGTGTGAATGGCATTATATAAATATAAGTTCTTTCCCTCTGTAATGGCTGATCTCAGCCAGTCTGGCAGTAATTGCCTCGCGTGGATTAGCTTGTCCAGGAGGAAGAAGTTAAAAAGCAAATGGTGAGGAAGAATTTGTGACAGAATTGCCTCTATTTTAGGCACAGTACTTTCCCTAGATGTAGTTTACAATGAGTTCTGATGAAGGGTCATCGACCTGAAACGTTAACTCTGTCTCAGTCTTCACAGATGCTGCCAGACCTGCTGAGCATTTTCCAGCACTTTCTGTTTTTATTTCAGATTTAAAGCATCTGCAGTATTTTGATTTTATTTGACATCTATAACAAGCTGTATTATCAATTGTACAGGCCAGCCTGCTCACCAGACCACACAAAATGAGGTTCCAACTCTGGTTGGACATATCCCTGGAGGTTTCATCACACAATCTCCCTCCTCCAACTGCCCTGCCAAGCGAGATGGCCTTTTCCCCAAACATTTCATATTTTTAATAATAAACAAGGGTGAAAGGTAATGAGAAGAAAAAAGCACACCAACATTTTTTAATGTCCCTATGATTTTTCTCCAGGGGATGCTCACTGCTGTGTCCTGGAGGTCACTCTTTAATTCCTGGAGAATACAGGACAATCCTGGAGGGATGACAATCCTAAATGAGGTTGGATTAATGAGATTACCAGGCTCCTTTCTGTCCAAAATAATACCCCTGGAAATCCCATCTGAACATGCTGCGATGAATTAAAAGGAAGGTTTGGCGAGGCAAAATTTAAATACGCACATTAACCCTCTGGAATGAGGCAAGGGGTCAGTTTTTGGAAAAAAATATGGAATGATTGAGGAATGGGAGTTGGGGGGGGTGGGGTACGACCCCACTTGAAGTCATTTTTAATTCAAGTGGAGATAACGCAAAAATTATTTCAGCATTTTCTCTCTTTTCTGCGGTTTTCACGAAAGCGTCTTTCGAAAACCTGGGTGTGTTGATCTTTAAGGGCTGATATGTCAATGGAGTCCTAGGCTAACTCCTTGACACCGCCTGCTAACAGGGATGTAAATGTAAAAAGGTAATGCTCGTCAGCTGCTGACAGGTCTAAATGGCCCTTTTTAGCTCACTGTGAGGAACTGTCATAAAAAAAACATTAAAATGCAGATCCAGACAGCTGAAACTGCCATGCACATCATTATCAGCAAATGGTGTAAGTATCATCGCCATGATTCCACCAGTTTAGTAAATGCATTCAATTTTTTTTTGTTGCCTGCAGCCTTGAGATGAAGTGCTGTCAAAAAAAAAAACAACACAGGACTTCTGTCGCCAGATCCCAGGCATTCAGAGAGATGCAGCGTTCGGGCTCGAAAATATTCAGCTACAGAATTCAGCTCCAGCTGATTCCTTTTCCTCATTTATGTTTCTGTAAGGCTCATCTCATAGGGAGAGGGCTAACTTCGTACTTCATTTTACAGGGAACGCTCGCACCCCCCCACCCCCCCAACCCCTACCACTCTCCTCGGGAATACAGACTACCCACCACACAACAATAAAATGACAGGAGGATTCTGGACAGTGAGAAGTTTTACTATTGCCTTCCATCGCAACTCTGGCTCTTAACAAAGGTCCAACGTGACTGAGGATACAAATTAGTCAGAGCTCATCATCCTGCATCCAACTGGTCTCTCCAGTCAAACAGCCTTTCTTGACCAATATTTTTATAACTGATGAAATTGAAAAAAAAATACACAATTTCTTTTAATGTCGCTATGATTTTGCTCCCACGGTTGCACATATCAGTGCTCAGGAGATGGATCTATAATCCCGACCATCTCCGGGACAATCCTGGCGAGTTGGAAAGGCTGGAGCGATGGGGATTTTTTGCAGTCAGTACTGGAATGGTGGGACCTTGGAGAAGTGCAGCACTTGCCCAAAGTGTAATGGTATGATCCCATGGGGT
Organism: Heterodontus francisci; assembly: GCF_036365525.1. Taxonomy (NCBI): domain Eukaryota; kingdom Metazoa; phylum Chordata; class Chondrichthyes; order Heterodontiformes; family Heterodontidae; genus Heterodontus; species Heterodontus francisci. The sequence goes on from NC_090382.1 coordinate 23,622,870, forward strand.
TTTTCCAAGAGCAGGCCAGGCTTGTGTTGGGGCCCTCACAGGCAGGAGGAGTGTGGGAATTAGCTTTTTAAAGGCTGTAGTTGCTACTTAAAGGGACTCACCATGAAACATGGGAGAAACAAGGAGCAGAGCTGCTCATTTTTCTGAAGCCTCTTTGGAATTGCAGCAAAGGAGCGTTGCCCTCTTAGTCATACCAGGGCAACCTCTCTTGTTAAGCAATGCTCAGGCTGCTTGGCAGAAAGTGACAGAGTTAATGCTGTGCCCACCATGCAGAGAATCTGGAACGAGATAAAGAATTAGTACCCACAGAAAATCTGACAGGATAAGGCCAGACATCCTTATACTATTATGTAGAAGAGCGGGGGCGTTCTCCCTAGTGCCCTGGCCAATAGTCATCCTCAACTAACATCACTGAAATTGATTATCTGGTAAATATTGCATTGCTGTTTGAGGGACCTTTCTGTGTGCATATTGGCTTTCCTGGTTCCCACATTACAACGATGACTACATTTACATTGGTTGCAAAGCCTTTGTGACATCCTGTGGTTGTGAAAAGGATGATATATATGCATGTCTTTCAAGTCTTTTGGTATTCCAAATAGAATGGCAAAGTAACCCACCAGTGCTATTTAAAGGAGTCATCAACAATTTGCATGTTAGTTGCTGATGACTTTTGACTGGCTCTGTTTAAATTTGCGGAAATACTTAAGGAGTTGTTTATAGTTGGTGAAGTCTACAGGGAGTGATACTGCACATGAAGAAGGCCTTGGTTGTGACTGAAGGCTTCTGGTCAGACCATTTGCTCCCAGTCATGGGTGCTGCAGTTGCAATTCTTCTTGCAGCATGACAGGAAGATGGAGCAGAGGCAGCAAAGGAGAGGATGAGCTGCTCACAGAGGGAGGAACAGGAGGGGAGAAGGGCTCTCAGCAGGAGACATCCAGCACTCACCAGTGCGGTTGTCCCAATTCGTGGTGGTCTTCACAACCTGGCCATCATGAAGGAACAGTCATTACCACCAGGGATTTAGTGAGCATCTCAAGAGGAGGAGGAGGAAAACGAAGAGAAGGAGGAAGGGTAGAGGCAGCTGAAACAGTCACATTCCAGCCAGGCTGGTTGTGATCGCCTCATTTGATTCCAGTTCCACTAAACACAACCCCAAATATTCATTGTACAACAGTCCCACACATTACCATCCCTCTGCTGAAGACCATCACAGCATCCTCTTGGCTACAATGCCGAAATAAATGCAACGACAAAACAACCATTCCATACCAACTTTATCCAACAAATCATCCAATATTGCATACAAAACTCAAATATTTACCCTTGTGCATTCTCTTAGTGCCTGTCTTGCGAGTGCCTTTGCCGGGCCTCATGCTCCTCTGCAGGGCTCCCCCAGTGGCTGCACCATGGCTGGTGGAAGGCTGCTGACTTTCACTAGAGGAGATTGCAAATGGCCTTGGTGGATGACCTCAAGCAGCTCCGGGCCTAGAAGGCCCGGCTTCAGACTGTACCACCTTGGCATGGGCGGCAGTAGTGCTGGCTGAGAGGCAACAGCAAGAGCACTGGCGGAGTGGCAGTGGTGAGAGCATGAATGCTGTCATCCTGAGAGAAGGCAGCAGGTTCGTGCACCATGGAACCACTGCCACTCTCCTGCGGTAGTGCCTCAGCATTCCTAGTAATCTGTTGGAGGACAGATTGCTGGACTGCTGTGACACCCTGCAAGTCCCTTTGAGTACTGGTATCCGCAGCCATGATAGCAACAGTTTGAGCTTACATTGGAAACGAACTGAGATTTCATGACCTCAGTCTGAGCTTCCACTGTAGCACTCAGATATTAGATGGCTTCTGCTTGTGCAGCAAGGGAAGCTGAGACATCCACCACCAGGCACTGTATCATGGCCAGGTCTGTAAGTGCTCTCCTGCAGTTGGCCACCACTTCCACGCTGGAAAGGATAGGCCCCAAGCTTTGCACAAAACCTTGTGCCAAGTTGCTGCCGGACCCCTCCATGCTTCTTGACATTGGCCACAAGCTTTCTGACAAGCCTGACAATTTTCCAAGCTTTTCACGATGCATATCCATCAGCCTTTTTCTGTACACTGCCCCAGCGAATTCCTCATCTGAGTCCTCTATCCTCCGGGGAATTGGCATCCACAATACCCTTTCTCCCTGCCCTGGCTGCAGGCTGCTTGTGCCCGGTGACTCAGCATATGCAGATCCCACCTCTATGCAATCCTCTAAGGTATGCCCAGCGACAGTATCTGAGCTGGTGACTGCGAGTGTGAAATCGAGAGATGGTGTTTCTTCATCATCAGTCTCCTGTTCCTTTTGGCCTTCCCTCTGCTGCACCACTGCCTGGCCAGGTCGCAGCTCTTGGGTATCTGAAAGATGGAAGTGCCAATCCCCTACTGGTCAGTTGGTTGTGTGCCATCTTGTCCGCAGGAGAGAAGGAATTGTGTCAGTGCGCGTAGTGCAATGTAATAGGGTGATGTGACGTTCATGGGTGAATAGCTGGCAGTGTATGCAAGCTGTGAGATGTAGGTGTGAAGTTTGCAGCAACGCTAAGTGTGTGAGGTGTAGCTATGAATGTGAAGTATGAGTCGTGCTTGGTGGAAATTGTTGGTAGGTGAGTGAAGAGGGTGGGGTGCATTGAGCAACAGGTAAGGTAATTGTAAGGATGTGATACTTGAAGATGAATTCACTGACCTTGACCACTCATGTAAGGTCATTAAACACTTGCAGCATCTCATCCAGGTCCGTGGGGTGACAGTTTGCATGACCTCCATGTTTATCTGCTCCCATTCCCTTCGGACCCTCCTGGTCCTCTATGGGAAGAGGATCTCTCTCCTTCTTTACACCTCCTACATCAGAAAACCTGAAGCCAGCTCTCTATAATGCTGCACCATCTTTATTATTCTGTAGGTCAGATGCTCTTCTACAAGGACTTCCAGCAGCTGCTGCCGACAGAATACGCCTCCCATTTAAGAAGTGCAGGTTGGCTTACTAGCTTTCTTCTGGCTGTTGGTGCAATGGTATGTGTTTTGGAGCTATCATTTATATGGATAGAGTTTGAATACTCTACATTGAGTGGTCTGGCTGGCATTGAAGTAGTTTTTAGTCATTTAAAATCTTGTGCTGAAACAAGTTGCTTCCAAACATGCAAAAACAAAATACTGCAGATGCTGGAAATCTGAAATAAAAACAGGGAATGCTGAAAATATTCAGCAGGTCAGGCTGCATCTGTGGAGAGAGAAACCGAGTTAACGTTTCAGGCCGATGACCTTTCACCAGAACTGGAAAAATTTAAAAGTACAACAAATTTTAAGCAAGTACTGAGACAGGGAAAAGGAATAAGAACACAAGAAATAGGAGCAGGAGTAGACCATATGGCCCCTCAAGCCTGCTCTGCCATTCAATACAATCTGGCTGATTCTTGGATTCAACTCCACTTTACTGCCTGCTCCCCAAATCTCTTGATTCTGAGAGATCCAAATCTGTCCATCTCAGCCTTAAATATATTCAACAATGGAGCATCCACAAAACCTCTGTGGTCGACAACTCCATCAAGGCAGCATTTGACCGAGTATGGCATCAAGGAGCCCTAGCAAAACTGGAGTCAATGGGAATCAGGGGGAAACCTTTCCATTGGTTGGGGTCATACCTAGCACAAAGGAAGATGGTTGTGGTTGTTGGAGGTCAATTATATCAGTACCAGGACATCATTGCAGGAGTTCCTTAAGGAGGTGTTCTAGGCTCAACCATCTTCATCTGCTTCATCTGTGACCTTCCCTCCATCATAAGGTCAGAAGTGGGGATGTACGCTGATGATTGCACAATGTTCAGCAACATTCGTGACTCCTCAGATACTGTAGCAGTCCGTCTCCATAGACTGAAAGACCTGGACAACATCCAGGCTTGGGCTAAGTGGCAAGTAACATTTGTGCACACAAGTGCCAGGCAATGACCATCTCAAACAAGAGAGAATCCAGCCATCTCCCCTTGATGTTCAATGGCATTACCATTGCTGAATCCCCTACTATCAACATCCTGGGATCACCATTGACCAGAAACTGAACTGGACCAGCCACATAAATGCTATGGCTACAAGAGCAGGTCAGAGGCTGGGAATTCTGCAGTGAGTAATTCACACCCTGTCTCCCCAATGGCTGTCCACCATCTGCAAGGCACAAGTCAGGAGTGTGATGGAATACTCTCCACTTGCCTGGATGGGTGCAGCTCCAACAACATTCAAGAAACTCGACACCATCCAGGACAAAGCTGCCCGCTTGATTGGCACCCCATCCACCACCTTCAACATTCACTCTCTCCACACCAATGCACAGTGGCAGCAGTGTGTACTATCCACAAGATGCATCAATTCATCAAGGCTCCTTAGACAGCACCTTCCAAACCCATGATCTTTTCCACCTAGAAGGACAAGGGCAGCAGATACATGGGAACACCATCACCAGCAAAGTTCCCCTCTAAGCAACACACCATCCTGACTTGGAACTATATCACCGCTCCTTCACTGTTGCTGGGTCAAAATCCTGGAACTCTCTTCCTAACAGCACTGTTGGTGTACTTACCCAACATGGACTGCAGTGTTTCACGAAGGCAGCTCACCACCACCTTCTCAAGGGTAATTAGGAATGGGCAATAAATGCTGGCCTAGTAAGCGATGCCCACATCCCCCAAACAAATAAAAAAAAAGATTCCCTACCCTCTGAGTGAAGAAATTCCTCTTCACCTCAGTCTTAAATGAACGACCCATTATCTTGAGATGGTGCCTCCATGTTACAGCCAGGGGAAACATCCTCTTAGTACCTACACGGTCAAGTCCCTTCACGATGTTCATTGAGATCACCTTTCATTCTTCTAAACTCCAGAGAGTGTAGGCCCAATTTACTCAGCCTGTCATTACAGGACAACCCTCTCATCCCTGGAATCAATCTACTCAACCTTTGTTGTACCACCTCCAATGCAATTATATGTTTCCTTAAATATGAAGACCAAAACTGTGCACAGTACTCAATGTGTGGTCTCACCAAAGCCCTGTACAGTTGTAGCAAGACTTCCTTATTCTTGAACTCCAATCCCTTTGCAATAAAGGCTAACATGCCATTTGCCTTCCTAATTGCTTGTTGTACCTGCATGTTAACTTTCTGTGTTCTTTGTACGAGTACACCCAAGTCTCTCTGAACATCAACATTTACAAGTTTCACACTTTTAAAAAAATATTCTGCTTTTCTATTCTTAATACCAAAGAGAATAAAGAACAAAAGGGAAGGTCTGTGATGAGGTGGAAGGCAAGTGATTAAATGACAAAAGGGATGATGATGTAAGGCAAAAATGGGATGGTAATGGGACAAGTAAAGAAACAAAAGATGGGTCTAGAGGAGATGTAAATGAGAATAGCAGAATCATTGTCAACAACTTCTGTCCAAAAACAAATAACACAAAAAAAGGAGGCAAAGGTTATGATCTGAAATTGTTGAACTCAATGTTGACTCCAGAAGGCTATAAAGTGCCTAACTGAAAGATAAGGTGCTATTCCTTGAGCTTCATTGGAACAATGTAGGAGGCCAAGGACAGAGAGGTTAGAGTGGGAGTGGAGCAGGGAATAAAAAGGACAGGAAACTGGAAGCTTGGGGTTACCCTTGATGACTGAACGGCGGTGTTTCTGCATTTAGACTCCCCAATGTAAAGGAGATCACTAAAATAAAAGCAAAATACTGCGGATGCTGGAAATCTGAAACAAAAACAAGAAATGCTGGAATCACTCAGCAGGTCTGGCAGCATCTGTGGAAAGAGAAGCAGAGTTAACGTTTCGGGTCACTGACCCGAAACGTTAACTCTGCTTCTCTTTCCACAGATGCTGCCAGACCTGCTGAGTGATTCCAGCATTTCTTGTTTTTGTTAAAGGAGATCACATTGTGGGCAATGAATACTGGGTACTAAATTGAAAGAAATACAAGTAAATTGTGATTTCACCTGGAAGGACCGTTTGGAACTTTGGATGGCAAGAAGAATGAAAGTAAAAGAGCAGGTGTTGCATCTTCTGCATTTGTATGGAAAAGTGCCGTAGGAAGGGGAGGCGGTGTTGGAGGTGATTGAAGAGTGGACCTTTGGAATGCTAAAAGGGTAGGCGACAGGAAGAAGGGAAGATGCGTTTGGTAGTGGCATCATGTTGGAGGTGGTGGAAATAGCGGAGGATGATCTGCTGAATACAGAGGCTGGTGGGGTGGAAGGTCAGGACAAGGGGAAGCCTATCATATTTATCGGGGCCGGTGGGGTGGAAAGTGAAGTGATGAGAGCAGAAGTGCAGGAAATGGAACGGACATGGTCGAAGCCTCTGCCAATTATACTGTGAGGAGGTTGGGGAATCCTCAGTTAAGGAAATTGGAAGCTATATCGGAAGTGCTAGTATGGAAGATTGCATCATCAGACGGATGCAACGGAGACAGAGAAAGTGAGAGAATGGAATCAAGTCCCTACAGGAAGCTGGGTGTGAAGAAGTGTTGTCAAGGCAGCTGTGGAAGTCAGTGGGCTTATAGTTGTCAATAGCCTATCCCCAGAAATGCAGACATAGAGGTTGAGAAAGGGAAGGTAGCAGTTGGAGATGGAACATGTGAAGGCAAGAGAAGAGTGAAAACTGGAAGCAAAATTGATTAAAACTTTGCAGTTCAAAATGAGAGCAGGAAATGGCACCAATAAAGTCATCAATGTATCAGAAAAAGAGGTGAAGGAGGTGCCCTGAGTAGGACTCTGCTGCGTGTTAGTGGAGACTGTACACAAAGACTGACTTCTCCAGATGGGATCAGTAATGCAATATTGTGGGTTCTTTATTGAGTAATGGTAGAGCAGCTATTATATCGAGATAATAAAAGCAAAATACTGCGGATGCTGGAAATCTGAAACAAAAACAAGAAATGCTGGGTCCGAAGAAGGGTCACTGACCCGAAACGTTAACTCTGCTTCTCTTTCCACAGATGCTGCCAGACCTGCTGAGTGATTCCAGCATTTCTTGTTTTTGTATTATATCGAGATGCTCACTGTACAGGTGTTTCTTCAAGACTGCATGACACTCAGAATCACGTGGTGTGTTACATCATAGCTCTAACATGACTAACATGATCCTGTAGCCACACCTCTTAAAGGTGTACACACACAACATCCCCTTTTTCCCAAAAGGAAAAGATGAGGAACATATTTACATATTTGAACATCTCTTTTAGGCAAGTAGGAGTTAACTATATACATGTACAGAAAAGTGATATGAGATAATACAAAGAAATAAGAATATGCAAGAACATCAATCACGAAAACGTAAAGGTGATTTGATAACTCTGCCAGATTTTCAAACAGGGTAGCAATTCTCAGATACTGGAATAGATGTTTGTTTGTGAATTGGATTTCAAGGAAGAAGAATGTGTAGACTCTGCTTGAGATGTAGTCTTTGATCTTGTATGAATTACAACGGTGTCTTCAATGGACTTGGAATTATGAACAGCTGTGATTTGACTTTGGTTACGATGCAATGTAGCATCAGTAGGTGTAGTTACTTCATAAGAATGTGGTTCTGGTTGATTTTGAAAATTTTTGCAGAACTCCATGTACTAGTGATAGGATGTTTGGTGGTAACTTGCTGACCAATAGTTAATTTGGGCAGCTCACTCCCAGTGTGATTGTCATGCATTTCTTTCATTTTCCTGCAGTGTTCTAGAAGAACATCTCTAACCTTAGGGTAGACAGATAGGTGGAAGCCAGAAAGATCCGTATGAACCTGATTCCTGAACATGAGTTCAGCTCGGGACGGAAGGGCGGAGCTCAGCGGAGTTGCATGGAGGTGGAGCATGGCAATGTGCAGATCCTGACCCATCTGCTGGCACTTGAGAATCAATGGCTTGACAGTGTGAATCATGGATTCCGCAAGGCCATTGGAATGTGGGTAGTGGGGTGATGATATGGTATGCTTAGCACCCCATTTCAGGCACATGGCACAGAACTGTCTGCCAGTGTACTGTTATCGGGGATCATCTCCTCTGGTGCTCAAAACAGACTGAAAATAGCACTGAGAGTGCTCGTGACCATGTGTCCTGTCGGCAAGCGCTGATTAGATCTTTAGAGAAATAATTTGTGACAATAAGGTATTCAGTGTTGTGAACATGAAACAGATCTTAGCCCATGGGGCTGCAACAACCTCGTGGGGGATAAGGGGTTCTCTGCACTGACTTGGCTGGTGAGCCTGACATGCCTGGCAGGCTTGGACAGAGGACACAATGTCATTGTGAATCCCTGGCCAGCAGACAGTGTCCCTGGCCAATCACTTGGTGCAGTCAATGCCCACGTGTGACTGGTGAAGCTGCTAAAGGATATCTGCATGTAGTAATGCATGGATCTGGACCTGTCTACCCTTGAAAATGACACCATGCGCAATTCCAGCTCGTCCCCGAAGGCCCAGAATGACCTAATGGACTCAGCTATATCCCAAATGGAATCCAGCCAGCCTTGCGCTATGGTCTTCCAAAGCTCCTGGAAGGTGGAGTCTGCCCTCATCCCTGCTCGCAACTGGTCACACTTCCGTTGAGCAAGGTGGACTAGGTCAATGGACTTTACGACCTCTAACTCGATGTCGACAAAGTTGACTTGCCATTCCACTGAAACGTCTTCAGCGTTCGCCAGGTTGGACAACCAGCTCAGTGCGTGGGAGGTGGTCATCAAATTGTATTTCACTTCAGTCATAACCTTGTATCTTCACCAGTAGTCGCTGGAGGTGTGGAGGTGCGGTCATCAGTGGCTCACGCCAAATCATCTCCAAAGGCTTGTGGTTTACCACAAAGCATTTGCTAAAAAGATATGTAAGGAAGCATGTGATGCTGAAAACGAGACCCAGAGTCTCCCTCTCATAATGTGAATAGTTGGCTTGTGCTTGCAATAAGGCTTTGGACATGAAAGCGACCGGTCACCTCTTTTGAAGTAGGCAGGCGTCCAAGCACTTCTGTGAGGCATCCACCTCCAGCATCGTATTTCTGCAGTCATAAAACAGTGGTACTGAAGCACTCTCAGTCAGTGAAGTCCTCAGTTGGTCGAAGACATGTTGATGGTCTTCCTATCAGAGAAAGTGGATGTCCTTCTTTAGGAGATGTCTTATTGGCACTGCCTTCTGAGCAAACCTGGGATGAAGGGGGAGGGGAAATTGAAGAGACCTAGGCATCGCTAGAGGTCCTCTTTGTCCTATGGGACACACATCGCACAGACATTCTCAATTTGCCAGGACCTGGTCGGAGTAGATGAAGTCGAAAGAATTACTTTGGCGGACATGAAGTTGACACTGACGGCTGTTGAAAACCAAACCCTCCCTTCATGCTGTACACGTGAGGACATGCAAGTTGCGGTCGTGCTCTAGTTCTGCCTACTACGGCGATATCATCAGCAATGCACACGCAGCCAGGCTCTGACTTTTGATGCAGTCCATGTACTGTTGGAACACATTCTGGCTAATGGATAAACCAAAAGGGAAGCCCTGAAAATAGGTTCTGCCAAAAGGAGTGCCAAAGGTGGTGATTTCCTGTGAGCACTTAACTAAGTGTATGGGCCAGTAGCCATTCTTGGCATCAAGTTTGGAGAAAAAATGAGCACCCGCAAATTGGGGGGACGAGCACCTCGAGGGTCAGAATTTTGTATTTTCATTGTTTCAGAGCACGATTCAGCCTGCGGGGGTCCAGACACATATGTAAGGAACTGTCCTTTTTCACCACACAGGTGAGAGAGCTGCACCAGTCAGTATGGTTTTGGACATGACGAATGATGCCATCTGTCTCCATCTTGTCCAGCAAGGTCCGGAGCTTGGCCTCTATATGGATGCTGGACTTCCAGGGTGGGTTGATGGTGGGTGTAGTATCCTCATGGAAGTGCAATACGGCATCCCTTTTGAAGCTGTCTATTTTGTCAAAGCAGTCAGAGTACACTGAAGTAAGATCCACAATGGACCAAATTGGTGTATCTTCTAGAGTCAGTTCATTCCCAGGGAAGTGGCCAATACCATGGATATTCACCCAGGGTCAGATCCCTGCATGCCTGTTGTCCAGAGATGGCAGGTCCTGTCATTTGAATAATATAGAAAAGTTGGGGTTTCCAATCCAAATCATTGTAACAGCACTTAATCGTATTGGATGTGAGACAGGGGATCGGAGACCCATTGTAAGCAGTTAGCTGAGCATTGATCCGAATTATCTTGTAAGATGTGTCAGGGTAGAATGTTTGCACTGATACCCGTGTCCACTTTTGCCCAGAGTAAATGTGTGCCCTCTTTTCCTGGACAGGAAATACGAATGAATGAAAATGCTTCCAGCAAAGTAATCAAATCAGTGTGCTCGGAAACATTGATGGTATGGAATGACTGTTCCGCTCGTTCACTTATGCCTGTACTCTGATCTTTGGGATCAGTAGTGTTAGTATTACCTGAAACTTTGAGAATGAATCGGTTCTGTCGTGACAGAGAATTGCAAAGCTTGTCAGGGTGCGAAGTTGTCCTATGGTTCAACTGTTTGCGTTCAGGACTCTTGCCTGCAGTGTCTGTCTTAGCTTTGTGACATTGTGGTTTCCAATGACCTCTGACACCACATGCTTTGCAAATGGATCTAAGTGCTGGACAGGCTTTAGGCGAATACAAAAGACCACACTTTCTGCATGGTGTCTTGGATTTGGAATCTCTATTCAATGTACCTATGGTATTTGTTATACATAGAGATTGAAGGTTTTGTTGCCCCGCGATGATGGGCTCAAATCTGCGACTATCCTTCAATAAGGCGTCAACTGCGTACTCTTTGAGTTTGTCCAAAAGATCCTTTTGGTAGAGTTCCATCGGTGTGGATGCAATTGCAAGATCGATGATGCGATCTGCCAGTTCGGAGTCAGTAAAATCACCACTCTTGGCCCTTGGCACGACAACGAGTGACAAACTGGTCTATGGACTCACTGCGCTGTTGCCTGAAAGGCAAGAGTTGAAGTCGGTGTACTCTAAAATTGAGCCTCAGGAATAATTGGTCTTCTGGAGTGGACCAAATCTTTGCAGGATCCTTCTGTTCTTTGTCATTAAGACCAGAGGTGTTGACAGATGTAGTCTCTCTTTGCCAATAGCTTTGCAAATCTTTACTGCTTGCTTCTGTGGATCAGTAATGGCTAGGTCGTCAAAACAAAGGTTTACTCTGCTTGAAAAGAAGAAACTCTGAAAGCAGGTCAGATACTTTCCAATTTATAGTAGGAAAAAGTGTTGCCATGATTGTTTCATTGCACCTAAATACTTCAGGGTAGTGGTAATGTCACTGAACTAGTAATCCAGAGGCCCAAGGTAATGCCCTGGGGACACAGGTTCAAATCTCCCATGGCAGCTGGTGGAATTCAATTAGTTAACAAATTCAATTAGTTAAGAAAAATCTGGAATTGAAAGTTAGTTTCAGGATTGGTGCCATGAAACTATCATCCATTGTCACAAAAACCCATTTGGTTCACTAATGTCCTTTAGGGAAGGAAATCTGCCCTCTTTGCCTGGTCTGGCCGACATGTGACTCCAGACCCACAGCAATGTGGTTGACACTTAATTACTCTCTGAAATAGCCTAGCAAGTCACTCAGTTGTCGAGGGCAATGAGGACAGTTAACAAATGCTGGCCTTGCCAGCGATGCCCACATCCCATGAAAGAATTTAAAAAAACACAGATAGAAAGATAAGCTATGAAGGCAAATAATAGAAAGACTTGCAGTACCATTTCTGAACAGACTTGGATGGTGTGGTGCTGTCTTCTGCAATTAAAAAAGAGTTCAGTTTCACTGGTGAGCTGGTTTGGAGATTATGAGATTATGGCGCTGTCTGTTGCTGTGGAGATGTGACGTAGTACCACTAATGAACAGGCTTGGAGGTTATGGCGCTGCTGCCAGATTTGTGCACTGTTGGCTGAGCCCCACCCACGTAGGGTGGATTAGAAGTGAAGAAAATCAAAAGTCCAAAACTGTATGGTGATTTTTCTTCGAAAAATAGTAATAGCGATTGCTCCTCCTGAAAACACAATGAAAAACTCTCCTCTGTTCTATGTCTTGACTGTTGTCCGTTCCGCTGTTCATCAATGGATTGCAGCACTCCCCATATTGAAACTATGGCAATTTTGTTCTTGACCCAGTAGCCCATTGCCGCGATGGCATTAAACCATCCGATGGACCTCACAAAAGTAACAGGGTCTGTTACCTTTGTATAACATTCAACTCACCCAGACTTCCTCACGTTGCTCCTGATGTGAGAAACTGGCCTCAGAGTCCTAGCGTTAATCGAGTCAACAGGAGTTTGCAGCCACTTGACTTGCCACCCCAAAGTGAAAAGAAGCTTCTGCTCACTGCACTGCTTCCAAGGTAAGAAGGCTGAAACTGCCAGGGTGTTGGAGATCCAGATCGTTGCTGAGTAGACTTGAGAGAAATAAAAAGACTTGTAACGTAGTCTGATCTTCCAAGAGGAAAAGAAGTGCGCTCCCTTCAGAATCCGAACACAGTTATCAACTTGTAACGTGTCTAGTTCTTCTAAAAACACAGTGGTCTTAACGTATTGTGTCTTTGGGTCTTCAGAAATCTCACCGCTGCCAATGTTGCGTGTTCCTTGAATCTCTGTGTTAGTAGAGACTGTACACAAAGACTTACCACTCCGGATGGGATCAATAATGCAATATAGTGGGTTCTTTATTGGATAATGTTAGAGCAGCTAGTACATTGAGATGTTCACTGTACAGGGATTTATTCAAGACTGCTAAACACTCAAAATCATGTGGTGCGTTACATCATAGCTCTTACAAGACTAACATGATCTTGTAGCCACACCTCTTAAAGGTGTACACACACAACAGACTGGAACAAAGAATGTTCCACATATTGCACAAAAAGTCAGACATAATTAGGACCTTTATGGGTTCCCATAGCAACACCTTTTATTTGGAGGAAGACGTTTCCAGACATGGGGTCCTGGTAGGGTTTCCTCTGGAATTGAACATGACTGGGAGAATGAAGAGAAGCCGCGCAGAGCTCGACAAGCTGTTAGAGGAGGGAGAAGGAGGAAGAGGAGAAGAGCTCTCCGCAGGAGGCCATATCCACAGGGAGCAATTTTCTTACCTCAAGACATGAGATATCTTTGCTTTACAAAAAGGACTGTGACTGAAATCTGCCAACGGCTTCAGCCACAAATGCAACCTCAAAATGGGAAGCAACAATGATGGTAATGCTATCGAATGTCAAGGGGAGTTGGCTCTCTCTTGATGGAGATGGCCATTGTCTGACAATTGTGTGGTGTGAATGCTACTTATCCTTCATCACCCCAAGCCTGGATGTTGTCCAGGTCTTGCTGCATGGACTGCTTCATTATCTGAAGAGTTGTGAATGAAGCTGAACACTGTGCAAGCAGCCCCACTTCTGACCTCATGGGAGGGAAGATCATTGATAAAGCAGTTGAAGATAGTTGGCCCTAGTATACTTTAATATTTAATGTGCATTAGTATTTAGTGCTGTTTAACATTTAATGGCGTTTCTAACAGTGCATGGTATCAATGTATGGTTCTGAAGCTGAACAGATCTCTTCTGAAACTTGGCCAATGCGCCTCAACATTACAACCAAAGAAAAGCTGCCTATACTGTATCTAAATTAGCAGGATCTCCCAGAGAATCTATGTGTTTGTATAACAGATTGACTGTCCATTATTACACATTTGAAATACAGGCACAAAGCTCCATGATTATTGATAATTAGGGCTTCTGTCCATCATCTATGTGACTATGGCCCCTGGATAGGTAGCCTGCCTTTATACTACCATGTCACGCTGTTCCTTCTTTTATTGTCACTGCTTGCCCATGTCATATTTTCCTGAGTGCTCCACTTATTTTTGATAGAGGCCCAATTACAGCTGATCTCATAATATCTCTTATTTATTATTGAGCCGCCCCCTATTGTCATATTTTTATTGCAGCATGAAAGAGACAGCGAGCGAGTAATCAACACCTTTGTATTCAATGTGTTCAGAGAAAATCACGATTTAGTAAGCTGTTTACAACAGAGGTGCAGTCATATTCCAGAGACAAACGCACACCCAAAGGGCATAATTTACACTAAAAGAGAGAAGAACAGCATAGGGTCTTAGTGCAGGATAGGCGTGAGGGGTAAGTACTGTGAATCAGGGAGCATTCATACCTCGGCCCTTTAGTGTAGGGGTAAGTACAGTGGATGGCGGTACTCACCTATATGGCCCTTTAGTATAGGTCTAAGTAGAGTGAATGCCTTATACTTACTCTATGGAGGGACAGAGTGTAATAGGGGTTTTCCGTACATGTCTCTATATCAGTTAAAAGATTCAAAGTTAGAAATGTCTGTATGCAACAATAACAGACGAATGCTTAACAGATCTGAATTAAATTCCTTTGTATCCTATTTCAGTCACTTTTCAAAGGGTCAACAGCTCTGTTAGATTAGTGGACTGAGGAACAGCATGCACACAGGTTAATAAGTTATTCACTATTGTCATTAACTGTCACTTCTAGCCTTGTGTTTTTAGTGTTCAGGTCTAATTATAGGCACTTGCCATGCTGGGCCTACAGTGTCCCCCTTGGCTTTACTGCTATTTACTGTGTTCACTATAGTGAACAAAGAGAGACATAGAGCTGCCCTGAGGGCCTCTGGAAATAGCATTATTAAGAAGAAAAACTGCAAAGGACTGATGTTGGGGTAAATAAATGTTGCTCATTGGAATTACCTTTACTCGAAGAATGACACTTGCATTCATATAGTGTCTTATACTAAAACAGCCTAAAGTACTTCACACCATTAATCGTGATGCATTTTGGAAGAATGAGGAGAGGTAATATAGACTATTTGGAATAATTACTAAGGGGGTGCAGCAACAGAGAAACCCAGGGATAAAGGTACATAAATCTTCGAAACTGGCAGGACAAGTTGAGAATGTTGTTGAAAAAGCATATGAGAACCTTGGCTTTATTAATAGAGATGTAGGGCTGAATTTTGCCGTTGGGGGTCAAGTTCCAATGCTGGGGACGAAAGCGGGAGCCAACCACACTCTGGCGGGCAGTGGGACCCTGGGGTGGCATTTTGTCACCGGCGGCCAATTAACAATTGAGGACGGCGGCCCACCCCCAGAGTTTCTGTGCCAATCAGAGGCCTGGCAGCTCAGCATCCTTGGCAGCTCCAGTGCTAGCAGTGGCTACTGCAGAGGCTACAGCACGAGGGAGAGGGTGCTACAATGCCAAGGCGCCCTTGAAGAGCTCATATGTTTTTGTGAGGAGGCCAGGGCTGGCAGGCAGCCTCCAGTTGCTGCGGGAGTGGCCATTGCTGCAGGGGTGTGCCCCTCCTTGGGCCATGGAACAGCCATAAACGAGGGTCCTCCCAGGAACCCACTGGGAGGCCATCAAGGTTTATCTGGCAGTCTCCCTACACAGCAGCAGGCCCTCTCAACATCAGCAAAATGTCAAAGAAGGTTTCTGCTGCTGGCAATATGCCAAGGCAGTGGGAAGGCATCGGGCTCCCATCCCAGCACCTTCCCCCGCCATATTGTCAGCCTCCCACCTCCCAGTCCGTCTTCCAAGGGCTGGGAAAATTCAGCCCACAGTGTACTAAGGAAGTTATGTTAAACCTTTAGAAAACACAGATCAAGCCTCAGATGACGTATTGTGTCCACTTCTGGGCATCAGACGTTAGGAACTGTGGCAAGGCCTTCAAGAGGATGCAGAGGACATTTACTAGAATGATGTCAGTGATGAGGAACTTCAGTTATGTGGAGAAACTAGAAAAGTTGGGATTATTTTCCTTAGAGCAGAGAATATTAAGGGGAGTGAAAACAGAAAATGTTGGAAATACTCAGCAGGTCTGGCAGCATCTGTGGAGAGAGAAGCAGAGTTAACATTTTGGGTTGATGACCCTTTGTCAGACCCCAGTTCACCAGTTCTGACGAAGAGTCATTGACCTGAAACGTTAACTCTGTTCTCTCTCCACAGATGCTGCCAGACCCGCTGAATATTTTCAACATTTTCAGTTTTTAGTTCAGATTTGCAGTACTTTGCCCCAAGATAAAGGGGAGATTTAATAGAGCCATTCGAAATTATGAAGGTTTTCGATACAGTGAGTAGGGAGAAACTGCTTCCATGGGCAGGAGGGTCAACAACCAGAGCATACAGATTTAAGATAATTGGTAAAAGAACAGGAGGGGGAATGAGGAAACATGTTTTATGCAGCAAGTTGTTATGCTGTGGAATGTGCAGCCTGAAAGGGTGGTAGAAGCAGATTCAATAGTAACTTTTCAAAGGGAATTGGATATATACTTGACTAGGAACCATTTGCAGGGCTATGGGGAAAAAGCAGGACATGGGGACTAATTGAATAGGTTTTATGTGCTGTATGATTCTAATTATTATTATGACTATGTAGGCAAACAGGGCAGATATTCTGCACCAGCAGCATCCCACAAAGTGCAATGAATCTAATTTTTTGTGATGTTGAGGAATGTTGTCTAGGGCACCAGATAATTCTTCTTCAAGTATAGTCATGGAATCTTTCAAATCCAATCTAAACATGTTCTCTGAAGGGCTTACATCCCTCAACAATTGAGCATTTCCTCAGCAGCTATGGTACTGGACTAGAAACCATAGGAACATAGAAGCAGGAGTAGGCCATTCAGCCTATCAAGCCTGCTCTACCAATCAATATGATCATGGCTGATCATCCACTTCAATGCCTTTTCCTCATCTATCCCCATATCCCCTTATGTCATTGGTATTTAGAAATCTCTCAATCTCTGCTTTAAACATACTCAATGACTGAGCTTCCACAGTCCTCTGGGGTAGAGAATTCCAAAGATTCACAACTCCTTTGAATGAAGAAATTTCTCCTCATCTAGGTCCTAAGTGGCTTCCTCTTTATTTTGAAATTGTGTCCCCTAGTTCTTGACTTCCCAACCAGGGGAAACATCTTAGCTGCATCTGTCTATCCCTTTAAGTATTTTGTATGTTTCAATGAGATCACGTCGCATCCTTCGAAACAGAATACAGGCCCAGTTTCCCCAATCTCTCTTCATAGGACCATCCTGCCATCCTGGGAACAAGTCTGGTGAACCTTCGTTGCACTCCATCTATGGCAATAATATCCTTCCTAAGGTAAGGGGACCAAAACTGCACGTGGTACTGCTGGTGCGGTCAAACCAAGGTTCTATACAATTGAAGCAAGACTTCGCTACCCCTGTACTCAAATCTTCTTACGGCAAAGGCTAACATACCATTAGCCTTCCTAATTGCTTGCTGCCCCTACATGTTAGCTTTTCAGTAACTTATTGACGAGGACATCCAGGTCCCTTTGTACAGCTACACTTTCTAATTTCTTACCATTTAAGAAATACTCTGCACATCTATTCCTCCTACCAAAATGTATAACCTCACATTTTTCCACATTATATTCCATCTGCCATTTTCTTGCCCACTCACTAGGCTGGAATTTACAGCCCCCCCATCCCCGACATCGGGGGTCGTGGCGGGGCTGGAAAATGTCTTCGGCAGATGCCAGAAAGGCCCGGCCCGATATTGCCGGCAGCAGCGAGGCCTTGTGGCGGCCCTTCCCACCGCCGCTTGGCGATGAGAGCCAAATCTGCATATTTAAAAAAATGAAAATTGATTAATTAATTAATTACCCGCTCCTGTCTTCCATCCCGGCGCGATAATGGTGCCAATGGCCAGCACTCCTGCAACTTTGGATCTCTAACCGGAGATCTGAGGTGGAACGCTGGTGGGGAGGGGAGGGCAAGTAAATTTCTCTATGTGGGATGTGTGGTAGTGGCGTCAGAGTAATTTAATTGGTCTGGGGGGACGGTGGGAAGGGGTAAAATTTAGAGTTTATGAATTTGTGGGGGGGATGATTAGGTGCATCAGTTAAGTGTTTTGGAGTGGGGAGAGGGCAGGTACTTAATTCTATTGTTATTGAGGGGGTGTGGGAGAGGGTCAGGTGTTATTTATTTTTTAAAAAACAATGTCCCTTTAAATTTTAAATTGCAATGTGGGGCTCAAAGCCCTTTAAAAATAGTGTCGGCGCCTGCGCAGTGGCGCCTGATGACAGTGCCGAGGACAGACCACCTGCCCCCTCCATGTCATCCGGTGGGCGGGGGGGCGGGGGGGGGGGGGTCCGCCCGGCCATTTAAATTTGTCCCCATTTTTAATTTTGCTGTGGCTCCATGAAGCACAGTCCGTGTGTGGGGGCCGCCATTGTTTACGGATGTAAAATCCAGCCCACTAAGTCTGTCCAAATACCCTTGAAGCCATTTTGCATCTTCCACACATTCCCACCTAGTTTTGTGTAATTTGCGAACCTGGAAATATTACATTTGGTGCTCACATCCAAAGCATTGATATATATTGTGAACAGCTGGGGCCCACGTAATGATCCGTACAGTACCCCACTCGTCACAGCCTGCCAATGTGAGAATGGCCTGTTTATTCCTACTCTTTGTTTTCTGCCTGTTAACCAATCCTTCATCCATGCCAGTATATTACCTCCTATCCCACATGCTTTAATTTTGCTAACCAACCTCCTGTGAGGGATTTATCAACAGCATTCTGAAAATCCAAGTATACTACGTCCACCGACTCCCCTTTATCAATTCTGTTAGTAACATCCTCAAAAAACTCCAACAGGTCCGTCAAACATGATTTCCCATTTATAAATCCACGTTGACTCTGCCCAATCAGATCACTGTTATCCAAGTGTCCATTTATCACATCCTTTAGAATAGATTCTAACCAAAAGTTACTGCGTTCAAATATCACCATGGCAAGTTGTACAAATGGATTGAATAAATCTGGTGATTTGTGAGCTGGGTTTTCAGTTGACCAATTGGTCTTTTCTCCTTCAGGGAAGGCAACCCATCAACTCCTGCCTGCTCTGGCCGACATGTGACTGCAGTCCCATAATGCATGGTCAACTCTTAATGGCTCAGAAGTGCCTTGTCAAGTCGCTCAGTTTGAAAACCATCAACATAGAAGGCTGACCAGGGATGGGCAACACACACAGCCTTGCCATCCTGAGAACAAATTAAATCAAAATGACTGTGGCAAAATGCTAGGCAGCGTTATGAAGTCAAATGCCGGCATGGGCCGAGTTGGCTGAACAGCTTTCGGTTGAGGGCACGTCATGCGTTGTATTTCCCTCTACATGCCACTTTCCCTTTAAAAAGACTTGTGATGTACTATCTGTTGATAGTTATAATGGAGAAAGGTATTGGTTCTGTTCTGAAAAATTCAGATAATTAAAGCACTTGTCCATCATTTGTACTTTAATTAGCTCTCTTCCATTTCCAGCATGAAATCTGCACATTCAGACGTCAAACTCACACTTATTGTGAAACATTTAGATACTATGATAGGGACGATCGCAGGGTGCTATGGAAGAATGAGCAAAGATGGGCTGAATGGCCTCCCTCATCTATATTCATCATCATGATCTTTGTGGTAAGACCTCTAACTCTCAAAGCTGATGTCTGAATGCTTTCTTTCATGTGTCCTGTTTATATTTCTGATATCATTTCAATATGAATGAAGCATTGAGTTCCATATAATGCTGTTAGTGTAAACCAAATGCACCTCACATAAGCAGCACAGAAAGGTCTTCCTGAAGGTTTGGCTTGAAGGGACGTTGATAGTGGTGTCACAGTAGTAAAAGGAATGAACAGTTTGAAACTGGTGTGTATGTATTTCAGAAAATCCTTCAAAATCTCACTTCTCCATGGCCCAACTGCTAAAGGTAGCATCTCACCAGGCCATTCAGACCAGTGGTTCCAGCTTGAATGCCACGTCTGTGCTCCGTTAGTCAATCTCAGCTGGTGGTGGGGAGAGGCGGTAAGGCTGTTACAGTTAGTGTGGGACTTCCGGACTGGGCACAAAACCAAGGGGCCCTGTTCCTAATCTAGTGACACCTGCTAGAAGTGTGCATACAAACAGCAGGCAAGGGAAGGGTTGGACTCTACTGTTATGCCCTTTACAGTTGAATAGCGTGCCAATGCTCATTATTTAGGTTCACACATGAAGGGCAACTGGCCCATTTGGAATCGTAACCAGGCACAAACTTGTGAGAAAGGAGGGTAAAAAAAGCCACTTCTGCAGCTGGAGCAAGTATTTTTATGGCACACAGGGTTTTCATTCATTGTTAGCAGTGCACTTCCTGTAAGCATGTAATACAGGGGCAATGTGTCATTCCTACACACTGCATAACCAGTTTCCAACATTGCTAAGTTATAAATGTTTGTCAAATTCGTATGGTTGTGGAACATTAAAAGTAATAAATTATAGCTGCAATGCATCTATAATGATGATGCCGTTCAACGTGATTTATACCAATGCACTGTACATTGAAAACAAGCGAATGCAACTGGTGTCTAACCAATTATAAAGTAACAGGGCCTTCAGTAAATGAGCTTCCTTGGTCTCTCTCTCTCTGAGTGGAGCAGTGAGTAAATACACAGCCTAGTGTGGTATTGAACCATACAAACTGGTCTGGTCTGGGTCAAGTAAGCTAACCAAGGGTGGTGCTGGTCATGGCACTGTAATGCGTCTCAGTATCCATGGGCTAGGAAAGTGGGGGACAAAAATTCTGTTGTAGATCTCACTCCTGACTGTTACCCAGTGGATCCCTGCTGGAAGCTGTATCAGGTGAGGGTAGACAGGACTTGGCTGTGATAGCTACCCTGGTTGAACAGCCTGCTCGCTGTCAAGGTGTGCCAATGTAGGCAAAGTTGCTGAAAGGCTGCTGGTGCCTGTAGAACAGTAACCCAAACACTAGACCACACCTTCAAGCCAAAAAGGGAAACAAAACACCCTTCCTTGCAAAAAGAAAATGTTTTTTTTCTCTGGCTTGATTACTTTTCAAGCTGGTTGTCCTGTTTCTGACAAGGATAAGAAATAAAAGCCCTGGAAATATGTAGATTCTACATTGACAGCATTGACCTTTCCCTTTGACCTGAGTTCCTGTCAATCACAGACCCAGGAAAGAGGGGTGAAGAGATTAGGTCAACCCATAACCTACCAACATTCAGCGCTCAGACCCAGGCTGGAAAAATCTGCGAGAGCCTTTTGGAAAACAAAATTGCATTTGCAGCTTACTTCTGTTCTGGCCAAAGTTTGTTAAAAAGTTGTTTAGAAAGCAAGGTTGGGGACAACACTTTAAATAGCACAATGTCAGATTGTCTTCCCTTCAGCTTTACTGGTGTCCTGCACTGTCAGCTTTGGCCTTTCACTTGGTTTCTCAATTTAAAAAAAAAATTTAAACAGGCTACTGGAGCATTGCAAGTAACTCGTTTTTGTTCTCTCTTCATGAACTGCCAGTTTTGCAGAGTGGTGCACGCTTCCATTTAGTTAGCTTCCTATTGTGTAACAAGCCTGATATATATTATTTACTGCTCTCTGAGTGTCCTTACAGGGATACTGTCATCTGGCAAAGTGTCGTGCCAAGCTTTGGAACAGAGAGCAATGAGGTGGAAGGTGATCCTATAATAAGATTCTGCTGCTACAACTCTTTTTTTTGTAAATCTCTTCCAACCAGGCTGCTGATCATAAATTTTAAAAGTTCTTCCTTCCCCCCTCACCCACCCAAATAATGACATTTGAATTACTTCCACATCTGTCTCATTCTCCTGGGCATGATACAAGAAGCAGCTTCTAGTGTCTCACCTCCAGCCTCCAACTTCTTCCTTGTCTTTTCTCCTCCCTCTATTTCGTGATAGATGCTTTTTTTCAATTTTCCTCTCATTCTTTCAAAGCACAAAGACCACGTGCTCGATCTACTCTCCTCATCCATCACTCGGTGGAAATCACCATCTTCTATACTAAGCACTTTGAAAATTCCAGCCCAACGTAGGATAAGCAGTGTGCTTTTTGCTGTGGTTAAATTAAGATCGTCTGGCGCTAATACTGGAATGGGGGAAGGGGAATCATTTTCAACTTACCGCAAGAGCCTGCTATTGCAGATTGGGCAATGGAAAAGGAAATCAGATGTATTCTATAATGGCCGCCTGACCTGCAAAGTCAGTTTACAGTCCAGCGCTTAGTTGAAAATGATTCCTGGCTATTCTTGTTTCAAAGGGGAACTTATCGAGGTTGCTACTGGTCTCATTAATGAGATGGAAAAAGTATATACAGCATAACATTTTTTAGCTGGTTTCTGGCAGAAGGATAATACAACACAGGTTCTGGATAAACTCAGGACAGACGTCAAAGAGTACCTTGTACAGAGCTGGAATAAATTGAAAGGCAGTGGGGAGATGGTAGGATCCATATTCTGAAGGGATGAAAGCAAGGCATCTTCATCTAAACAAAACTTGCGATCCTGCGAAATGTTGAGGATAATTTTCACCTTCACCAGTTTTACAGCAAATTACATAGAATATACAACAGCACAGAAACAGGCCACTCGGCCCAGCCAGTCCATGCTGCCTTTATGCTCCACTCAAGCCTCCTCTCGAATCTATCAGCATAATTCTCTATTCCCTTCTCCCTCTTAAGCTTATTCAGCCTCTCTTTAAATGTATCTATACTATTCACCACAATGATTCCTTGTGGTGTTTAGGTGGTAATGTGGCAGAATTCCTGATTTTTATTTTCAGTACTGGTGCAGGCTGGGTTCAACACTTTTTTTGATTCTTTCAGGGGATGTGGGCATCATTGGCATGGCCAGCATTTGTTGCCCACCCCTAATTGCCTTTGACAATTGAGTAGCTTGCTAGACCATTTCAGAGGGCAGTTGAGAGTCAACTGCTGTGGGTCTGGAGTCACATGTAGGCCAGATCTGGTAAGGATGGCACATTTCCTTCCTTAAAGGAAATGAGTTCTTATAACCATCAATGATAGTTTCATGGCACCATTACAAAGACTGGCTTTCAATTCCAGATTTGTATTAATTAAGTGAATTTAAATTCCACCAACTGCCATGGTGGAATTTGAAGCCCATGAGGCTAACCTTCGGATTACTAATCCAGTGACATTACCACTACCCCACCATCTCCCCAACACTGTTCAGCTGCTACACTGGGTGAGGTTCTACAATTGGGGGCGGGGTGTCTCTCCAATGAGTGGGGTTTTACACTGGGTAGAGTTCTACACAGGACACGGAGTTCTACAATGGGCAGGTTCTACGCTTGTCAGCTTCTATTATGGGTGTGTTGTACAATGGGCAACGTTCTGTATTGGGTGGGATTCTACACTGGGCAGGGCTCTACAATGGCCAGGGTTCTACACTAGGTGGGGTTCTACAATGGTGGGTAGCTCTACAATGGGTGGGGTGCAATACTGGGTGGGTTCTACACTGGGTGAGGTTCTGCAGTGGATGGTGTTCTACACTTTTTTTTTAAGAGATACAGCACTGAAACAGGCCCTTCGGCCCACCGAGTCTGTGCCGACCATCAACCACCCATTTATACTAACCCTACATTAATCCCATATTCCTACCACATCCCCACCTTTCTCTATATATTTCCCTACCACCTATCTATACTAAGGGCAATTTATAATGGCCAATTAACCTATCAACCTGCAAGTCTTTGGCATGTGGGAGGAAACCGGAGCACCCGGAGGAAACCCACGCAGACACAGGGAGAACTTGCAAACTCCGCAAACTTGGTGGGGTTCTACAATAGGGGATCGCACTGTAATGGGTGGAGTTCTACAGTGGGTGTATTCCTACAATGGGCATGGTTCTACACTGGGCAGGGTTCAACAATGAGCAGGATTCTGAAATGGGTGGGCTTTTATAATGGGTGTGATTCTGCAATGGGCAGTGTTCTGAACTGGGTGGGGTTCTACTCTTGGCAGGACTCCACAATGGGCAAGATTCTACACTGGGTGGAGTTCTACACTGGGTGCAGCTCTACAATGGGAATGACTTTACAGTGGACGGGATTTTAGAGTGGGCAGTGTTCTAGACTGGGAAGGGATCTAGCATGGGTGGGGTTCTACACTGGGCAGCATTCTATAGTAGGTGGGCTGTACAGTGAGCTGGGTTCTACAGTGGGTGAGGATCTATAGTGTGCAGGGCTTTACAGTTGCTGGTGCTCTTCAGTGGGTGGGCCTTTAGAATAAGCAGGGTTCTACACCGGATGGGATCTATAGTAGGTAGGACTGAAAAGTGGGAGTGGTTCTGAGGTGGGCAGCGCTCTATAGTAGGTGTTGCTCTATTGTGGGTGGGTTCTATACAGGCAGGGTTCTACACTGGGCAAGGTACTGCAGTAGGTGTTGGTCTACAATGGGTGGATCACTACAGTGAGTGAGGTACTAGATTTAGATTTAGATTTAGAATATTACAGCGCAGTACAGGCCCTTCGGCCCTCGATGTTGCGCCGATCATCTGACCTACACTATTCCATTTACATCCATATGTCTATCCAATGACCACTTAAATGCCCTTAAAGTTGGCGAGTCTACTACTGTTGCAGGCAGGGCGTTCCACGCCCCTACTACTCTCTGCATAAAGAAACTACCTCTGAGGTAGAGTGGACTGAGATCTACACTGGGCAGGGTTCTGCAGTAGGTGGACTTCTGCAGTGGGTGGGGTTGCATCATTGACAGGTCTCCACACTGGGTGTGTTCTAAAATGAGCAGGTTCTAGTATGGGCAGGCCAACAGCTCTGCGAGTTTACCAGCCCGACAGTGAAGAGAATAACTACCCCTAATGTTTTCTAAACTTAGCAGTAACATGTACCCCCAGCCACTCCCCCCACTGATGAGACAAGAATTAAATTCACCACGAGAAAATATATTTTCTGGTGAAAAATTGCTGATGTTTTTTTAAAAAAGCTCCACACAGATCATCACTAGTAAGACAGCAGTGGACCTGCATCTCTGCTGTTCTCCTTTAATATATTCCAAATGAATATATAAGCAGACATTTTTTTTCCTTGCAAGCTAAAAATATACCTGACAATACTCCGGCTTTTTATTCGCAACGCAATCAAGTTGTTTATGAAATCACCGTCACAGGTACGGCATAAAGTAAACTCTTCATTACAGAGTGATTTTATTTCATTGCAGCATGGAGCTTCATTATCATTTCCCTGGGGAGGACCTGTCCTCTGGGAGCTGTGACCATAACATCTTGTCAATGATCGGGTATTGTAACTTTCCAATGGAGCACAATTGGGATCTTGAGTTAAAAAATGGAGCTGTGGGTAACACCCATACCATGAGATTGAACAATGATCGGAATGAGTCGTCTAAGCTGTCCTATGGTGAGCAATAACCAGACAAACATCATTTCTTTTCCTAACATTCTACCTTTCTCCCTATGCCAGCCGTAGTAATGTGGCAGCGCTCTTTTAACTAAGCCAGATGGTTGTGGGTTCAAGGCCCACTCCAGAGACTTAAGCAGAAAAGCTAAGCTGACACTCCCGCGTGAGAATGACAGAGTGCTGCACTGTTGGAGGTGCCATATTTCCAATAAGAGGTCAAACAGAGGCCCTGTCTGTCTCAGGTGGACATAAAAGATCAGCGCAGAGTAGGTATCCCTGGTGTCTTGGCCATTATGTATCCCCCAATCAACACCAAAAACAGATTATCTGGTTGTTTACTTAATTGTTGTTTGTGGGAGCTTACTGTGCACAAATTGGCTGCCCCGTTTCCTATATTATAACAGTAACTATACTTCAAAAGCATTGCATTGGTTGTAAAGAACTTTGGAAAGTCCTGAGGTTGTGAAAGGCACTATAAATTGTAATAAATAAAAGCAAAACACTGCAGATGCTGGGAATCTGAAATAAAAACAGAAAGTGCTGGAAATACTCAGCAGGTCAGGCGGCACCTGTGGAGAGAGAAGCAGAGTTAACGTTTCAGGTCTGTGACCTTTCATCAGTTCTGAAACGTTAACTCTGTTTCTCTCTCCACAGGTGCCGCCTGACCTGCTGAGTATTTCCAGCACTTTCTGTTTTTATTACTATAAATTGTAACTCTGTCTTTCTTTCTATTTTTTGCTGGGGTACACGTGCATCTGGTCGGGCCATTCCTAATGTGACTCAGCCAGTGAGGGTCCGCAGGATAGTCAATCATGGCAACTGTTGCAACTGTGTATGATTCCATCCTCACCTGACATCTGAGTGTGCACACAAGCATTTTCACTGGGAATCACTCAATCACGATCAAGAATGGGCACCCTGGCTAATTGATTACTCCTAAATGCATTACCTCCATCCACCAGACCTGGGTGAGAACAGCTATATCAGCACAAACCAAGCACTGAAGCTGGAACTTTCCTGCTCTGTATAGCACAGAACCACCCTACACCATGGCAAACCCTACCACTCAGTATGTTTTTATGCCTACAGGCTGAATTAAATCTGACTTTAAGCGCATATATACTTACTGCAGTAAAGCGGAACAAAGTAAATTGGCTGAGGGTGTTTCAGGCTCTGAGTTTTAGCTGTAAACAGGAAATGTTCTTGGGTGTGTTACACTACAAGCTATTGAACCATGTAGAGATTTGCGTCTGAGGCACCTTGGAATGGGGTGTAAGGCGGGTCATTCGGATATGCAAATGTAATTTAAAAAAGAAAGTGCTTTCAAGCTACAGAGATATTATTAGAATGGGAGTGCATGAAAGGTTTTACTCTTGTTTTGTTTTAGTGAGTGTGCTCATTTTAAAGTTTATTTTAGTAAATTTTTTTATCTTGAGTTTATTTCTTTCACTTCCACCTGTCTTTCTCCTGCTCACTTGGGTCATCCTCCTCCCGTCGTTCTCCACTGCTGGCCCTTTCATTACATTAGTGAGCTGTGTGTGTCAGAATGTCGAAATTTGGTTGGACAAGCAGATCTAAACAAACCAATCAGCTGGTCGGAACCCAAAGAGTCAGTAATCTGATTGGTTTCTTTTGTGCTTCAAACAGAGATCGTCGCCCCGGCTCAGTTGGTAACATTTTCACCTCTGAGTCAGAAGGTCATTGGTTCAGGAGCAGCCTGAACTCATCAGCTGCTGAAGCCCTGTTGCTTCCTCCAGACGCGACTACTCCCTTGCTCCCATTATCAGCCAGGAGGGCTGGCAGGTTCTCTTCCTCTGAAGGACATTAGGGAACCACTTGGCTTTTACCTTAACTAACTCAGCAGAGACTAGTCTTAAATCAAACTTAGGCAGTCAAGGGTGCTAATATCTTCAGTTTAACAGGCATATCACATGAAAAACACATCTGAAACAAAAAGAAAAGGGGAACTTACTGTTAGATTACAAATTTCTTACCATCAATCCCGATTTCACTTCTTCTAAATTATTATTCTTGCAAAAAAAAGTCTGAGTTTTATTCTCTGTGAGGTAGTTTCGCATTGCCTTTTTTTTGCTGTCATACAATCCACCTTCCTTCTAAGTCAGGACCTCATGTTTTATCCACCTGTATAGAATTTTCCACTCTCATTGTCACAACGTTTCTATTGAATTGACTTAGGCTCTCAATTCCCATTTACACTGGCAATGCCAAGAACAAGTGTAGAAATCTGACTAAATCTGACCTCCAGGTCCTGGATCAGCCTTAGGGAAAAAGACTTGCATTTTTTTAAATTCATTGGATGTGGGCATCCCTGGCTAGGCCAGCATTTATTGCCCATCCCTAATTGCCCTTGAACTGAGGGACTTGCTGCACTATTTTAGAATCAACCCCTATTGCTGTGAGTCTGAAGTCATATGTCGGCCAGCAGATTTCCTTCCACTAAAGAACATTGGTGAACCAGACAGGTTTTGACAACAATTGACAATGGTTCCATGGTCACCATTAGACGACTTTTTCAATTCTAGATTTATTAATGGAGCTCAAATTTCACCATCTGCTGTAGTGGAATTCAAACCCATGTCCCTATGGGCTTTCTTCATGGCTAGTCCAGGTACATTACCACTACACCACCGCCTATTTTGATAGCACCATTCAGGATGCCCTCAAAACACTTCATAACTGGACTGCAGCGGTTCAAGAAGGCAGCTCACCACCACCTTCTCAAGGGCAATTAGGGATGGGCAACAAATGCTGGCCTAGCCAGTGATGCCCACATCCCATGAAACAAATAAAAAAAGGAATGAAATACTTTTGAAGTGTAGTCATTTTTGTAATATAGGAAATGGGGTGGCCAATATGCACACAGTGAGCTCCCAAAACAGCAATGAAATAATGACAGGATAATCTATTATTTTAGTGCTGTTGTTGAGGGAAGAATATTGGCCAGGATACCAGGGAGAACTCCCCTGCTCTTCTTTGAATAGTACCGCAGATATTTTTACCTTAGCCCGGAAGGGCAGATATGGCCTTGTTTAGCATCTCACCTGAAGGTTGGCTCCAACACTGCAGAATTCCCCAACAGCAACATTGGAGTTTCAGCCTATATTTTAAATGAATACAAGATCTTACGTGAGCTCACCAATTCAGCCTTCACACCTCAGCTGACCCTCATCACCCTCATTTTCCCTTCTTGTTTTCCTGCTGACTCCCCATCTGGCAGCTCCTGGAATGAGCTGCAATTCATGCTATAGCATTCCCCTATGTCCTGAAGCTCTATACATTGACACTGGCTCAGTAAAATAACACTCTACCTGTTCAGCCATTCCTACATATAGGTTTAACAGTTCAGCAATATCATGATTACCTTATTTTAAATACTACTGACACTGTCTGGACAAAAGGTGAGGGCGTGCGGAAGAGGAGGAAAATCCAGGGATAGTACAAGGTAGCTGAGCTGTAATGTAGAATATAAGCACTCATTTTGGTAACTGACTGAATGATATCATTACACCTTTCTGGAAGTTACGATTGCCAATGCTATCGCATGGCACTTAATGCACTTATATGATATTCATCTGTCTGCCAATTTAGTGGGAGCGTTAACCTATTTCAGATGAACTGTCTAATGCCTCCATTAAAATAATGGGCAGAGTGAGAGGTTTGTTTAAGACATTAATAAAAGAATGTGCGCCTCTTTTTCTTAATGCTTGTGTATTTCAATAACTTTACTGCCTTGTTCTATAATTTTTTTTATCCCTTCCTTTCTCCTCTGAATCTGAAGGTGCAATGGTGTTTGACTTTCACTCAGGCTTTGCAATTACTCCTGAACTCAGGAGGTGCTGGGGGCCACTCCTGCTCAGCTCTGAACTTTACTCCCTCCTCCCCCATGCAGGAAGATGCTACAATCTTCATAACTTTCCTGTTTGATATTTGCCCAGGTTGAGAACTAGCAGGAATGGGATTCAAACCAGCACCTGTTCCTGTTCCATGGTATTGAGCACCACAAAATCAAACATTGTGACTCAACCTTGGTATCATTTGATTAACTATTCACTTTACATTCATGAGGGGTGGGAGGAGAGAGAAAGAGAGAGAAAAGAGAGAAAGAAAGAAAAAGAGAAAGACTTATCACATCACCATCACAGCATGAGGTGCTCTCTCTTTCTTTTGCCGATCATATCCAATAACAAACATGGTTGCAGTGTAACAAGTTCTGTGCTGTATCCTACACTCCCCTGTCTCTGCCTAAATCATAAGATCTACTATGATTTGCCAAGCTGAAGAAGATGAAAGGCTGAGTGAAACCTGCTGGTATTGGGTCTCCAGTGCAGCATTTGACTAATGGTGATACTTGGTACCAACATTTACGGAGAATGTTTATTTTTTATCATGGACCAACATTTCACAAGTTTTTCTTGCTGAAACATGAGTGTCACAAAATGACAAGAGCTACTCCACAGCCTAATCTTAATGATTTTATTTTTGTTTCCTTCTCCAGTTCTTCCCTTCAATTTTCTTCCCCTCATGCCTCCTTTACCCATGATGAGGTGGACATGTGCCAGTGGCCCATTTTGTAACTAGCTCTGCTGCCAACCTTTGTGTGTGAGTCCTGGGACTGGTGCTCTGCTCTGACCCTCTTATGCTCACTTGTGAAGCTTCTTCTATTTTGAAGGAGGAAACCACAGTTCAATAAAATGGAGAGGTCGTCTCCACTCTCCTGTATCGCTTCAAGTAATATGGGAAATGGCACGTCTTGCAGCATCTCTCCCACACTTAGTAACTACTCTGAGCCTTCCTCTGATGTTGTTCAATTGCTCCTTTTGAATGCGTGCCAGATTATTTTAGTTTGTCCACAGTAGGTAATCAAATTTTAGTACAGACAATGGCAAACATTTATTTCGGGATTCCAGAAATGTCAGGGGGCTGTTTTATACAGCTTGCAGCCTAATTGCAGCCCTTATTCTACTGGATATATTCCAGTTAATCAATGCTGCTACAGATAAGAGTGATAGCAGAATGGTTGTGGGAATCATCAAGAGCCCCACCACGATCTTCCAAGACAGTATCCTTGACATCCCCCACCACCACACTGGGGTATCAATATCTCATCTTCCCTCATAGAAGCTTTTGTTCAACTGCCACAGTGCCCTAGCCTTCCCATGGAACTCGCTGGACTTGGAATTCCAGCTGCAAGTTATTTGGCTGAGCAGGACAATCAGGCCGTGTGGAGGAGCTGCTGGGTTCAGGCAGTTGAGGCATCACATCTGTGGGGAAAACACCAGTCACTATCTGCAACCTTAGAATAGATGCAGATGTTTCTTAAAGTGACAGTTATCTAGATTGGAATAAAGTCACATCAGTCATAAAAGAAAGGGAGTGGACGCACAATGTAAGACCAACCTGTATGAAAGTTGATTGAAACTTTGACACTGGTGTCTTAATACCTAACAGAACCTGGAGTTATAGTTGTCTTTTAGGTAGTGCTGAATATATATGGGCTAGGGCTCTTTTCTCTCAAAGTTGTTGGCTCACCGTCAGGCATTTGATGAGATGTGTCCTTAGAACAACCTCTGCCCTTCCACTCCAGGGGTAACATTGACTGCAAGTCACTGGCAGCTGTCTCCTCTATCAATGCTCACCTTCCTGGCAATTCAGGCCACCTCCTGTGGCCTTCAGCGATTTCTACAATTTCACCTTGGTGTACAACCTAATACGTTTGCTGTACTGCTTTCAACTCTTTATTTAAGACTTTCTAAAGTAGGAATGACTCTTTTTGATGCTGAAGGTACTTCACATCGAATGATGTAGAATCAAGCACAGAAATAGGTCATCTGGCCCAACTGTTCTATGTCAGTGCTTACGCTCCACATAAGTCATCTCCCACTCAAATTTCCTCTTGCCCCCACCCATATCCCTCTATTCCCTTCTCCCTCACATATGCATCAAGCTTCCCCTTAAATGCATCTATACTACCTGCTTCAACCATTCCTTTCAGCAGTGAGTTCCACATTCTCACCATTGTATGCAAATAAATTCTTCCTATATTCCTTGTTTGATCTCTTAGTGGCTATTTTATATTTATACCCCTTTGTTCTGGGCTCGCCCACAAGTGGAAAAGGTTTCTCTACATCCACCTTAGAGAGAGATACAGCACTGAAACAGGCCCTTCGGCCCACTGAGTCTGTGCTGACCATCAACCACCCATTTATACTAAGCCTACATTAATCCCATATTCCCTACCTACACTAGGAGCAATTTACAATGGCCAGTTTACCTATCAACCTGCAAGTCTTTGGGAGGAAACCAGAACACCCGGCAGAAACCCACACAGTCATAGGGAGAACTTGCCAACTCCACACAGGCAGTACCCAGAATTGAACCCGGGTCGCTGCAGCTGTGAGGCTACGGTGCTAACCACTGCACCACTGTGCCGCACCTTATTGAACCTCTTGAAAATGTTAAGACCTATCATGTCTTATCTCCCCTTCAAAATATCTTTCTTGATAAAATATTCCAATTGATTTCCGATCGTAAATTACGATGCAGTGTACTGGGTTCCTACCTGAGTGATCAGTGAATGCCTCATAACTTTTTTCAGGGTCTTACCATCAGGAAATGGCCCCTATATATTTGTTAATGTCTGAGCTTCAGGTTTCAGCCATTAGCTGTTTCCCTCTGAACAGCCTTACCAACTGAAACTTATGGCACTGTTGTACAGTAGGTCTCAATCTGATGCCTACTTAGAGAAGTTACATTGCTGCCTCCATGTTGCTCCACGGGCAGGCAAACTGGAACTCTGTGCAACTGTGCTCTGTTCCCTAGTATTCAAACATCAGTTATAATTTTTGATGTTGGTGAAGGAACAATGGAAGACTAGGACTTTGATCAATATTAAACTAGCACTTGTGACTGATACCTGGTTAGAGCAGTTTGGAACTGGCAGACCTGAGTTATACTGCTAGCTCTGCATTACCGTCTGGTCAGCTGAGCTGTATATGTGCATGTGAACAATTTCCACTTAATTTTGATGTTATCTATTGCAATAGCTGGCTATTGGCTGCTATTGAACAGATTGGTGTGCAGCAAACTCAATAAAAATTTACCAGATATTTTGCCATACTGCCTGAAAATGTATAAAGTTCATTTTGAAACCTTTTCGTGTTGATTAACCAATTAGCTTTTTCTGTAATATCAAATCAAATTGGCATTTGTGCCCCGCTAAGCATTTATACACAGAACCCTATTTGGCCTGCCCAGAGAGCAACACAGAGCAAACAGTATAATTCAGGTCAGCCAGCTGTGCATTGATCTAAGCAGCTAACTGTCTCAAATAGGTACCTAAAGTACAACAGTGCCATTAGTTTTATCTTCGCTGTTTTATACCCTCCAAGGCGAGCGAAGCTAGAGACAGTGTGATGTCTCACTCTGTTACTCGGGGCAACAAACTTCTTCGAAGTCCTCAAAGTTGTCAAAGTCCATCTTCAATATCTATATTTTTGACACCATCTGTGGCCTTTTTCTTGAAACAAATTGGGATTATGGGGAAAAAAATTCTCCTTTAACTGTTTGAACTGACAGGTTGTTTGAGAGGATAGGAGGTGCTGATGTGCTCCTGTAGTCTTGTATTACTAGCTGTGGCTAAAGGGTGATTCCTGCAAGTCTTTTATCTGTAAATGTTCTGCCATTCTGAGTACATCAAAGAGTCAATTCACTGACAGCTGTGACAATGTACAGCTTTTAACTCCTTGATATATAAAATGGAGCACTCCTGTAATTTTAGCCGTAAATGTTTAACAAAAAGGACTGTTCTAGACATCATGACTTCCTCCCCTCCCTGGACTTAATGTTCTCTATCTTTGGCAGCAGAAATAATTATACCAAGCATTTCTGTTTTTGTGACTACTTTTGTTTCAACTAATATCTGAAGGAAATGTCTGTATATATTAATGTTTAACCTTTAACTTTTCTAGAGTGTAGTTGAGATATTACTAGACAAAAGCCTAAGACATTCTTCTTTCACTGGTATTCGACACTATGCATTAAGCAGTTTACTTCAAATGGTTCCACTAAAGGCCAGAGAAATGTTATACAAACAGGATAAGTGTCCATTGCTGCGATCGCATGCAGTCAATTTTTGGGTTGCAGAGCTGCAAGGAAAGTTTGGTTTTATAAAGCACCTTATCTCAAAATATAAATAAGTACAGTCACTATTTTCATGCAAAATTCAGGAGCCATTTTGGATACTGCACAATGTCACATCAGCAGAGATGAACAAGAAGTTAATTTGTTTTTGATTGCGAGACGAATGTTGGCTAAAACATGGGGAGAACGCCCCACTCTTCTTCAGTTTATATTATAGGACATGGCCTTAGTTTAATGTCAACTGTGAAGGGTAAAGTTCCTGATCTTCAATACACCCTCAGTACTGTACTGGAGAGTTGGCATAAGTCTCAGACCATGGCTTGAACCCACAACCAACTGACTCATAGGTGTGAGTACTGTAATATGTGGAAACTGCACATTCAAAAATTCTTCATGTGCTGCCTCAGACACTAAATAAATGTATCATATGCCGAGTGCAAGAGAGAGATGCTTAAGAACTCAGATAGAGAAGTACTTCTGGGTCTTTGGACCTGTGGCATGTTATATGTTCCTGTAGCCATATTTACAGCTCTCCTGAGTTCTGGCAAGATATTTTCCCTCATTGCACGATAGCATTTTAACCTTTAGTCATGGCTTAGCCCCTTCATATTATAGACTCTGCCCTGTTCATGATTAAGCAGTAGGTTGCGTGCCGAAATACCCTAATTTTGGAAAAGTGTGCTAAATTGCAACTTCCATTCCCAAGTGTCCTCTTTCTCATTCCTGAGTCCCCCCTTTCCCATTCACAAGTGCCCACATGCCATCTAAATAATGTTGCTGGTACCTATCAGAATTCAGGTGTGCATTTTAATACAACAATATTGAAGAGTCAGTCAAGATTAAATGTTCAAGCCAAATACATACATTTACAATTTCAATTTTGGTCACCAAGATACAGGGAAATAGGCACAGAAACAGGCCAAATGGGCCATGTTTATGCTCCACACAAGCCTCCTCCCAGCTTTTTTCATCTAACTTTATCAGCATAACTTTCTATTCCTTTCTTGTTCATTCATTTATCTAGCTTCCCTTCAACTATTCCATTTATTTATTTATTTTATTTATTTATTTAGAGATACAGCACTGAAACAGGCCCTTCGGCCCACCGAGTCTGTGCCGACCATCAACAACCCATTTATACTAATCCTACACTAATCCCACATTCCTACCACATCCCCACCTGTCCCTATATTCCCCTACCACCTACCTATACTAGGGGCAATTTATAATGGCCAATTTACCTATCCATCTGCAAGTCTTTGGCTGTGGGAGGAAACCGGAGCACCCGGCGAAAACCCACACAGACACAGGGAGAACTTGCAGTCGTGTATTCCACATTCTAACCACTCTCTTAGTGAAGAAGTTTCTCCTGAATTACTTATTGGATTTATTAGTGACAATCTTATATTCATGACCTCTAGTTTTTGCCACCCCCACGAGTGGTAACTTTTTCTACACATCTACCCTATCGAACTTTTTCATAATCTTAAAAATGTCTATAAGTTGCCTCTCAGTCTTCTCTTTTCTACAGATGAGTCCCAGCCTGTTTAATTCTTTCAGTTCTGGCATCGTAGGATCACGTAAGATATTAAACTATACAGAAAAAATAAATCGGGGCGCTACTTCAAGATAGGCCATAATAATAAATCAAGGGAATGCACAAACAGGTGGGAGACAAATTTAAGTCTGATGTCTGGAAGTTCTTCACACAGAGTGATTGAAACTTGGAATGGATTTCAAGGTACACTAATGGAAGCAAAAACCTTGGAATTATTTAAGAAATAGTTGGACACTCTGATTGGTGGAACTGTACATCTTTAGATGAATGAGCCAAGATTGGCCAAATGGCCTTCCTCATCCATGTATATCTTGCGATTTAATAGTTAGCAAGTTAATTAATTCATGTGTCCCGATCCTCAGGTGCATTTGAATTACATACCGTGTTATTCAAAGATATTAATTGAACATACTTGCCGCTACAAATGGGCTTTCTTCATCCAGATTTGCTGAACTGCGACCAATTTCAGAAGAGAACAGTGGACAGGCACAGGAGGTGTTGAATCTTGTGGTGAGCGAAACCTACAAGGTATAGAAGGCATGTCAGCCCAGGGGGTGGAGTCCACATTATGCTGATGAGCAGTAGGAAGAAGCTTCACCCTGTCATAAGATTGTCTACAGACCTTTAATATGGTCCCCTATACAAGAGTGAGGATCTACAATAACAGACCAACATCCACTAAAAGATGCAAATGTCAGCAACCTAGGCCTTCCTTGGGGGAATGCTAAACACAAGCTTGGGACCCACCCTGACAAGAGTGCAACATCATTTGTATCAGTGCACTTCCTGATAGCTCACAGATCTTGAGAATGTTATTGTAGGCGTCACATAGAAATATAGGAACAGGAATAGGCTATTCAGTCCCTTGAGCCTGTTCAACTATCTGCTATAAAGCGGAAATAGTTTCTCTACCTCTATCCTATTGAATCCTTGTAATATTTTAAAAACCTTGGTTTGATCACTTCTCAATCTTCCAAAGTCAAGGGAACATAACTGAAATTTATTCAAGTTGACCTTTTAATTTAACCCAATAAGCCTTGGTATTATTCTGGTGATTCTGCACTGTATCCCCTTCAAGGCCAATATATCCTTCCTGAAGTACAGTGCCCAATAAGTGCAGGTAGTCCTCGAGATGAAGTCTGGCCAAGACTCTGTATAACTAAAGCATCATTTCCTCACTTTTATGTTCCAACCCACCTGAGATAAAGGTCAACATTCCATTAGATGTATGATTACTTTTGGACCTGTGCACTAGCTTTTAGTGATCTGTGCACACGGACACCCGAATCCCTTTGCTCTTTACACCTCCTAATCTCTCAGTATTAAGAAACTCTTCTGAATTGTCTTTTTCAGATGCACAGTGGATGACATCACACTTCTCCACATTGAACTCCATCTCCTATAGTTTGCCCACACATTTAAAGTCTCTGTAACTTCATGGACCCATCTATACATCTGACTGTGCCTCCTAATTTAGTGTCATCTATATGTATATAAAAGTATTAACAACTTGCCCTTGTACAGCACCCTTAACAAGTTTGTATTTAAATAGCATCCTTCACTCAAGGTATTACGATACACTTTATACCAATTAATTACTTCTAAGGTTGTTTGGTCGGCAAGCACATCAACCAATTTGTCCACAGCAAGATCCCTCAAATAGAAATTAGATAAATTAGCAGTTAATCTGTTTTTAGTGATGCTAGTTGAGGGCTAAATATTGGCCAGGAGACTGAGAGAAAGCTGAAAAGGAGCCAAAAAGGCCCATTTTGAATATGCTTTTAAAAATGGAAGGAAGTGTCAAGATAAAGGCATTTACAGAGGGTGTTCTGGATTTCAAGACCTAGATGGCTGAAATCTCTGCCATCAAGTGGTCGCTCTTCCTACTAGTTCCCTTAATTATCTCATTTCTGTTCAGTTTGTTTTCTCAAATATGAAGCATCGCGGGACATTTTAGTATGTTATCAGATTTGGCTCTTTCCTCTTAAGTCAGAAGGTTTACATCCCATGAGAGACTTGAACACATAATCTAGGCTGAGACATCAGTGCAGTACTGACATAACATTGCATTGTCAGAGATGCCGTCTTTTGGATGAGATACTAAACCAAGGCCCTTAGGTCTTGAGTGAGATACACTAGGGGGTGAACAGTAGGTCAGAGTTGGAGGACCATAGGGACATAGGGCTAAAGGAGATTGCAGAGGTATTTAAAGCAAGTTTTTGCAACTAGTATATAACTATTACACGCCAGACTTCACACACTCGACATCACATACTAGACTTCACAAATAGTATCACATTCCTGAAGTCACACGTCACTTTACAGACATCACAAGCAACAGGTCACCAGACATCAGGCTCCAAACATCACACACATATCATGTACCAAAAGTTACACACCAGATACCAGGCACAACAAGTCCCACTTTGTTTACATGATGCTAGATATTCTGTTTATTTTAAAAAAGAGAAATAAAGATAATCATAGATCTGGTACCTAGGGTCAATAAGTAGCTACAAAGCTACAATTAAACTCATCGCACCCTGTGATTACATAATGGAAATTATGCTTTATCACCTTAAAGGAATACTTACACTTTAACAGCTGAATGATTATATTCCTTACGAATGACCATGGGAGATATGCTTAGAAATCATGAACCAAGAGGTGATTTGGTCTTTCTGGGATGCTCCATTCCAAGACCCTGTACAATCTACCTTATCATGAACACTAATTGAACATTTGATCACTGGAGAGACAGCTCTGTACAAGTACTCCTTCCTCCAATACGTTCATGCAGCCTCACATCTCCATCATTCTGTCCTCCACATTCACCTCATCCCCTCATCATCAGCTCAATAGTCAGTGATCATCATCTCCATACATGATTTGAAAAGAATAATTGGGCCAGATGTTTCATTCTACAGCTGTGAAACTTGAGAGCCACTCAGGGCTAAAAGTCACTTATTTTGCTCATGCATCACCAACGTATATGTGTAACTCTAATTATTTGCTCGGTGCGAATCATCAGTACTGGTGTCAGCAGTGTTATTTCACTGTACTTCTAAACTAAGGCCCTACTAACAATATAATCCTTATCCTTTCCAACCTATTTTTTCCCAATATCTCATTTATGCTAATTGCGGTCTCTCCATTGATAGATTATCCAGCCATTTTCACCATTGTCTCTCAAACTGCTGACTTTCTCATGTTAAACATCCTGACCTCATGGCCAGATCACTGCAGCCTGATTTTTCTAGTGGAGGGGGTTAGACAATCATTACATCCTGTCCTCTGTTTCAGTTCATGTTGGAAATCCTGTTGGGCCATTTAATCATCCACATTCCGTATTGAACTTGATAGCCAAAGGCCTCCCAGTCTCCTCTGCCTGCATCAGGTTCCACCAATCTGCTCCAGGGCACAGTTTTTACGCTTTCAAGTGTACACTCTGATGACTATTGATGAAATACAAAACTGTTCTCTTTTATTATCTTTGTTCTTTACAAAGATTTCCACCTACAGGCTCCAGCTGCAGCTGCTAATTCATATCCCTTTGGTATCCATTCAAGTCCTGTTTGAAGCATCAACAAAGCCAACAAGGAGGATGCTTATTCAGAATCCAGTATCAACTGTGAGTTGGAGATGATAATAAATAGCCTACCCCAGGGGAAAGGGGCTTGGGGTGAGGTTGGTATGTTATGTGTATCCACTCCATCACCAAGACTTCCACCTCTGTAACATCACCCGTCTCCGCCCCTGCCTGAGCTCATCTGCTGCTTTAATGCTCAACCATGCCTTTGTTACCTCTAGATTTACTGTTTCAATGCCCTCCTGGTCAGCCTCCCATCTTGCATCCTCCGCAAATGTAAGAACATTCAAACTCTGCTGCCCAATCCCAACATGCACCAAGCCCATTCATCTATTACCCATCTGATCCCTGACCTTCATTGGTTGTCAGTCCAGCAACACCTCAATTTCAAAATTCTTGACCAGAATTTAATGATGAGGCAGTGGCGCTGCCTACCGGCTGGAAACCCAACAGGCGAGCCTGTCTGCGCCAGGCCTGCAAGCCCCACTGCTATTTTGCATGGCTTAGGCCCTTAATTGGTTGCAGTTGGGGCATTAGCCCCTCTGATGCAGGAAGTCCCGCCTTCAAGAGCTGCTGGCCAATCAGCAGGCCGGCGGCTCTTCAGTCCCAGCAGTGCCACCGGTCAGTGCACCACTGCACCCAGCCAGAAGAGGAACATGGATGATGCCCTCCGAAAAGGTAAGTGAGGTTGGGACCTCACCAGGGACAATCGGCTAGGCCCCAGCAAGGGGTTGGGGGGGGGTGGGTGGGGGGGTGCATTGGAGTATAGAGCAAGGAGGGTAGTTTCAGCCAGGGGGCACCTTGGGGCATTGAATGCCCAATCAAGAGGACACCACCCACCCCCCCAGCATGCAAGAAGGCCGCCAGGTAGTACTAGGCATCCTCCTCAGATGTCAAGGTGCACAACCGCCGTTGGTAAAATACCACCGGTGGTGGGAAGATGCCCTTAAGTGCCCATTCATTGGTCACTTAAGGGCCTCAATTACCTCAGAGCTGCCTACTACCACCCCTGCCACTGGTGCAATAGCAGTGGGGGCGGGTAGGAGACAGGCACAGCACTCCCGCCATCTCACCGATGTACACCACCTCCACCTCCTAGTGGGATCCCAGGATGTGGAGGCGTAAAACTCCGGCCCTCATCTTTGTTTTCAAATTTCTCCATTGCCTCATCGCTTCTATCTCTTTAGCCTTCTCCAGTCCTGCAATCCCCCAAGATCTCTGTGCTCCTAGAATTCTGGCCTCTTGCACATCCCTGATTTTCAGCACTCCAACATTTGTGGTTGACCTTCAGCTGCCTTGGCTATGAATTCTGGAATTGCCTCTCCAGACCTCTCTGCCTCTCACTCTCTCTCTCGTCCTTTAAGATCCTCTTTAAAAGATATCTCTTTGCACCTGCCCTAGAATCTCCTTATGTGGCTCAGTGTCAAATTTTGTTTGATAACGCTCCTGTGAAGCACCTTGCGACATTTTATTATGTTAAAGGAGCTTTATAGATAGAAGATGCTGTTGTTGAGGCTAATAAGAACATAAGAATAGGAGCAGGAGTAGGCCACTCAGCCCCTCGAGTCTGATCTACCATTCAATAATATCGTGGATGATCTTCTACCTCAGCTGCACCTTCTGCACTATCCCCATATCCCTTGATTCCCTTAGTATCCATAAATCTGTCAATCTCTGACTTGAATATACTTTACAACTGAGCATCCACAGTCCACTGGGGTAGAGAATTCCAAAGGTTCACAACCCATTAAGTGAAAAAATTCCTTCTCATTTCAATCTTAAATGTCACTGAACTAGAATTTCAGAGGCCCAGGCTAATACCCTGTGGACATGGGTTCAAATCCCACCAAGGCAGCTGGTGGAATTTAAATTCAAGTAAATAATAAATTCAAGTAATTAATAAAAAAAATCTGGAATTGAAAGTTAGTCTCAGTAATGGTGCCACGAATCATCGATTGTTGCATAAACCCATTCACTAATGTCCTTTAGGGAAGGAAATCTGCTGTCCTTACCTAGTCTGGCCTATTGTGACTCCAGATCCACAGCAATGTGGTTGACTCTTAACTGTCCTCTGAAATGGCCCAGCAAGTCACCATAACATTCTCAAGGGCAATTAGGGATGGGTAACATATGCTGGTCTTGCCAATGATGCCCATATCCCATGAAAGAAAAAAAAGCCCTTATTCTGAGACAGTTCTAGACTCCACAGTCAGGGGAAACATATTTCCATCTATTGTGTCAAGTCCCTTAAAAGTTTGATATGTTTCAATGAGATCACCTCTTATTCTTCACAATTCTGGGGAATTTAGGCCTAGTCTACTCAATCTCTCCTCATAGGTCAATCCTTTCACTCCAGAAATCAGTTTAGTAATGGTTGAACAGTCGATTTGGAATTTATCAAGGTCACAGGTGACATTTTCAGGTCTCACGTATTAATAAATGCACCAATTTCATATGAAAAAAAAACTATTGCTCACGTGAATGGTTTTAGACAAATGACTTTGTGGTATAGAAGATGTCTGCTCAGGGCAATGATTGGTATTTGAACTGGATTCATTCACAATTGACTATAGAGAGCGCCACCAAAAGTCTCAGATGGTTATGGCAGTAAATAGCTCTATCATACAGAGGAGGAAGGTCTTAGGTTCAATCTGTGCTTAATTAACTGATCACGGATAATAAGACTGGCCTCAGCATCCTTGGGTTACGGAGATGAAAATTATGCCAAAGCTCTTTTCCTATGGGCTGGACAGAGGCAGCAAGCCTGAAGTATGCTGGACTCATCCAAGCCTTAAAGCACCTGAACTTGGTAGACCAGGTCGTTTGTTGGGTCTGGTCAGGCCCATGCCCAGCAGGCCTTGCACCTGGAATACTCTGTCGCACTGAGAGCAACCTGAAATAAGAGGATTTGGAAAATCCCTTCCACCTCATTTTCATGGCTACCTTTGGTCTGCTCCAACTTTAGGTGCAGGCCTGAGTCCCCCTCTCTGCGGAAGTACTGGAAATACTTAAGCAATATAAAGTGAGTAAAGACCCAGTAACACAGGCGCCCATGCCCTTT
The DNA here is from genome assembly GCF_036365525.1 of Heterodontus francisci. NCBI lineage: Eukaryota > Metazoa > Chordata > Chondrichthyes > Heterodontiformes > Heterodontidae > Heterodontus > Heterodontus francisci. Next base: position 23,664,527 of record NC_090382.1, read on the forward strand.
ACATCACTGCAGTGCCTGGGAGTTAGCTGTATGTTCCCTTGCTGCTGTAGGGAGGAATATACTGGGCTCTTATCTCTATCAACCAACCCCTGTTGGAAGTGCATGTGTATGTGGATAGCAGGTAAAGACAATGTTGGGCTTGTTTGATGCTCATGATGCTTAAAAAAATCTGCCAACATATCTGTCTAGGCTGACACATGAAGAATGGTCCCTTGGCCAAAGAATTGGAGGTTGACCAGTATCCATGGAACTGTATCACAGCAAGGAGTCAGCAGCTTCAGAGAGGAGGAGAGGAGAAAATGAGGAAGAAGTAAAAAGAAATTATTGGTGCATGCCTAGGTGGCACAGTGATTAGTATACTGACCTTTCACCTCTAGGACCTATGCTGTAATCAATCTAAACTGAAGAGGAGGAATGTTTTCTCCCTCAGCTGAAAACCTAAACTTAATACCTAAAAATAGACCATCTGGACGTTATCACATAGCTGTTTGTGGGATCTTGATGTATCAAATTGACTGCCCCGTTTGCTACATTAAACCCTTACTACCTGAAAAAAAAGCACTTAATTGGCTTGTAAGTGCTTTGGGATGTCTTGAGGTCTTGAAAGGGGATATATAAATGAAAGTCTTTCTTTCAGCTGGCTGTGACAAAGTGAATTTGAGCAGTTTTAGTCCTGGTCCTAATGCATGCATCCCCGCATTGCAAAAATCTCTGCAATTGAGCACTGATTAGCACTAAACAATCCAGAAAACTATGGGCCAACATGTATAAGTGAGGTGAACTAAGTGAGTGACGTGAGTGAGGAAAGAGATTGAGAGAAAAGAAGAGTGAAGAGATAGAGAGAGAGGAGAGGGTTTCTGTCAAACAGGTCATAAAGACAATTTATGAGAGAATGGACATTCCCCACTGGATCAACGGAGTTTGCCCTTTTGCAAGATGGGGTAAAGACACGTCATTGGGATAATTTTGAGCAAGATTTAACTTCCACGGAGACAGTGGATTGTGGTTAGCACTTATCCTCCATATCACTGAAGCAGAACTTTATGATGTTGGAGAAGAGGAAGGAAAACCTGTAAAAAGAACATCAGCTCTTTGGCTGCCTCCAACCAGCAGTGACAAAATATGGAGTCACCGAGAGATAATAGAATATCTCTCCTAATAAGAACATAAGAAAAAGGAGCAGACGTAGACCATATCACCCCTTGAGCCTGCTCCGTCATTCAATGCGATCATGGCTGATCCTCAGCCAGGGGAAATAACTTCTCAGGCCCCTTCAGAGTCATTATGTTTCAATGAGATCACCACTCATTCTTCTAAACTCCAGAGAGGATAGGCCCAATTTACTCAACCACTCATCATAGGACAACGCTCTCATCCCAGGCACCAATCTAGTGAACCTTCGCTGTGCCGCCTCCAATGAAAGTATATTATTCCTGAAACATGGAGACCAAAACTGCACACAGTACTCCAGGTGTGGTCTCACCAAAGCCCTGTACAATTATAGCAATTACATCCTTATTCTCGTACTTCAATCCCCTTGCATTGAAAGCCAACATGCCATTTATCTTCCTAATTGCTTGTTGTACCTGCATGCTAACTTTCTGTTTCCCTTTAATTAGGTTCAAATAGAATCAGGGGCAACCCAGCACAATATATAGAGCTGCTACAACATAGACTGATGTTATTGAGGGACGACTGAGATGTCCTTATTGGAAGGACATTGTCCAATGCTCTACATTATAATGTATACCTGTGATATCGGTAAACAATAAGGAGCCAATCTGTGTCATAAACTGCAAACGGAAAGTTCAAGAGACTTGTAGCCATCATCTGAACATCTCATTGGGATTGTCCCCTGTATATTAATTTATGTACAGTATGTGCTATTTTTCCATTATACACTGTGGAGGCTTGTCCCTCCCTATTTCTGCATTCTCCTCCAACCCTACAATCCACTAGGTTATCAGCGCTCCTCTGGCCTTTTGAGCATCCCCAATTTTAATCTGTTATGGACAGGTGGAAAATGGCATGATTGGTTTCCAGTGGTCACCTCCCAACTGACCACAGAGAGTGTTTTTGTTTAAATTGGTGTTTGAGCCCCTGCGTTTTGTTGGCCAAGTAAACAGACAGTGACTTCTTTTTCTCGTGACTTCAAAACAGAAGATTAAATATTTATTAAATAATCACCCAAAATGTTCACAACATCACCCACGCATGCGTTCACTCTCTCATGCACACTCAAGAAAAGATAGATAGAAGGTAAAGGGTAAGAGGCGTTTCAAGTTCAAGGTGTAAAAGTCTGCTGTTTTCTGGAAAAACCTATGGGATCCTCTTGGAAGGTAAGTTTTTAAAGTTGCAGGCCTGTTTGCTGATTGTCTTGCTGAAGGCTTCTGGCAGTCAACACTTCAGTTTGAAGATGGTGCTGGTATTTCTTAGTTCAATTTTCACAGGTGGAAGAGTTGTTTAAAAGGCACTCTCTTATTTCTCTGCGCAGTTGGTTGCCAACTCATCTCAACAGGGTTCAACTGTCTTAGCTGGAATTGATTTCGCTATGTTTGTCTCTATCGCACATACATGCACTGAGCCTTGTTCTGGAACTCAAGATGGCTTTTGATGTTCTCTCTGGCTGTTTCATCGAATCATACAGCACAGGAGGCAACCATTCAGCCCATCATGCCTGTGCCAGCTCTCTGAAAGAGTTTAGTTTAGAGACACAGCACTGAAACAGGCCCTTCGGCCCACCAAGTCTGTGCCGACCATCAACCACCCATTTATACTAATCCTACACTAATTCCATATTCCTACCACATCCCCACCTGTCCCCTATATTTCCCTACCACCTACCTATACTAGGGGCAATTTATAATGGCCAATTTACCTACCAACCTGCAAGTCTTTTGGCTTGTGGGAGGAAAGTGGAGCACCCGGAGAAAACCCACACAGACACAGGGAGAACTTGCAAACTCCACACAGGCAGTACTCAGAATTGAACCCGGGTCGCTGGAGCTGTGAGGCTGCGGTGCTAACCACTGCGCCACTGTGCCGCCCCAAATTTCACCTATTTCTTTGCTCCTTCCCCATAGCTCTGCAAATCTCTCCTTTTCAAATACTTTTGAAAGTTACTATTGAATCTGCTTCTACCACATTTTCAGGCAGTTATTTCCAAATCATAACAATATATTGTGTAAAAAAATTCTCTTCATCTCCCCCTGGTTCTTTTGACAGTTATCTTAAATCTGTGTCCTTTGGTTACCAACGTTCCTGCCAGTGGAAACAATTTCTCTTTATTTACCCTATCAAAACCTTCATAATATTGAGCGTCTTTTTCCTCGGATGGTGATGGCAAACACGAGGGGACATAGCTTCAAGTTGAGGGGTGATAGATATCGGACAGATGTGAGAGGTAGTTTCTTTACTCAGAGAGTAGTAAGGGCGTGGAATGCCCTGTCTGCAGCAGTAGTAGATTCGCCAACTTTAAGGGCATTTAAGTGGACATTGGATAGACATATGGATGAAAGTGGAATAGTGTAGGTCAGATGGTTTCACAGCTCGGCGCAACATCGAGGGCCGAAGGGCCTGTACTGCGCTGTAATGTTCTAATTCTAATTCTAATTCTAAATCTCCCCTTAAGGAAAACAATCTCAGATCTTCTAATCAAATGTTAACTAAAATTAATTTTCTCAAATAACCACGGAAGAGGCAGCATCCATGACCCAGCTCCTGGTGTTCCTGTTATTTAATCCATTCTTTGTATACTGGTGGCAGATTCATAGCATCAGTTTTGCCTAGGCCTATATATAGTGGAATAAACCAGCCAATAGGAGCAGGAGGGGTGGGTCCACAGGACCCTCTGGAACTGATGGCCTCCAATCATAGGGGAGTAGGAGGGACTGTCTCATCAAATCTGGATGAAACCAAAATAAAAGGTCCTAAAAATCAAATGAATGAATTGGAGCAAAGCCAGAGAAGGGCAACCCAGGGTTTTTTTTATTCATTCATGGGATGAGGGCATCACTGGCTCGGACAACATTTATTGCCCATCCCTAATTGCCCTTGAGAAGGTGGTGGTGAGCTGCCTTCTTGAATCGCCGCAGTCCATGTGGGGCAGGTACACCCACAGTGCTGTTAGGAAGGGAGTTCCAGGATTTTGACCCAGCGGCAGTGAAGGAACGGCGATATAGTTCCACGTCAGGATGGTGTGTAACTTGGAGGGGAACTAGCAGGTAGTGTGTTCCCATGCAACTGGTGCCCTTGTCCTTCTCGGTGGTAGAGGTTACGGGTTTGGAAGGTGTTGTCTAAGGAGACTTGGTGCGTTGCTGCAGTGCATCTTGTAGATGGTACACACTGCTGCCACTGTGCGTTGGTGGTGGAGGGAGTGAATGTTTGTAGATGGGGTGCCAATCAAGCGGCTGCTCTGTCCAGGATGGTGTTGAGCTTCTTGAGTGTTGTTGGAGCTGCACCCATCCAGGCAAGTGGAGAGTATTCCATCACACTCCTGACTTGTGCCTTTTTGATGGTGGACAGGGGGTGAGTTACTCCATGTTTGAGATTCTGAAGTTACAAGTTTTTAGTGGAAACAGTCACATACCCCAGTGAAACATCAAGGACGCAATAAGCATATATGTCTTGCAACCACAATAGAAGAAGCGATTAGAGCCTGATGACCTTAAGAAGCAGACAATGGAAGAAGATGGACTCAAGTACTGTGTAAATCTAAGGATTGAAGAAGTGTGAAAGACGACTTACTGCTGTTTACAGAGGAGGAACAGGAACACGAACAATTATTAGGGGAGTTACTAGGACTACCAGGCTACTAGTTTACTAGGCTTAAGATAAACCCAAGGAAGGCACAAATAGGACAGCAGAAGGTACAGTTTTTGGGCCTTACACTCTCCCCTGGAGAGATGGGAGTAAATGCAGCCAAATGACAAGCAGTACAAGATATCCTGGTGCCTGAAGATGCACATGGGCTGTGGTCCTTTTTAGGTTTAACAAGGTATTGTCGAGAGTTCATCGAGGACTATGCAGCAATCAGCAAGCCCTTGTAAATGTTACTGAGGAAGGGATTCGAATGGGGATGGGAGAAAAACAATAGAAAGCTTTTGAGGAAACTAAAAAAAGGCTCCAAGTAGCACCTGCAGTGGGACACTGGATCCCTTGTGACCATTTCAGCTTGTGGTAGCCGCCTTAGATATGAGCCTAAGTGTGGTCATCTTGCAGGAGCATGATGGAAAGCAGAGACTGGTGAGGTATGCCTCTAGGGTGCTTACTGATGTGGAAAAGGCATACTCCATTTGTGAGAGGCACCTGCTAGCCACTTACTGGGCCATTAAACATTTTGAGCTGTTCACTGGAGGGCAACCGACTATACTGCTCACGTGCCATGTAATGAGTTCTTTCCATTCATGCCACTAGCTCATCTATCTTCTTACAGATGCTTTATGCATTCAGATAAAGGAACTTTAATTTCATTTTTTTTACCTCTATTCCCTTCAATGACCTTATTTGACATAGGACCTAGGCTCACTGCATCCCTTGGATACCTCTGCAGGTAACCATGATCTCATTGTGAGGTATATGACCCTGAGGTTTGGTCCTATGTGTAGCTGAGGTAGTTCTGCCCCTGGTTCCAATCTCTGTGGAGGCGTGGGTTCGGATCCTACCATTGCCACCATTATTTGTTTGCCTTTGCTCCGTGACCTTTTGGTCAGCTATATGGCCTGGTCCAATCTCGGCCTCCTTTGTTATCTCTTGCCCCACCCCCACCTCACCTACTTATAACCTATGACTTTTCTAATATTTGTCAGTTCCGAAGAAGGGTCACTGACCCGAAACGTTAACTCTGCTTCTCTTTTCATAGATGCTGCCAGACCTGCTGAGTGGTTCCAGCATTTCTTGTTTTTATTGCCACCATTATGTTGTCTTATGCAACATAAATGAGATATTGGAGTCCAGTTATGCTTAAGATCTCTAACAGATTTGTTAACAGCTAAACTAGTACGTACAGTACAGAGGAAACTATTTATAGAACTTTCCTCTAGGTGTTACAGTTGCAGAGTGCCTCTGGCTTGTAGTCACATGACTACATCCTGGTACTTAGTTCATTAGCATACTGAGGTCTTAAAGGGACATCACTCTTAAAGCGATTATACAACATGCCTTACCCCAACAAGCTTGTTATTGGAAGGGACAATACAGGTTGGTACCGTCAGTCATGCTAGAGTGGCTAGGTGGATCTTATTACTTAGTCAGAATCAATCACCACAAAACAAATTTACTGTACCCTGGGAACAGCACACGAGTACTGTAGATGCAGTTTGGGACTCCAAAGGAGGTTTTCAGGTGAGGATAGACCCCAATAGCAGGGACATTTATATCGACGGATCTAGTTATGTGAAAAATGGTGAGAGGAAGACAGCATGTTGGATATATGATCCTGAGAGACAGGCGGGGGTAAAATTAATGCTACCTGTGGGTATGAGTGCTCAACAAGTGGGATTAGTGGCTGTAGTGTATGCGACAACACATCCTACTGAATTCCCAACCCCCTACACCCTCTGAAGAGGTGTGAAAGACTGGTCTTCCTGAAATCAATTATCAGCAGGAAATAGGTGATTGTGTCATTCACAGAAGACCTTTCTTTCAAAAAAATAGGAATATCTGAGGACATAAGTTGCCAATCAGAACTAAAGGTTTGGAGCATTGACAAATTTGGAGACGCGATGGCCCAGCCAGCAGCAAGAAATGTATAAATGTACACAGAGATCGGGGTATGTTACTGTTCCTGCAGGCAGTCAAGGAAGATGGTAGAGCTTGGTCAACTCCACTGATGCAGAGATGCAATGGTTTTTGTCGAGGTTCTTCCCAAGCAGCTCTGTAACACAGGAGTTTGTGCTCTATGGGCTGTTCTCAGGGACACACACTAATATAAACATCAACTGCTGCTGGAGGACTATCAATTTGGTGAAAGACGCCCTTTGGTCTGCCCGAAACTTGCTGGTCTTCCAGCACAAAGAGTTGTCCACAACCGAATGTTGCAGACTGGCACATTCCGAGGTCCAGGACTACGTGCTGAGGGACGCACTAAAGCTTGGGGCAGCTGCGGCAAAGGCTCAATGGGGAAAGACCACTGTGTAAGGTACCCCCACCAAGGTGAACTGAGGGAATAAAAGCAAAAACTGCGGATGCTGGAAATCTGAAATAAAAACAAGAAATGCTGGAAATACTCGGCAGGTCTGGCAGCATCTGTGGAGAGAGAAGCAGAGTTAACGTTTCAGGTCAGTGAACTGGCAAATATTAGAAATGTGAAAGGTTATAAGCAAATAAAGTGGGGGTGGGGCAAGAGATAACAAAGAAGGTGTAGATAGGACAAGGTCACAGAATAGCTGACCAGAACTCAATGTTCAGTCCGGCAGGCTGTAGTGTGCCTAATTGGTAAATGAGATGCTGTTCCTCGAGCTTGCGTTGATATTCACTGGAACACTGCAGCAATCCCAGGACAGAGATGTGAGCATGAGAGCAGAGGGGAGTGTTGAAATGGCAAGCAACTGGAAGCTCAGGGTCCTGCTTGCGGACTGAGCGGAGGTGTTCCACAAAGCAGTTACCCAGTCTGCGTTTTGTCTCCCCAATGTAAAGGAGACCACATTGTTAGCAGCGAATACAGTATACTACATTGAAAGAAGTACAAGTAAATCACTGCTTCACCAGAAAGGAGTGTTTGGGGCCTGGGATAGTGAGGAGAGAGGATGTAAATGGGCAGGTATTACACCTCCTGCGATTGCAGGGGAAGGTGCCGTGGGTAGGGGACGAGGTGGTGGGGTAATGGAGGAGTGGACCAGGGTGCCTGGAGAGAATGATCCCTTCGGAATGCAGACAGGGGAAGGGAAGGGAAGATGCATTTGGTAGTGGCATCACGCTGGAGGTGGCGGAAATGGCAGAGGATGATCCTTTGGATATGGAGGCTGATGGGGTGGAAAGTGAGGACAAGGGGAACCGTGTCGCGGTTCTGGGAGGGAGGGGAAGGGGTGAGGGTAGAGGTGCGGAAAATGGGCCGGACACAGTTGAGGGCCCTGTCAACCACAGTGGGTGGGAATCCTCGTTTGAGGAAAAAGGAAAATATATCAGAAATGTAAAATGAAATGGCAGGTTATGAGACAACTCATTCCTGTATTGATGGATAGTGATCTCCTTTGCACTCTTTGTATTGTCGACTTGGTGCTGTTTGGAATTGTTTTGTCATGTATTTTTTTTACAGATTTTTACAAATAAAATATATTTTGGAAAAAGAAAGTCAATTCCACTGAGGGATCTACAAACACCATCGACAGACCAACCGAGGGGTGATTGTAAGTATTAAGTTAGGAAATTAAGTTGGGAAATTCAGTTATAAATAGGGAGTTTAACCTATGTTTAGCCTTGAGCAAGACAGGGTCCTGGGTCACGTAACTGTAGTTGCAACTGTAACTTGTGATTGCTGAGTATAACCATTCTCTAAGGATTGTGGATAATTCGATAAAGGAATTGTGAGTTATCAGAAGAAACTTGTCTTGCTGGTTATTCTGTTCAAGTCATACATTTGTAATTCTGGAGTCACAAACTCGAGTGTGGGGGGTTCTTCGAGTGAGGAAGAGAATCCCCTACACCAGTCATCAGAGAAATAGTCTAAACAGAAGTAATCAATTTTTCTTTCAGAATCTATGATTTTTTTTTCATGTCCCTGTTATCGTTGTCTGGGAGTGGGCTGGGAGAGGGTGGGATGGGGGGGGGAGACGTAAAATCGTGTGGGAGGTGAGGATGCCATGCCCACCTACCCATCCCCACTGCTATTTTACCAGCAGCGAAGGAGGTGGAAAATGGTCCATTCTCCCCAGGCCAATTGAAGCTTTCTAGTGGCCAATTAATTGCCATTTAAGAGCCTCCTCTTGCCGCCACTGGTATTTTACGAGTGGCGTATGGGCACTTCAGCACCTGAGGAGGCCGCCAATAACACCCGGCGGCCTCCCTACAGCTGGGGGGGGGGGCCCTCCTCATTGGGCACCCTGTGCCCCATGGAGGGTTCTCCCAGTAGCAAAGGCTGCTTCCCCTGCTCTGCTCTCTGACCTATCTCACCCCCACCCCCGACAAAGCCTGATTCCCACTTACCTCCTCCAAAGTCCATTCTGCCTCCTCTCACTGCGACTGAAGAGGTGCTGGTCCTCTGATTGGTCAGCAGCTCTTGAAGGCAGCACTTCCTGCCTCAGAGAGGTGGAGGTCCTGACCGAGGCTAATTAAGGGCCCGGGCCACACAAAATAATAGCGTGACTTCCAGGCCTGACGGAGGCAGGCTCGCCCCTGACTTTTTATTGGTGGGCAGGGCCACTGCCTCAACGTTAAGTTCCAGCCTTAGACTCATTGCGACACAGAAAGAGGCCATTTGGCCAATTGAGTCCATGCCAGCTCTCTCTGGAGCAATCCAATCAATCCTATTCCTCCATCCTCTCTCCGTAACCTTTCCCTCAAGTGCCCATCTAATTTCCTTTTGAAATTGTTAATTATCTCCACTTTCACTACCTGCTTAGGCAGCAAGTTCCAGGTTATTACCAGTTGCTATGTAAAAATGTTCTTCCTCACATCCCCCTTGTATAACTTGCCCAAAAGCTTAAATCTGTGTCACCTCGTCCTCATACCATCAGCTAATGTGAACAGCTTTACATTGTCAACTTTATCTAAACCTTTCATAATCTTGCATACCTCTATCAAATCTCCCCTCAATCTCCTTTACTCCAAGGAGAACAACTCCAACTTCTCCAACCTAACCTTGTAGCTCAAATCCTCCATCCCTGGAACCATTTTGGTAAATCTCCTCTGCACCCTCTCAAGTAAAGGCTGGCTACCCGATCCCAACCCAACAGGACCTGATGACATGTGTTGGGTTCAGGTCGCACTTCCGGGTCCGGCATTTGGGCTCGGGTCGGGTCAAGCCGGGTTGGAAACGCTCTATCACCACCTCCGGTGAGTGGCTTCACTGTTAATGTACTTTTTGGACTTGAAAGGTGGTTTTGTTACAGTTATTTTAAGCTTTTGCAGATAAGCAAAAAAGTGAAAAACGGAAGGTAGGTTAACTGATGGTCGGGTCGGGTCGGGTTATGTCGGGCACGGGAAAAAATGGAAGGGCTCGGGCTCGGGGTCGGATGTGGTTCTGTGGGGCTCGGGTCAGATTTCATTTGCAGACCCGAGCCGGCCTTTACTCTCAAGGACCCTCACCTCCTTCCTAAAGTGTGGTGACCAGACTAGATGCAATACTCTAGTTGAGGCCTAACCAGATCTTTATAAAAGCTCAGCATAACTTCCCTGCTTTTGTACTCTGGACCTCTATTTATGAAGCCCAAGATCCCATATGCTTTGCTAACTACTCTCTCAACATGTCATGCTGCCTTCAAGGATCTGTGCACATGGATCCCAAGGTCCCTCTATCCCTGCACACTCTTTAGAATTGTGTCATTAAGTCTATCTATTGTCTTTCCCTATCCCTTCTGCCAAAATGCATCACCTCACACTTCTCTGTATTAAATTCCATCTGCCATTTGTCTACATATTCTGCTAGCCAATCTATGTCCTGTTGCAGGCGATTAGTATCATCCTCATTATTTGTTATACCTCTAAGTTTGGTATCATTGGCAAATTACAAAATTTTACTCTGTATTTCAATATGCAAGTCATTTTTTTATATATATAATATATATATATATATATATCAAAAATATATTGGCCCTAGCACTGGGGAACACCACTGTCTACCATCCTCCACTCTGAAAAACAACCTTACATCATAACACACTCTTTTCTGTCCCTAAACCAAATTTTTTTAATCCAAGTTGACACTGATCCTTCTATTTCATGAGCCTCAATTTTGTTAACCAGCCTCCTGCATGGTACTTTGTCAAATGCTTTCTCAAAATCCATATAGACAACATCCACTGCATTCCCTTCATCAACCTTCTCTGTTAGTTCATCAAAAAATTCAATCAGATTAGTCAAACACCATCTGCCTTTTATAATCCATGCTGGCTCTCCTTAGTTAACTCAAAACTCTCCAAGTGCCTGTTAATTTATTCCCTGATTATTGTTCCCAAAACCTTACCCACCATTGATGTTAAACTGATCTCCCTGTAGTTACTAGGAATGTCCTTATACCTTTCTTGAATAAGGGTGTCACATTTGCCACTCTCCAATCGTCTGGCATATCCCCCATATCTAGGGAAGATTAGAAGATCATGGAAAGCCCACTATCTCCACTCCCATTTCCATTAACAACCTGCCATACAAGCCATCCAGACTAGGTGTCTTATCCACTCTAAGCATCACCAGCCTTTCCAGTAAATACTGCCTATCAATTGTCACCCCATCTATCAAATGTACCATCTCTGCTTCTACTGATATTTTATCAGCATCCTCATCCTTCATAAACACTGATACAAGGTACTTATTAAGTATTCCAGCCTTGCCTCTAAACATGTATCACCTGCTTTGCCCCTAATAGGCCCCACCCCATCTCTTACTACCTGCTTACTCTTTACATGACAGTAGAAGATTTTTTGGTTCCTTTCTATGTTAACTACCATTCTATTCTCATTTTCTCTGTTTGCCAGTCTTAGTTTCCTCTTCACCTCCCCTCTCAACTTGTTGTATTTGGCTTGGTTCTCGCCTCAAGAATTCACCTGACATGCATTATACACCCTTTTTTGATTCATCACTTGTTGGAATATACCTAGCCTGTACCTGAAATTCCCCACCCCCATCCCCCCACCCTGCACCCTTAGAGATCATCCATTGTTCCATACTGTTTTTCCTGTCAGAGTTTAGTTCCACTGTTCCTTGGCTAGATCCTCTCTCATCCGATTGAGGTCAGACCTCTTCCAATTTAGAAGTTCTGCTTTAGCTTTGTTCCTTGCTCTTCTTCATTATTAATCTAAACCTTATGATACAATAACCACTCTTACCCAAACGACCCCCACAGACACTTGGTCCACTTGGCCCACCTCATTCCCCAGCACCAGATCCAGAAACGTCTCCATCCTAGTTGGACTGAGAACACACTGGTCATGGAAGTTCTCCTGAACACATTTCAGAAATTACTCCCCTTTTCCCTTCCCTTTACTCTGATATTATCCCAATCGATATTTGGACAATTCAAGTCCCCCAGTATCACCACTCTATAGTTCTTACACATAGTTCTTCATGGGGGCGACGATGGTATCGTGGTAATGTCACTGAACTAGTAATCCAGAGGCCCAGGCTAATGACCCGGGACACAGGCTCTAATTCTACCATGGCAGCTGGTGGGATTTAAATTTAATTAATTAATAAAATAAATTATAGAATTGAAATATATTTTCAGTAATGATGCCAGGAAGCTATGATTGATTGCTGTAAAAACCAATCTTGTTTACTAATGTCCTTCAGGGAAGAAAATCTGCTGTCCTTACCTGTCTGGCCTACATGTGACTCTAACGTGTCATAGAGTTATACAGTACAGAAACAGGCCCTTCGGCCCATCGTTTCTATGCCTGCCATCAAGCACCTAACTATTCGAATGCCATTTTCCAGCACTTGGCCCATAGCCTTGTATGCTATGGTGATTCAAGTACTCATCTAAATACTTCTTAAATGTTATAAGGGTGCCGCTACCACCTCTTCAGGCAGTGTGTTCCAGATTCCAAGCACCTTCTGGGTGAAAAAGTTTTTCCTCAAATCATCTCTAAACCTCCTGCCCCTTACCTTAAATCTATGCCCCCTGGTTATTGACACCTCTGCTAAGGGAAAAAGTTTCTTCCTATCCATCCTATCAATGCCTCTCATAATTTTGTGTACCTCAATCATTTCCCCCCTCAACCTTCTCTGCTCTAAGGAAAACAACCTGAGCCTTTTCAGTCTCTCTTCATAGCTGAAATGCCCCAGCCCAGGCAACATCCTGGTGAGTCTCCTCTGCACCCTCTCCAGTGCAATCACACCCTTCCTACAGTGTGGTCACCAGAACTGTACACAGTATTCCAGCTGTAGCCTAACTAGCGTTTTATACAGCACCATCATAACCTCCCTGATCTTACATTCTATGCCTCGGCTAATAAAGGCAAGTATCCCATATGCCTTCCTAATCACCTTATCTACCTGTGCTGCTGCCTTCAGTGATCTATGGACAAGTACACCAAGGTCCCTCTGACCTTCTGTACTTCCTAACGTCCTACCATACATTGTATATTTCCTTGCCTTGTTAGTCCTCCCAAAATGCATCACCTCACACTTCTCAGGATTAAATTCCATTTGCCACTGCTCTGTCCATCTGACCAACCCATCTATATCGTCCTGTAATCTAAGGCTTTCCTCCTCACTATTTACAACATCACCAATTTACGTGTCATCTGCGAACGTACTGATCATACCTCCTATATTCACATCTAAATCATTAACGTACACTACAAACAGCAAGGGTCCCAGCACCAATCCCTGTGGTACACCATTGGTAACAGGCTTCCACTTGCAAAAACAACTCTTGATCATTACCCTTGGCCTCCTGCCACTAAGCCAATTTTGGATCCAATTTGCCAAATTGCCTTGGATCCCATGGGCTCTTACCTTCTTGACCAATCTCCCATGTGGGACCTTATCAAAAGCCTTACTGAAGTCCATGTAGACTACATCAACTGCTTTACCCTCATTTACACATCTAGTCACTGCCTCGAAAAATTCAATCAAGTTAGTTAGACACGATCACCCCCTGACAAAGCCATGTTGACTGTCCCTGATTAATCCCTGCCTCTCCAAGTGGAGATTAATCCTACCCCTCAGAATTGTTTCCAATAGTTTCCCAACCACTGCTGTTAGACTCAATGGCCTGTAATTACCTGGTTTATCCCTGCTACCCTTCTTGAATAATGGTACCACATTCGCTGTCCTCCAGTCCTCTGATACCTCTCCTATGGCCAGAGAAGATTTGAAAATTTGTTTCAGAGCCCCTGCTATCTCCTCCCATGCCTCACATAACAGCCTGGGATACATCTCATCTGGGCCTGGGGATTTATCCACTTTTAAGCCCGTTAAAACAGCTAATAGTTCCTCCCTTTCAATGCTAATATATTAAAGTATATCACAATCCCCCTCCCTGATCGCTACACCTACATTGTCCTTCTCCATAGTGAACACAGATGGAAAGCAATAATTTAAAACCTCACCTATGTCCTCTGGCTCCACACACGGATTGCCATTTGGTCCCTAATGGGCCCCACTCTTTCCCTGGTTATCCTCTTGTCCTTAATATGCTTATAAAATGCCTTAGGATTTTCCTTTATCTTGCCCGCCAGTGTTTTTTCTTTCCCCTCTTCGCTCTCCTGATTACTTTTTTAAGTACCCCCCTACATTTTCTATACTCCTCTAGTGCCTCCGCTGTTTTCAGTGCTTTGAATCTACCATAAGCCTCCTTTTGTTCCTGATCCAATCCTCGATATCCCTGGACATGCAGGGTTCCCTGGACTTATTGGTCCGACTTTTCATCCTAATGGTACATGTTGGTTCTGAACTCTCACTATTTCCTCTTTGAATGACTCCCACTGGTCTGATGTAGACTTTCCTACAGGTAGCTGCTCCCAGTCCACTTTGGCCAGATCCTGTTTTATCATATTGAAATTGGCCTTCACCCAGTTCAGTACCTTTATTTCCAGTCCATCTCAGTCCTTTTCCATACCTACCTTAAATTTTACAGAGTTATGGTCATTATCCCCAAAATGTTCCCCCACTGACACTTCTACCACTTGTCCGGCTTCATTCCCTAGGATTAGGTCCAGTACTGCCACTTCTCTTGAAGGACTTTCTACGTACTGGCTCAAAAAGCTCTCCTGTATGCTTTTTAAGAATTCCACCCCCTTTAAGTCTTTTGCACTAAGACTATCCCAGTTAATATTGGGGAAATTGAAATCCCCTACAATTATTACGCTATTATTTTTACACCTCTCTGAGATTTGCCTACATATCTGTTCCTCTATCTCTCCCTGACTGTTTGGAGGCCTGTAGTACACTCCCAGCCAAGTGATTGCCCCCTTTTTGGTTTTAAGTTCTACCCATATGGCCTCATTTGAGGAACCTTCTAAGATATCATCCCTCCTTACTGCAGTAATTGACTCCTTGATCAACAGTGCAATGCCACCTCCTCTTTTACCCCCTCCCCGTCTCACCTGAATATTCTATACCCTGCAATATTGAGCTGCCAGTCCTGCCCCTCCCTCAGCCATGTCTCTGTGATAGCAATAATATCATAATCCCATGTGCTAATCAATGCCCTCAATTCATCTGCCTTACTATAAGACTCCTTGCATTAAAATAGATGCAATCCAGCCTTGTATTTTTCACTTGTGCCTTAACAGGTCTATATTTGCTCTGCCTTCCGGACTGACTCAGTTTCTCTTCTGTATTTGACTGTGCATCACCCCCTACTGTATCTCCACCCTGTATGCCATCCCCCTGCCAAATTAGTTTAAAACCCCCCAACAGCACTAGCAAACCTCCCAGCAAGGTTGTTGGTCCCGTTCTGGTTCAGAAGCAACCCTTCCAACTTGTACAGGTCCCACCTTTGCCAGAAACAGACCCAATGATCCAGGATACTAAAGCCCTCCCTCCTGTACCATCTCCTCAGCCACACATTCATCTGCTCTTTCCTCCTACTCCTACACTCACTAGCATGTGGCACTGGGAGTAATCCAGTGATTACAACATTTGAGGTCCTGCTTTTTAATCTGCTACCTATCTCCCTTAATTCTTGTTGCATGACCTCATCCCTCGTTCTACCTATGTCATTGGTACCAATGTGTACCACAACCTCTGACTGTTCACCCTCCCCCATCAGAATGTTCTGCAGCCGCTCCGTGACATCCTTGACCCTAGCACCAGGGAGGCAACCTAGCATCCTGGAGTCACGTTTGTGGCCATGGAAATGCCTATCTGTACCCGTTACAATAGAATCCCCTATCACTATAGCTCTCCCACTCCTTTTGGAGTGGAACCACTCCATGTGGTTGACTCTTAGCTGGCCTCTGAAATGGCTTAGCAAGCCACACAGTTGGCAAGGGCAATTAGGGATGGGCAACAAATCCTGGCTGAGCCAGTGATGCCCACATCCCACGGAAGAATTTAAAAAAATCAGTGATTTCCCTGAAGATTTTCTCCTCTATCTCTCTCACACTATATGGTGGCCTACAGAATAACTTCAGTTGATCAAGTATTAGTAGGAGACTATTTAGGGGATAGTGATCATTGTATCATAAGGTTTAGGCTGACTATGGAAAAGGACAAAGAGCAATCCAGGATAAGAATAATTAACTGGGGGAAGGCTAACTTCAATGGGGTAAGAATGGAACAGGGGCGACTAAATTTCAGTCAAAAGCTGGCAGGAAAACGGATATATGAACAATGGGCTACCTTCAAAGAAGAGATAGTTCGGGCACAGTCAAGGTATGTTCTCTCGAAGGGGAAAAGTAGGGCAAACAAATCCAGAGCTCCCTGGATGACAAAAGAGGTAGAGATTAAGATTATGAAGAAAAAGGGTGCTTATGACAGATTCCAGGTAGAAAATACTATTGAGAACCAGGCTGAATATAGAAGGTTCAGAGGGGAAGTAAAAAAGCAAATAAGAGAAGCAAAGAGAGAGCATGAAAAGAGACTGGCAGCTAGCATTAAAGGAAATCCCAAAGTTTTCTATAAATATATAAATAGTAAAAGGATGGTAAAAGGAGGAGTGGGGCCAATTAGAGACCAGAAAGGGGATTTACAAAGATACAACCCAGGCAATGTTGAAAGAGGAGGCAAGTCAAACACTAGAGGGGTTTAAAATTGATAAAGAAGAAGTATTAGATAGGCTGTCTGTACTTAAAGTGGATAAAGCTCAAGGACCGGATGAAATGCATCCAAGGATACTGAGGGAAGTGAGGGTGGAAATCGCAAGGGCACTGGCCATAATTTTTCAGGCTTCTTTAGACTCGGGGGTGGTGCCAGAGGACTGGAGAATTGCAAACGTTACACCCTTGTTCAAAAAAGGGTGTAAAGATAAGCCCAGCAACTACAGGCCAGTCAGTTTAACCTCGGTGGTGGGGAAACTTCTAGAAAAAATATTTCGGGACAAAATCAATAGTCACATGGACAAATGCAAGTCAATTAAAGAAAGCCAGCATGGATTTCTTAAGGGAAAATTATGTTTAACTAACTTGGTGGAGTTTTTTGAGGAGGTAACAGAGAGAGTTGATTAGGGCAATGCTGTTGATGTGATGTACATGGGACTTTCAAAAGGCGCTTGATATAGTGTCACACAACAGACATTTGAGCAAACTTGTAGCTCATGGAGTAAAAGGAACAATAGCAACATGGATATGAAATTGGCTGAGTGACAGCAAACAAAAAATAGTGGCTATTGGATGTTTTTCTGGCTGGAGGAAGGTTTGTAATGGAGTTCCCCAGGGATCAGTGTTGGGACCCTTGCTTTTCCTGATATATATTAATGACCTAGACCTTGGTGTACAGGGCATAATTTCAAAGTCTGCAGATGATACCGAAACTTGGAAGCATTGTCAACAGTGAAGAGGTTAGTGTAGAACTTCAAAAGGATCTAGACAAGTTGGTGGAATGGGCAGACAGGTGGGAGATGAAGTTCAATGCAGGGAAATGTGAAGTGATTCATTTTGATAGGAAGAATATGGAGAGACAATATAGAATAAAGGATACAATTCTAAAGGGGATGCAGGAGCAGAGGAACCTAGGTGTATATGTGCATAAGTCATTGAAGGTGGCAGGACAGGTTGAGAGAGCAGTTCATAAAGCGTACAGTATCCTGGGCTTTATTAATAGGGGCATAGGGTACAAGTGCAAGGAAGTTATGTTGAACTTGTACAAGACACTAGTTTGGCCTCAGGTGGAGTATTTCATCTAGTTCTGGGCTCCGCACTTGAGAAAAGACGTGAGGGCATTGGAGAGAGTAAAGAAAAAATTCATGAGAATGGTTCCAAGGATGAGGAATTTCAGTTATGAAGATATATTGGAGAAGTTAAGACTGTTTTCCTCAGAGAAGAGAAAGCTGAGAGGTGATTTGATAGAGGTATTCAAAATCATGAGGGATCTGGACAGAGTAGATGGAGAGAAACTGTTCCCACTCATGAAAGGATCGAGAATGAGAGGGCACAGATTTAAAGTATTTGGTAAGAGAAGCAAAAGTGACATGAGGAAAAACTTTCTCATGCAGTGAGTTAAGGTTTGGAATGCGCCGCCTGAGAACGTAGTGGAGGCAGGTTCAATTGAAGCATTTAAAAGGGAATTATATGAAAAGGAAGAATGTGCAGGGTTATGGGGAGAAGGCAGGGGAATGGAACTGAGGGAGTTGCTCTTTCAGAGAGCCGGTGCAGACATGATGGGCCGAATGGCCTCCTTCTGCGCTGTAATGATTCTGTGATTCAGTTGCATGATCATCCCGTTTCTGCTTCTGAACTCTAGCTAAATGGATTCTGTCCTTGGCCTCTCATGAACATCCTCTCTTTCCAACACCACAATGTTTTCCCTAATCAGCACTGCCACACCACCTCCTTTTTCTTCTTTCTTATCTTTTCTGAACATTTCAAATCCCTGAATATTAAACGCTAATCCTGACCATTTTTAAGTCGCTTTTCCGTTATTGCCACGACACCATATTCCCACACGGCGTGTAGCTCACCAACCTTATTCATCGCACTCTGTGCATTTATATACATGCATTCTAAACCCGTCCTGTATTTCTCATAGTCCTTCTTCGTCTGCTACTATATAATATTGTACTACTTCCTTCTCTAGTACTATCCAACACTCTCAGTCCTTTATGCACCTTATTCTTCTCTTCTACTTCTATATGCTGGTGTCTATCCCCTGTCAATTTAGCATGTATTAACTCTACCAAAAAAATGCAACAATTGCGATGTTGCATGCACTCGAAACAGTAAGACATTATTCTTTGTCTTTCTTCTTGTCTTCCGAAGTTCTGTCAGCTGAAATCACTTTGTGAATATTTGTGACCACTGCATCTGCGAGGGGGATGTTATGCCACAGGAAGAAAAAACAGATCACAGACAACTGGCTAGGTCCGGCTTTAGTTCAGTGCTGGCCAACTTCACAAAGTAAACAGGTTAAGCTGAAGACTGGTACCAAAAATAAAAATAAAACTAAAATCCCTAAAGGAAAAGGATTCATTTCAAAAGAGACCTCAGCACATGGCCTGAAAGGCAACAGCCCGCACTCCCCTTCTCCAGTTCTAATAGTGGAGGAGTGACGAGGATTTGCAGGCAGCTGACTGACTTGTCAAGTATTTCTTTTTTTTCCATCGTGCACTTCTCATAATAGCAACTTTTCTTTCTTGGCAAAAGCACTGATTGTGAAACTAGGACAGTCTCGGTGACCTTGTGGAGAAAACCTGCAGCAAAAACAGCAATTTTTTTTTTGAAGCTAATTTACCTTTTGGCAAAAGATTAAAACTTGAAAATTATGCAAAGGGCTAAAATAAGGCTTGTTTTAAAAAAAATCTTGGTCTGAAGAAAGTTCTAGACAGAAAATCCCACCCCCACACACACAGATAATTCATCTTCTTTTATCAATTTAAAGTCTGCAAAGAAGTACTTTTTATATATCCTTGGATTTAGAACACTGACACGGATAATTTTTCAGGATAAATCTAAGTTTCTGCATTGACAAGAATTCCTGGGCTGTCTTTTAAAATGTGCATGAATAAATAAAGATCTGTTTATATCCTAATTAAAAAGAAAATCCCAATATAGGTTTGTATCAAATCAATTAGCTTGCAAATTGTGACTAGTGCTTAAAATATAGGTGCAAATCAGCAAAAAAAAGTTTCAACTGTAACTAAAATAGGCTTGAGTCTATTTTTTGCTTCTGTTTATAAATGAAGTATACCCAGAGCATTAAAAGGAGTTCTGTTATCCTCCTAAAAAAGGTGTCTTCACTGTGGTTCAAGTACTAATGGAATTGATTGATGGGCGATAAATAAAGCTACAAAATCTGAAATAAAAACCAGTAAGACTTAATACATCTATCAACATCTGAAAAAAGAAAAGAGGCTTACACTTCATGTGTAGACCCTTTGTCAGAACTGACTAAAGGTTAGCCTGTCCCTTTCTTTTTCCAGGAACTAGAGGCTTTGCTGTACAACTCCAGCTTTTCCAGTTGCTGCTATTGAAGAGTAACAATGGAGGCTGCCTGCACTGGGTTGAAATGAGCCAACTATGACTGATGTTATCCAGTCCGCGCTGAATGATCTGGTAGAAGGCAGCCATCGCCATGCGAATAGCACATAATGACATTATCAGGTTGGCAGCAGCTCTTTATGTTAAACAAGCTTAAATGGGGTCAGCCCATTGCTGTTTGCTGGAGCAATCTCAAACTGATTGCACTGTCCATCACTCTCACCAGAGCCTGGTATCTTTCTTCATTTCAAATATCTATCCACTTCTCCCTCAATGATCTCTTCTTTCTTCTTTCTTTCTTTGGCCTCCTTGTCTCGAATCTCTGCATCAAGCATTTCATGTTGCAAAACATTCCATGCTCCACCAACTCGCTCACTGACAATGCACTGGAAAGTTACAAGCTGCAAAATTCCCGGACAGTGGAGGCTTCGATTGCCCACCACCTGATGTAATGCTAGGTGTTACCTATGGCTGACTGGTAGCACTCTTCCATCTGAGTCAGAAGGCTGTGGGTTCAAGTCCCACTTCAGAGACATGATCTAAGTTGACGCTCTAGTGCAGTACTGAGGGTGTGCTGCATTGTCAGAAGTGCCATCTTTCAGTTGAGACATTAAACCATGACCCTGTCTGCCCTGTCAGGAGGACGTAAAAGAGCCCACTACACTATTTTGTAGAGTATTGCATACAGTTCTGGTCACCACATTACAGGAAGGACATAATTGCTCTGGAGAGAGTATAGAGAAGATGCAATTGTTGGAAAATTGCAGCTATGAGGAAAGATTGCATAGGTGAGGGTTGTTTTCCTCAGAACAGAGAAGGCTGAGGAGTGACATAGTTGAGGTGTACAAAATTATGAAGGGCCTAAATAGAGTAGACAGGAAGGACCTGTTTTACCCTAGTGGAGAGGTCAATTACCAGGTGATTGGTGGAAGAATTAGAGGGGACATCAGGAAAAACATTTTCACCCAGAGGGTGGTGGGTGTCTGGAATTCACTGCCAGGGTCGATGGTGGAGGCAGAAACCATCAACTCATTTGAAAAGTATCTGGACATGCACCTGAAGTGTTGTAACCTGCAAGGCTACGGACCGGGTGCTGGAAGGTGGGATTAGATTGGGTGGCTAGTTTTTTCAGTCAGCACAGACACGATGGGCTGAATGGCCTCCTTCTGTGTCGTAACTTTTCTATGTTCTATGACAGTATCCAATGTCCTAGCCAATATTTATCACTCAACTAATATCACTAAAAAAAAGGTATCTGGTGATTGGCACATTGCTGTTTGTGGGAGCTTGCTGTGCACAAATTGGCTGCTGTGTTTCCTACATTACAACAGTGACTACACTTTTAAAGTACTTTGCTGGCTGTAAAGCGGTTTGGAATGTCCTGTGATCTCAAATGATACTGTATAAATGTAAGTTCTTTCTTTTGCTGGGCAACTATCGATAAACAATAGCTCCAGACACTGCCATCATCACCCATATTCCAAGACCAAAGAAAAAATGGATGGTGCAGCATGCTGGCAGGAGTTAGCAGGCATGGTGAAGGTGAGAGCTCCTAACTTCTGCGCTCATAATTCATATTAGTCTTTGCCAAAAGGTCGACACAGATAATTACTTATTTCCTGATGTATGACATTAACGGACCTCTTCATTTTGCATTTTTACTCGATGAATATATTTATAATGGGCTGGCACTGGAAGTGTGACCTCTGTGACAAGGAATCGATAACCATATCCACACCTGGCACAAGCCAGCATATTCAGGAACAAAACTGGAGGAAAATAATTTAGCATGAGCAGATTTCAATGACAGGTCTACACTGAAGGGGAAATATCATTAAAAGACTGAAAACAAAGAACTTGAGAATTGCTCTTGTTTAGAATAACTGACGCAATCCTCATGGAAAAATGGCCATTTCTATGTGTTTCAATAGAGTGGCGGGGGAGGGGGAAATGACCAGAACTTTCCTCTCCTATTGAAAACAATAGCACAAGCGCACGTGTGCAGTTCATCCTGTCTAGGGCAGCATGCGGTCTTCCTGCACTCTCGCACTCCCATTGTTTGTTACCGGCAATGAACGTGTGGATGGATGTTATCATAAGGCCCCCCTCCCCCGAGGAGAGAAGGATGCAGTTGTTCTTCCTTTCAGTTTCTAAAGCAACAAAGACACAGAGCAAGTTGGCTGAAAGACCACCCGTGTGGAGTGACCACCTTATTGTAAATGAAAAATCCAAATCCAATGCTGTAGATTAATGACAGCAGATTGAACGAGGATCAGGAAACTACTCAAGGTCAGTCCCACATCCTGTAAAAGCGCCAAACCTTGCCAAAATACTACGCTGTAAGCTACCTGTTTTCGGAGGAAGGGCTAAATGTATGTTTTGGGTTCCTCACTCCCTTGGCCTATATAGAAAGCAGCTCGCCAGCAACTTCTCAAGTGCAACTAGGGATAGGTGATAAATGCTGGACTTGCTGGTGATGCACATATCCCAAGAATATTTTTTAAAATGTCCATTGAGGCAATTTCAGCAGTGATGGCCTATATAGATCCTATTTGACATTAGGGCAAGTCTTGGTCAGATATAAGCTGCGGAGCACAAACTCTTCCACTGGAAGTGACTAGATAATATACATGGTGTTACGACCAGGTGAGAAAGTGTCTATGGGTCCCTCTCAGCTTTCACCTGGTCTTACCGTAGCAGGGTTTAATTTTAACCACACTGTGTTTTTAGTTCCCCCTGGGTGAATCCTTATTCACCGCTTTCCAATTATAAGGCAAATGTTACGACCAGGTGAAAAATGTATCGAGGGGTCTGTTACTATCTTCACCTGGTCTTATTGTAACAGGGTTCGATTTTTAAGCACACTGTGTTTTGAGCTCTCCTTTTGTGAATCCTTGTTCATAGCTTTCCAATTATAAGACAAAGAAACGAGCACAAACAGGCTTTCTCAGGTTTAAAGAGGAAACGTGAAATTTATGAAACCTTAAACTTAAACTCTAATATGGTTAACGCCTATGGATATACGACACACCCACGCTAGCATGCACATGCGATACACACATGCAAATAGGGACAGAAAAGAGGAGAGAAAAATATATTAGAGAGGGGGGTTTGAGGCAATATCAGAAGAGTTTCTTATTTACTGTGCTTCGAGCTCACTTGATTGTAGGGAGTCTTGCTGTTTGTCGGGGCCCAGTGTTCTTCTTAAACCTTGTTCACGTAGGAGACTTTTCTCTCTTTGAGGCTCACATGTTTTTACAAGATTCAGTTCCATGGGAAAGAGATGGAGGCAGGCAGGACTGTAGAGGAGGTTCTGTTCCAACAGGGAGCACACGGCTTTCTGAGTTCAAATCCCTTGTTGGAAGTACAAATCTCAACAGCCAGCTAGTCATGTGACTAAAACTGGTCAGATCACTTCTTCTGTGTTTGTGGATTCTGCTATCTTAGCAGTCAACCTGGAATGCTAGCTTCCCCCACCTTCAACGTCTGGTAATCAAAAGTCTATTGTTGGTTGAATGAGTTAGGGCATGGCCCTTTGTCCCTTGTTGCAACACTGTCTGTTACCATGAAAATGTCTTTCCAGTCAGGGGCTTGCAATTTTAAGTTTTAATGTTCATGTGGCAAAATCATGTGTGCCTCAGTCTTGGAAGGTGGGGGGGCTTGCCTGACACCTCCACGCCCAGGGGAATGAAATGCAATTTGAAGAAAAATGGCACATTTCATTACAGAGTTTGCGAGAAATAGAAGATATAGAAAGAAAAATCATGCATTTCTCTCATTCATTTCCATTCATTCACCAATCTTAACACTTATTAAAAATAGTCTGTTCTAGGTGCCAGGGCTGCTTTACAAAAACTTTTGACTTCAGGGGATGGGTGGTTCCCTTTTCCTCTGACTGTGGGGGAGGAGTCTCTGTTTCTTTCCCTTTTGTTCTCTGGGACACTCCTACCTGCAGGTATTTGTGCAGAGTTAACTACACTCTCTTGTGACACTTCCACTGGGCGAGGCATCACCCTCACAATTTCTCTGCCCCCTAGAGGTCCGTCTTTGCCTCTGCAGGTTCCTGTAAATGTTATTAGCAACTCTGGTGGCGTACTTCTAGAGTCTGCATTTACATGGGAGGATGTGGGCTCTAACTTTTCACATTTTTCGAGGTCGGTTGACTGGACAGTAGGGGTTGTCATCTGGGATTCTTACCAGCCAACCTTTAACCTGCCCTCTTGGTCACTTTTTCCCCTTCTCTTTCTAAACCTTTGCCAGCCATGTGCCTGCCTGTCCCCTTATGTTCTCAGCGGGCGTCCCTTACAGTTCACCAGCCCTCTGCTGGAGGGTCCTCCTAATACTGGTACAGGACTTAGGGGCGCAGGTTTCACTGCAGGCTGGTGTTTCCCCTCAATTTGGCACATGTGGCAACTCCTGCAGTACTCCACCACATCTTTGTGGAGTTTTGGCCAGTCAAACTGTTGTCTTATGCGGGCTTTGGTCTTTTGTATACCGACGTGTACAGCTACTGTAGTCTCGTGAGCCCTTCTTAATATTTCTCTCCGGTACCTCTGCGGCACCACTAACTGGTGAACTACTGTCCACTCCTTGCCCTCAGGTCTGTGAGGAGAACTCCATTTCCTCATCAGTGCCTCATTCTTTAAAAAGTAGTAATCAGGGACTCCCTCTGCTTCACTTTCAGACTGGGTAGCCTGTGCTAACTCTTGCAATACTGGGTCGACTTGCTGAGCCTCACCTAGGGAAAATCCATTTAATTCATTCCCTGGGTCTCATATCTTTTCAAAGAAAGTCTTGGACAGGCAGACCTCATGGTCATTTGCCTGCAGTACCAATGCAGTCTCTTCTGGGGGAGCTGGTCTGATCATGGCCTGATTCACTACACATTCAGGGAAACTGCAGGGGTCCGTCTCCTGCCACTGCCCTGTCTCTCTGACCTCCTGCGATCTTACTTTCACTACTGTGGGGGCTACCACCTTCACCCCTGCCAAATCATTACCTAGGAGCAGGTCAACCCGGTCCACAGACAAACTAGGGACAATCCCTACAGTCACAGGTCCCGAAAATAGGTCACACTCCAGGTGCACCTGGTGTACAGGTACAGGCATACACTGCCCTCCAGTACCATACACCACTATTCTGGTGTTCGCTGCACTCTCTGGGGGAAAGGTCATGCCTTTTCCCAGTAATAGGGATCTGATGGCCCCTGTGTCCCTGAGAATTACTATGGATTTGCTTGCCCCACTCAAGGGATATGGCATAACTTTCCCTTCAAATACAAAACCCTGATAACCTTCAGGAATCCTATTAACTTTTCCTGCATTGGCCATAGTAAGCTTCCTGGGTTGCACTCTTACTGCCATTAAAGCCACAGCTTGTTCTGTATTTTCCATCAGATCCCCGTCGTCACTTAGCGGGTGTGCCCTGATTAACCCTACCGGTTTCCCCTTTATTTTCCAGCAATCAGCTTTTAAATACCCTGCCTTATTGCAATGGAAGCTCACAGGTCTCCCAGTCTCACTCTTGCTCACAGCACCTTCCTTTTCATCTGGAGGGTGGCCCCCTGTGCCCCTATGTCTCCTTCTTTCCTTTCTCTTCCAGGACTGCCTGGGCAGATATCACCTTCCCACACTTTGTCCTTTTCAGATTTGTGGGGGTGATTAGGAAAGGTTCTCCCCTGGGAAACTGACATAAATTAAAGCAAACTCATCGGCCAGAACAGCCGCTTGCTAAGCTCTCTGAACCCGCTGTTCCTCCACATGGGTCCTAATGGAGAGTGGGAGAGTGTTTAAATTCCTCTAACAGAATTACTTCTCTGAGATTCTTATAACTGAGCTGTACTTTAAGAAGCCTCAGCCACTGGTTAAAAGCCAGCGGCTTACTTCTTTCAAACTCCAGATAAGGTTGATTAGCTTGCTTCTTGAGGGTTCTAATCTTTTGGTGATAGGCTTCGGGTACTAATTCATATGCCCCGAGGATAGCACTTTTTGTCAGTTCATAATTTGATGAACTCTCATTTGGCAACAGGGAATAAACCTCAAGGGCTTTTCCAGTTAGCTTGCTATACAGTAAAAGAGGCCAGGTCTCAGCTGGCCATTTTGGCTGCCTTGCCAGTTTCTCAAAGGACACAAAAAATATTTTTACATCCTCCTCATTGAATCTTGGAATTGGTTGAGCTAGCTTTAACAATGCTGTACCCAGCCCTGAATTACGCTTCTGCATATTGGCCATGCTTTCACTCTGTCGCCCCCTAGTTAACTAAAACCACTTCAGCTCTCTTTGTTAGCATTCTTTCTGGAAGGTTCTTTCTCTCTCTCTCTCTCTCTCCTGCCTCTCTTTGTCTTCATGTTCCTTCTGGAAGGCTCTTTCTTTTTCCCTCTCCTGCCTCTCTCTCTCTCTTTCCCTTTCCTCAAATTCAAGTTTCCTCTGTTCCAATTGTACCTTTGCTAACAATACCCTGTCGGATTCTGTTTCTAACACTGCTTCTGCTTCTTCAGACTCAAGGGAAAATGGTTGGCCACTAGCTTTAGGAGTTCAGACTTCCTAGCCTTGCCACGTATAGTGATCCCACACTGCTCAGCCATTTTCCTCAACTCCTCCATAGACAGTGCTTTTAACTTATCCCAAGTTATTTCACCCTGGCTTGGGGAGCTACTAGCTTCAGTTGTAGACATGTTAGTATTTAAGCACACACAACCACAAGAAAACCTGTATTGAAATATTGCTCTTTTTTGATTGGGAACAATTTGACTTCCCACTTCCAATTTCTCTTGTTTGTCTGTGGATCAATTCTGGATGCTAGCACCCAAATTTCTGTTACGACCAGGTGAGAAAGGTGTCTAGGGGTCCCTCTCAGCCTTCACCTGGTCTTAACATAACAGGATTTAATTTTAAACACACTGTGTTTTTCGCTCCCCCTTGGTGAATCCTTGTTCACTGCTTTCCAATTATAAGGCAAAGAAACCAGCACAAACAGCCTTTCTTAGGTTTCAAGAAGAAAAGTTGAAATTTATTAAACTTAAACTCTAATTCGGTTAATGCCTATGGATACACGACACGCCCAAGCTAGCAAGCATACACGATACACACATGCAAATAGAGACAGAAAAGAGCAGAAGAAAAATAAAGTGGAAAAGTTTGAGGCAATATCTGCTGAGTTTTTGTTACAGTTGTTCAAGCTCACTGTTGAGTCCTTGCTTGTAGGTAGATCTTGCTTTTCGTTGGGGGCCCAGTATTCTTCTTAAACCTTGTTTGCTGTAGGAGACTTTTTTCTCTTGGGGTTCATGTGTCTTCAGTGGTTTCAGAGGCTTGTGAGAAAGAGATGGGAGCAGACAGGACAGAGATCTTCTCAGACAGGAGCAAACAGATGCTCTGAGTTCAAACTGTTTGTACAATTCAGAAAAACCCAGGTTGCCAAGCAGGTTAGTCATATGACGTACTGGTCGAACCACGTCTTGGATTGTATCACCTTAACAGTCTCTGGAATGCTCATCTTACACACAATACCTGGTCATCAAGGTCCATTGTGGGTGGAATGGTCCTCGGTCCTTCCAATCACCATCTGTTAGTATGTAAATGTCTTTTCCAGTAGTGGCTGATCTGTTTAACAAGTCCTTTCTTCACTCCAGTAACAGTTTAAAATCAATGTCCATGACAAAATTAATGTGCCTTATTCTTGGCAGGTGGGGGCCTAGCCTGACAATGGAATCAGTCTCAGTTCCTCTTTCTCTAGATGTGTTTAGCAGCATCTTCCATTGGTCAGGGCTTACCAACAATTTTAAAAGTCATGTTCAAAAAGCACAAATGAGCCAGGGTCAAATGGTGACTGGTTCATACTGTTTAGCATGTCAATACATCCCCTTCCTGGGGTGTCACTGGAATTTCTTTTCTGCAAGACTGACAAAGTTGTATCATTCACATCTGCATTTATATAGTGCCTTACATGACCTAAAGCTGTCTCAAAGCACTTCACAGCCAATTCATTTTTTTAAAGTGTAATGTGTGGTCTTTGTTGTAACGTAAGAAACACAGAAGTCTACCTGCACACAGCAATGGTATAAATAAATACTTAAACTATTTTTTGTCGCGGTTTTTGAGGGATAAATGTTGGGCAGGACACCAGGAGAATGCCCCCGCTCTTTTTTCAAATAGTGTCTTTTATGTCCCCGAGAAGGCAGATGGGAGCCCGGTTCAATATCTCATCTGAAAATCAGTACCTCTGACCGTGCAGCACTCACTCAGTACTGCATTGGAGTATCAACTGAGAGTATGTGCTAAGTCTTGGGAGTGAGGCTTGAATCCACAACCTTCTGGCTCCGTGCTACCAGTAAGCCACGACTGGTATCAGTAGCAGAGTGAATTGCCCAACTGAAGCAGCTAGCTTCGATATTTGTCCCAAGTATAGTATCATCGGGCTAGATTTTATAGGCCCTCCTGAGATGGGTGGAGGGAGTGGAGCCATAGAATTGCGATGGGTGGTGAGGCGGTGGAAGTCCCGTTGCTGCCCCATTTGCCAAAACGATTATTCCGGGGGTGGGGTAAGCCAACAATAGACAACTTGCCTAGAGGCCAATTGAGGCCCCTTCCTGCCACTGCAAGAGTCTAACCAGTGGTGGGGGTGCCTCTGCCACATGGGGAGGGTGCCTAGTAAAATGAGACACCCTCCTTGCGGGCTTGGGTGGTGGTTCCCTCCTTCGGAGGCAATATGTGGGCCACGGAAGACCCCTGCCGGCAAAACCTACAGCTTCATGATCCTCCCTCCCCCTGGACTTCACACCTACCCGCCCCCCCCACCACCTTTCCAGGGCCTTCCGAACTGGTCCCTCGACCCCACCTCACTTACTTGAGGTCTGGGGTTTCAGCATTGGGTCCGGGTCCAAACCTCTGCAGTACCAGCAGTGGCCACTGCTCCCGGTGGCGCTGCTGATACTGCCGAGCTGCCTGTCCTGTGATTGGCCATCACTCTCACGTCGCCTCCAGAACAACAGAGGATCGCGCCAGAGTGGGGGTAGGGGGAACACAAAAAGGCCAAGGTGGGGTTCTCCCTGTCTTTTCGTCTCAGCGCCGGGAGTCCTGCCAGCTGCACAAAATCCAGCCCATAGAACAGATGGAGGTCATTCAACCCATCAAGTCAGTGCTGGATCTCGGCAAGAGCAACTTAGCTAGTCACACTCTCCCGCCTTTCTCCATTAGCCCTGAAAATCTTCTCTCTTCAGATAATTATCCAATTCCCTTTTGAAAGCCAGAGTGAATCTGCCTCTACCACCCTTTCAGGGATTGCATTCCAGATCCTAAAACCACTCACTGCATAAAAAGGTTTTTCCTCATGTTGGCATTATTTCTTTTGTCAGTCTTCTTAAATCTGTGACATCTGGTTCAAGGCTCTTCTGCTAATGGGAACAATTTCTCTCTATCTACTCTGTCTCAACCCCTTATGATTTTGAACACTTCTATCAAATCTCCCCTCAACTGCTTCTTCTCTGAGGCGAATAACCCAGTTTCCCCAATCTAGAACCATCTACTATCCAGGCTTAGAAATGTTCTGTATTGTTTGCATCAACCAGTGAAGGGGCTGGAGAGCAGTAGTAGGCTCTGGTTATAAATAAAAGATTTTATTTACAGTGGTGATCCTCAGACTGCTCTTGAATCATTTAATGAATCTTCATCAGATGCAGAAAGATCTCACCCATATCTACTATAAGGAAGAGGTTAGTTACTGTTCTCCACACTCGGCCATGATTAAGCTGAGGGCAGTCTCAGGCTATTGGTGGAGTTCACCAAGTTTCCTAGGTGACGTCTATACTTTCTGTTCCAGGGATCTGTTAAATATGGCACACCCTTTCCTTTTCAAAAACAAAAGCACATTGTTATCAGGCTTTTTATGGCTTTCAACTTCAAAACAAAAAGTCTACAGTTATAAATAACAGCTTACTCAGCACTATTCAAGCTGGTGCCAGGCTGCGTGTCCCACTGCCATTGATACAAAAACAAAATATTGTGGATGCTGGAAATCTGAAATAGAACTGAAAATGTTGCAAAAACTCAGCAGGTCAGCAGCATTTGTGGAGAGAAAGTTAACACTTTAGGTTGATGACCTTTTGTCAGAACTCAGCTCGCTGTCAATCCACTCCCCATCACCCTCCTCCCAGCCCCATCAGCCCTTTTCTTCCCCCACCAACCCACTCCCCCATGAATACCCTCCCTTCCCTTCCGCCAATCAACTCACGTCCGCCAAACCTATCCCCCATCAGCCCACTCCCCTCCACCATCGGCTCTAATCCTCCCCCACCAACCCACTCCCCAATTAATCCCCTCCCCTCCCCTCCCCTACCCCAATATTCTCCGCTCCACCAATTTCCCTCCCCCATCCCACCAACCAAACTTTGTCACGCAGATTGAGACCATCTGTTCAGCTCTTTCTGTTGCTTCCCTCAGTTCCCCAAACCCACCGGGTCAAGGTTCCCACCTGCTCTAGCCCTGAACTCGCATTCTTCTCTAGTTTCTCTCTTTTCTCCCCTCATGAACTCTCCAGATTTAGCTTTTCCATGAGAACCATCCTCTGCTCCCTCTACCCTATTCCCACCAAACTGCTGACCATGCAACTTCTCTTCCTCTCCCAGGTTAGTTCATATTGCTAATGGTTCCCTTTCCTCAGGTACTTCCTGCTCCCTTTCAAATCTTCTGGCATCACCTCCCTCCTCAAAAAGCCCATCCTTGACCCCTCTGATCTTGCAAACTGCTGCACCATTTCCAAGCTCCCTTTCCTGTCCAAAGTCTTTTTGTTGCTTTCCAAATCTGTGTCCATCTTTCCTGCGACTCCATGTTGGAATCCCTCAAATTGGGTTTCCACCCCTGTACAATACCAAAACTGCTCCTTCCTCCTCCTTCTCGACCAGTCTGCAGCCTTTGACACAGTTCTTCAAATCACCCTCCTCCAACGCCTTTATTCGTCGTTCAGCTGGGTGAGACTGCATTAGCCTGGTTCCACACTTGCCTGTCCAGTCAATTCCAGAGAATCACCTGCAATGGCTTCCCTTCCTGCACTGTTACCTCTGGAGACCCCCAGGATCTATGATTGGGCCCTTCCTATTTCTCATCCTCATGCTGCCCATCAGTGATATCATCGAAAAACATGCCAGGTTCCAGATGTACTCTGACAATAGATCTACCTCATCACCAACTCACTCAACCCATACTTTACCTTTAAATTGTCAGACTGCTTGCTCGAAATCCAGCACTGCAGAAGCAGAAATCTCCTTCAGCTAAATATTGGGAAGACCAAAGCCATTGTCCTTGCTCCCCGCCACAAACTCCGTTCCCTCTCTCCAGCAACTGTCTGATGTTAAACTGAACCATTATCAACTTTGGTGTCGCATTTGGCATCAAGATGAGCTTCCGACCACATATCTGCGCCATCACGAAGACCGCCTCCTTCCACTTCCCTAATATCGCCTGACTCCACCCCTGCCTCAGCTCATCTGCTGCTGGAACCCTCATTCATGTCTTTATCACCTCTAGACTTGACTTTTGCAATGCACTCCTGGCTGTCTCTCACATTCCATGCTACATAATCTGGAGCTCATCCAAAATTCTGCTGCCCGTATCCTAACTCACACCAAATTCTGATTACCCATCACCCGTATGCTATCTGACTGACCTACGTTGGCTCCCAGTCCCACATAAAATTCTCATCCTTATTTTCAAATTCCTCCATGGCTTTTCCCTATCTCTGTAGCCTCCTCCAGCCCTACAGACCTCGAAGTTCTCTGCTGTCCTTCTGCTGTAATTCTGGCATCTTGTATATCCCCAATTTTAATCATTCCACCACTGACAGCCGTGCCTTCAGCTGCTGAGACTGTAAGCTCTGGAATTCTTTCCCCAAAGCTTTCCACCTCTTTACTGCTTTCTCCTCTCTAAAACACTCCTTAAAACCTACCTCATTGGCCAAGATTTTGGTCAGCTGTCCTAATATCTTCTTAAGCTCAGTGTCAAATTTTGTTTGATAACACTCCAGTGAACTGCTTTGGGATGTTTCACTGCACTGCAGGTGCAATATAAATGCAAATTGTTGTTGTTCAGTTCTCTCCACTCTTCTGAAGATGCTGACTCAAATTGGCATACAGTTCCACAGGCACACCCACCTAACAGAATCTCATATCCAAGTGGCCATCCTTTATTTTCGGGCCTAGGCAGTAACTGCTGGCAGCCAAGCCTAATCCTGTCCTCAAATGACATCCGCACATATGTGCTTACCAACTGTGCCAACAGTCATCAGTGGGCAGTGAACATAAGCAGAAACTCAGCTGAATTTTTCCCCTCCCTTCCCTGCTTTGACTAAGATCAGCTAACTCAGCACATACTGATGAATGAAGCTGAGACTTGGCCTAGGTGGCTCATAAGCACAATGCAGTTAACCAATAAGGCACTGAAGAAGCAAGTGTTAACTGCTTTCTTCAGTCAGTTATGTGAAGGCTCAGAAAGATGCAAGATTTCTCCCCAATGCTTTGTACAGTCTTTGGGTCAGGCTCTCTGTTTAACCTCTGTTTAAACACAGAAGACAGTAAATCATTGAAGGTAAAAAGAGCATTTAAAGAAAAATAGTACCCTGTGTCATTGCCCCATCCCAACATCATAGAGAGGAGATTTGATAGAGGTGGTTAAAATTGTGAGGGGTCTAGGCAGAGTAAATAGAGAGAAACTGATCCCATTGGCAGAAGGGTCAAGAACCAAAGGACAGAGATTTAAAGTGATTGGCAAAAGAATCAAAGGCGACATGAGGAAAAACTGTTTTACACAGTGAGAGGATAGGATCTGGAATGCACTGCCTGAAAGGATGGTGGAGACAGATTCAATTGTGAGATTCAAAAGGGAATTGGCTTTGCTTGGCCATCTAGTGGTTAGGTCTTAGCACTCTCACCACCGCGGCCTGGGTTTGATTCCCGGTCAAGCTAACAACATTCTGGCATTGACTTGATGGGCCGAGTGGCTTCCTTCTATGCCGTAATGACTCTATGCGCTGGAGGTCCCGGTGGTGGACCAGAAGGAAGTGGGGTGCGGGGGAACCTGCCTCGGCACTCCGCCAGGTTCCCCCTTGCAATTTAATGGCAGGCAGCCAATTAACTTTAAGGGACTTACTCGCACCTCCAGAGCTGCTGGCCAATCAGAGGGCCTGCAGCTCTGCAGTACTGGCAGCATCACTGGGAGCAGTGGCTACTGCCAGTACTGCAAGAGGCCTACAGCGAAGATGGCGGGAGACCCCAGGACAGGTGAGTGGGGTCGGGGTCACTGGGGCCAGTCAAGCAGGCCCCGGTGACGGGGTTGGGGTGGGAGGTTTGATAGGGGGCATGGGGTGTGGGGGACAGGGTGGTGTCTTTCTGGTGGCGGTGGCCATCATTGCTGTGGGGGCCCTCCAGGGGCCATGGATCGTCCCCAAAGGTCTCATCTGGTGGCGTCTCCACAAGGTGGTGGGCCTTCCAGCCTCCACAAAATTGGAGTGGAGGCAGGAAAAGGCCATTAATTGGTCACTTAAGGGCCTCAAATGGCCTGGAGCGGAAAGGCTGTACTCGGCCTTCACCACCCCAGATAAAATGGCAGGGGGCCAGGACAACATGGGGAACAGCACCCCTTGCCATTTTGGACGCCCCCACCCCCTACCCAACTCCATTCCCATCTCCAAGGGCAGGATAAAATTCTGCCCAATGACTCAATAAGCAACTAAAGGGAAAACAATTGCCGGGCTATGGGGAAAGGGCGGAGTAGTGGGACTAGTTAGGCTGAATTTTACCAGCCCTCCAACATTGGGGGTCGTCGTGGGGGCCCCAGAAAATACTTGCGGGAGAGGCCCGCCAGGATCCATGACACCTGGTAAGCCCCGCCCCATTTTACCGGCAGTGGCAGGACCTCGGTGCAGCCCCCCCTCCCCCAGCCGCTTGGCAGTGGCACCCCAATTAACATGTGTTAAGTGCTACTTACCTTGCCTGATTATGCATTCCGCTGCCTGTGGCTCCACACGTCCGCATTTTTTGGTGAACTGGCGGCTGTCATGTGCCATCCTGTTCACGAATGAGAAAAGCCGGTGGGAGATCGGAAGTAGGAGTACTCGCTCACAGTGCAGGTAAGTCTGAATATACCAGGGTCTCAACTCTGCATATTTGAAGGGAGGTGGGAGGGGGGATGGTATTACTGGGGCCACAGCTCTGCAGGCATGAAGAGAGAGACTGCGTACCCTCTCTCCGTAAACGGTGGCCGCTCTGCTCCATTGTTTGTTTGTGTAAGTGAAGAAGCAATGTTACTCCAGTCACCCTGTGTATGGGGAGGATGCCAGAAACGGTAGGCGTGTAAAGGTTATCTGGCTGGTGGGGCAATCAATGCAGCAGTTACAATCTTAATGTGGTCATGCTGTGCCACTCTTAATGGGAGCTAAGATGGGCAATGCCATGCCACACCACATAGTTGATGCATGAAAGCACCTGATGTACCAGTCAACATCAATGGCTACCCTGTTAGGAACTTTCGAAAAAGTGAAGGAACCATGTTTAGTTGCAACTCGGAGCTTGCCACTACAGCTCGCTGTGTATCTACAGATCCCACATGACATACCTGCAGATGTCAGAGTGCCGGTGTCAGAGGCAACTGCGGATGTCGAGAGAGGCGGTGACACATCTCTTGCACTGCTAAACAATGACCTGTAGCCCATGAGCTTCGGTGACATCCAATGTCTGTGGCCCTCAAAGTGACAGCAGCTGTAAACTTTTACGCCTCTGCATCATTTCAGGACCCCACCTTTGTGGGGTCACTCAGTCAGCAGTGCACCACTGCATCAGGGAGGTTACCGATGCCCTGTACCGGAGAGCTGGTGACTATATTCACTTCACGACGGACCCTGGAAGCCAGGCCCAGAGGGCCATCAGTTTTGGCTCCATTGTGAGGTTCCCTCAGGTGCAAGGGGTCATAGACTGCACCCATGTGGCCATCAAGACTTCCACCGGGTGACCAGCTGCATAAGTAAACCGTAAGAGCTTCCACTTGCTCAACGTACAGTCAGTATGTGATCACCGTAACTGCTTTATTCAAATCTGTGCTCGCTTTCCAGGCAGCTGCCATGATGCTTTCATCTTGTGCCAGTCCCAGCTGCCGTTGCTGTTCACTGAACTGGCTCAAATGGAGAGGTGGATTCTTGGAGACAAGGGCTACCTCTTGCAGACATGGCTGCTGACACCAGTGAGACACCCCACCACTGCTGCAGAGGAGAGATATAACGTCAGCAACAGAGCTACAGGAGCCACCATTGAGCAGGCGATTGGCATGCTGAAAATGCACTTCCGCTGCCTGCATAGATCGGGTGGTGCCCTGCATTATGAGCCGGAAAGGGTAGCTGGTATCGCTGTTTGCTGTGCTCTGCACAACTACACACTCAATAGGGGGGAAGCCTTGCAGGATGAAGACAGACGTGAGCAGGGCTCCTCCTCGGACGATGAGGACGCTGAGAACTTACAGCAGGAAAGGCGCATGGGAGGACAGAGAGCATCCAGGCACCGCATGTAGGGCGAGCAGCGAGCAAGAGATGCATGGCAACGCCTTATTGATCACCAGTTCTCCATGCCATAGCTACTACCTTGGGCTCTACAAGCCACACATCACCCTCGTTCACCTGTTATGCAGCAGTCCGCATCTGCAACATCTTTGCATCCACCATTACTTGCAGCAGCATACTGAGCCATTGTCCATGTTACTGCATCTGTGGAGATGCACATGAGTGATACTGGCATAGCAATGATGTTATTCCATACATTGGCAGTTCTGAAAGGCCAATGATGTAATGAGAGGAGACACGTTCGGTACATGCTGGCACACGTCATTCACACAGTAAAAGCAACACACGTTAGTGAAGAAGATTTAGAGATTGAACTTTTTATAGTGTTGTGCCACCCGTGCAGATCCATTGGTGTCACGGTGGTTTTGGAAATGCTTGTGGGTGCTCCTTCGCGGTGCCACCTCTGACTGGAAGAAGGCTGCTGATTAGATTGTCCTTTGGCTGTGGGTGACTCTGTGCGCACGAGGCCTGGAGGGCCCCGGATGTCTGGGGGAATGATCGTTCATCCCCTTCCGGCTTTGGACCCTATGACGCCGGATGGCCCCACAGCTACTTACCTCCTCTGCCACCTCCAGCCAGGCTGCCTTGGTCAGGCGGGAGGGCCTCTTTTTACTATAGCTGGGGAAAAGGTCCTCCCGCCTTGCCTGCACAGCCTGGAGGAGAGCAAGCATGGAGGTATCGCTGAATTGTGGGCCACCCTGGAGTGCCCCTCTGCCATCTTCAGTTTTTGGTCTGGTCCTTTATATGCAAAGGTTATTCTACAGTGTAACTGCTCTAAATTCTGGCTGCAAGGTTATTTTTGCACATGTTTGAAAACCAATGCAGGACTAGTGAGTCTGTGCTGTTGTCCTGGTTTTTCATCAATGACAGGTCGACACAGATATACATGTTCATGTACACTTTGCTTCTGCAGCAGTTGATCATAATTATTGATGCAATGTTTCTGGGGTTGCAATGCAGCTGGAAGAGAAACATAATGTCCTGTTTCATTATGACATAGTTTCAATTGTAGGTACGTTTTTTCACCTAACAGTTAGCTATGAAATGAATTCAGATTTCAAATGCTTCAGTCTGCGGCTTTTCACATTCAGGAAATTAAAAGCTCATAGTATGTAGATGTTATTAAATTATGCTTTTATTTCTGAGAGTATATTTGCCTTTTATGATACAATTCAGTCCCACATTCTGGTATGTGCAAAAGTAAGATTTTTCACCCAGGTGCAGCACACCTACAAGAACAGATGTAACACTTGAGTGGAAGAAGATGATCTCAACTGCACAGGACACTGGGACAAAGCAGAGTAAGTATGTGGCAGCAAAGCAGAAAGTGCTGGAGAAACGCAACAGGTCTGGCAGCATCTGGGGAGAGAGAAGCAGACCTGAAAAGTTAACTCTGCTTCTGTCTCCACAGAGGCTGCCAGACTTGCTGAGTATTTCCAGCATTTTCTGCTTTTCTGCCAGATTGCCAGTATCCACAGTATTCTGTGCTGAGGAAAGTATTTGGCAGCTGTCAGGAAGCTGTTCCGAAGAAGGGTCACTGACCCGAAACGTTAACTCTGCTTCTCTTGCCACAGATGCTGCCAGACCTGCTGAGTGGTTCCAACGTTTCTTGTTTTTATTTCAGATTTCCAGCATCCGCAGTATTTTGCTTTTAATTATGTCAGGAAGCAGGTACTGGGCGCTTTAAATAGGGTCCCAGCACCTGCTCCTCAGCTGAGCCAATACCAAGCATGGAGCCGGATGTAGGGGGGTGTGCGGTATGATCATGAGCTGCAGCACTGAATATCGTGCCGGCTCTGTGACGAGTGGTCTACGCGGGTGGATCACCATCTTCAAAGTGCGCCGCGTTCGTCGGCGTGCGCATAAAATTCAGCCGATTAAATTGCTCTTAGAAAGCATGGGCTCAATGGGATGAATGGCCTCCTTCTGTGCTGTAACCGTTCTATGATTCTATAAGTATGGGCGGGCTCGATCCAAGCTAAACTGGTTGCATAAATGGCACAATGGAGGGGAAAGTAGTATCCGAAATCAGGCATCTCCATGAAAATGTTGCACTGCCACTTCCCAAACCACGATATTACACTGTAAGATAACATTACCTCCATTAGGAAAGTATAACAAGGACCATTCTTACCTCTCCCATTTCCTACATTATAACAATAACTGCACTTCGAAAGCACTTCATTGGCATTTTGAGACATCCTGAGGTCATGCATGGTGCGATATAATTGCAAGCTCTTTCTTTATTGAGTAAATTGCTGCAGCTAAAACCGAAGTGCCAGAGACATCATTAAGCACTTGTTTTACCAACTCCAAATGTTTGCAGAATTGAAATAATAATGGCAGGCAAAGCTTTTTAAACATATTATTATACCAACCCTAGATGGATTGTGCTATTCTCTTTCTCTTCTCTCTTTGGGCCTCCTTATACTGCCATGAAAAAACTTGCTTGGCTCTTATTCTTCTTGGAGACCGTGTCATTGTTAAAGGTGGAAGCTCTGACTCAGAATGGCTATTACAGGCCAGTTACTATTAAAGGCTTTTTTTTATTACCATGCATAAACATTAGATGGATTTGAAGTTCATTTTGCAATGATTATTCAAGGCTCCTTACAACAATCAGTGTCACTGCATAAGATAAATTTGTTTAAAGAGACTTTAGCAAACTATATATTGCCGTTATTTTTTTTTATATAGAGGTGATGTTTCATAGGGCAATCTATTTTAAGAACTTAGCTAGGTCGCACAACAAAAGGTTTGAAGGGTTTTAAGCATCCTCAATGTCACACACAATTCTGTCCATGATAGTGCTGGGCCACTATCCAGTGTATCTCCGAGCCACATTGGACAGGAAGATCTACGGTTCTTATACCCAGTTTGTGTTGAGCCAGTTGATTTAAGCCTAGACAGTGCTGAGACAATGAAGATGGCCTCACCTTGCACCCCTAGGTTAGGGAAGGGGGCAAAAAAATTGCTCGGATTCCTGCACCTGAACACGTCCTATTCCTTTCAGAAGTGGAAGGGAGAAACCAAGGAGCAGAAGAGTTTCAATAAAAATACTCAGAGGACTGCATAATCCACACACATGCATATTTTATATAGATGGAGTATTATTCATGATGCAGGGGTGTTTTGATTCCTGAGTTCTGACTAGTCCCTTTCCAAGTGCTTTATGAATAAATGGAAGCTTTTTTACTTTGTTTTTCCACACAACTTCAAAAAAAGAATGTCTCCTTTTTTGTCTGTTGCAATGCTGTTTGTGCTTATTATATTCTCCAGTATTTTTACCTAGTTTTTTTCAAGAAAAAAAATGAAGGTAATAATATTCTTAGAAAAGTTTATTAAAGGAAAGTCTTTGGTGCAGTATGATTTTTATCATTTTGAAAAGGAACTGTAGAAAGAGCAACAGGTTTGTAACTGAAACCTTCCAAACATAGAAATCAGGATTTTCGGTGTGATACATAGCTAAGCTTGGTGACATATGGTCCAATGGAATAATGCACAAAGGATAGTTTTCAGACTTCCTCTCACCCGCGTTTTTTGCATGTTTGAAAGTCCAGCTGAGTCAACGGTTCATTAGCACATTTCTTTCCTGCAGTTGGACATAGTTTGTCAGTAACAACAGGACATATGGGATGGAAAGATCATTAACAAAGCCTTAACGAACTCCATCAAAGCTTGTTCAAGATGACAAATGTTGGGAATATAGACACTGATTGCAGATCTGGGTGGACAGGTGAAGTGCATTTCTCACATTGTGTTTGATTCAATGTAACCTTGCAGCTGTTATAACTTGGTTTAATTGCTTAAATCATTTTGTATTTGCACAGCAATTTGTTAATATTTAAACTCGCCCAATACCGTGGCACTATTTGGGATTGTTCCCATTGCAATCCTAGAGTTTAACTGTGGAAAGTGAGCGCAAGATCAGCAACTGAGCAGTCAGTGACAATGCTTAGTGACATTGTAGTGATATTGTGCACTGCAACATAATGGCATCACAGTGACATTGTGTAGTGACATCACAATGGCAATGCTCAGTGACATCAAAGTGACACTGTGACATTGTACTTTCCGTGCCTAGAGACTTTAACAATGCAGTGACATAATAACTATGTGCCATTTTAATCTGTCCTTCCTAACAATGCCAGTCCTGATAAAGGTTCTCATCTGAAACATTAATCTAACTCTCAGATATTAACAGGTGTGATGTGCAATCCCAGCAGTTTTTATTTTTTTTCAAATTTCCAACATCCACTTCCATTTTTAAAAAATGCTTTATCAAATAAGATCATTATCAACTTTAATATCCTCTTGATTTTTCTTTCTATGTACATTTTGTTTTACTTATTTCCCAAAAAGACTAGCTGCGGAATTCTGCGAGGACTTGCTTGAGCTGACAGTGCTGAATTAACATACTTACAGCTTACTTCGGCTGATGCTGAAGCACTCTTGAATTGGCAAATCTTTTTTCTGCAATGATAAGTTGACTACTTCATACAATCTCAGGGAGACCCCCCCCCCCCCACCCCCCACCCCCACCCCCACCCCCAGCAAATTCCCCTGATAGTTTATGCTCAAGAAAACTGAAGATACTGTCAATGTAAATCATGGAAAGCCCCTTAACAACAACTTGCATTTATATAGCACCTTTAATGTAAAGCAAAAACTCCCATGGTCCTTCAGGAAGCCGTAATCAAAAAAATGGATGCCGAGCCAAAGAAGGAGATTATTAGGGCAGGTGACCAAAAGCTTGTCAAAGAAGTGCATTTTAAGGAGAGCCTGAAAAGGGAAGAGGGAG
The DNA here is from genome assembly GCF_036365525.1 of Heterodontus francisci. Classification (NCBI taxonomy): domain Eukaryota; kingdom Metazoa; phylum Chordata; class Chondrichthyes; order Heterodontiformes; family Heterodontidae; genus Heterodontus; species Heterodontus francisci. The sequence continues at coordinate 23,705,154 of NC_090382.1, forward strand.
GTGTAGATATAGTTACAGGACTGGAGAAGGTTACAGAGATAGGGAAGAGTGAGACTATGAAGGAATTTAAACAGGAAACAGAGAACTTTAAATTTGAGGTATTTGGGGACCAATTACTTCACATTGGTCCAAATTCACTAAAATGTTTTTTTTGAGTGAACCATTTTTGAGGGTTAAAAATCAGTTTTGTTTCGCATTAAAATTTGGAATCTGCACAAATGTTGAACATTTTATCATTTTATGAGGTAATTTTTGTTTGTTTATGGAAATTTATGTTAAGTGTGCAAGTCAACAAGCACTTAGTGATTTGAGACAAGAACTTAAAAACAGTACTGTGCTGATGATGGAGAAGCATTGGGACAGGGTTGCTTTACAGGCTGAAATAAGTTATGGATGAGCTAGGGGAGAAGGCTGTTAACGTGAAATACAATAGTGTGTTTGATAATTTGAAAGGGTCCAAGGGCAGTTTGGGAGCCATTTTCCTGGTTCCCCAGAATATTGTCAGAGACATTGTCCAGTCCTCTTAGACCTCAGAACCGCCTCCTAGAATTTATTCCTCACAAACTCTTACACCGCCTGATAGTGCTGCCGGACTTTTGGACCATCACCAATGTTCCAAACTCTGCGCACCCTCCCCTGTTATGGGGCCACTTCTAATGCTCCCAAACTCTGGTAATTCATAGCCCCCACCAGTTCACCCAGATAAGGACTCCTCTCCCAGTGATGACATGGCCCAAGATCTGCCCTAATGCTCCATGGCATAGTGGTAGAACTCTTACCCAAGTCTGGCAATCATAGGTTCAAGCCCCACTTCAGAGACTTGAGCACATAATGCAGGCTGGCCAGTACAGTATTGAGGGACTGCTGCACTGTTGGAGGTGCTGCCTTTTGGATGATGTTAAACCGAGAACCCCTCTGCCCTCAGGGATGGATGTAAAAGATCACACGGCACTACTCAAAGAAGAACAGAAAAGTTCTCCTCGTGTCCTGGCCAATATTTATACCACAGCCAACATCATTAAAACAGATTCTCTGGATATTTATCTCATTGCTGTTTTTGAGGCCTTTCAGTGTGCATTTTCTTACAAGTGACTATACATCAAAAGTAATTCTTTCTCCTGCACTCAAGGAGCCCAAAACACTGCACAAAGTATTGCTGAATTCTGAGATCCCATCCCATACTACCAGATTCTGTGTCCCCTTACCAGTATCTCTAATGATACGACTTTACATAACAGTCCTGTTCCTCTAAAAGCTCTGTGTGGGCAACACTATGGGACAATACCTAGTAATATCATTGCAATCTGTTACACTTCAAAGTATCACACTTATTCATGAAGGTATTGTATATTCAAAAGTGCATCATACTTTTTTTTTATATTTCCAAAATATACTTTATTCATAAAAATCTGTAAAAAATACATTCCCAAACAGTTTAAAACAGCATCAAGTCAAAAAATACAAACAGTGCAAAGGTGATCAGTTTCCTTCTATACAATCATGAGTTGCCTCACAACCCTTCCATTTCACATTTGTCGTGCCAGATACATTTTTACATTTTACCGGTGACAGAATTTTCCCGATACAGTTCGAGGGGTTTCCCATGGGTCCAACCCCTCCGTTCAGCTTGGTGGGGGAACCTTACACTGTGGTCTTTCCCCATTGAGCCTTTGCTGCGGCTGCCCCAAGCTTTAGTGCGTCCCTCAGCACGTAGTCCTGGACCTTGGAATGTGCCAGTCTGCAATATTCGGTCGTGGACAACTCTTTACGCTGGAAGACCAGCAAGTTTCGGGCAGACCAAAGGGCGTCTTTCATCAAATTGATAGTCCTCCAGCAGCTAAAAGTGCATCATACTTGCATGTGATTAGCTCAAATATCATTTGCAAAGTAGTGACAAATCACAGCTGAATAACCTATATGAGGGGAAAGGTTATGCTAATAGGGTTAGATGAAGAGAGGTGGGAGGATGCTCATATGGAGCATAAACAACGGCACAACCAGTTGGGCTGAATAGTCTGTTCTTTTGCTGTAAATTCTACATAAAGGAAAGATGTAATTACTTTCTGACATTAATAATCTGATCTTTCCTAAACAACAACAGTTAAAGATTTACAAACAGTTGCAAGCCCAGAGCAATAGGAGGCCATTAAACCTTTTGCTCAGTCTCAGGAGAGAAGCTGGCAGGTGGCATTAATACTTTAGAGTATTTTTAAACAGACAAACACCCATCAGCAACAGCAATTAGCCTTTAATTGACCTCAGTATACGTCTATGTAGACCACTTCCTGAGAGAGAATACTTAAACAGGTCAGATTTCCCCTCTACCCAGGTGTTACTTTGTGGCCTTAAACAGGCAGGCCATTTAAGCACAGCATCACTTTAGCAGCAGACAGCTTTCCTCAGAACTGCCCTTTTATGTGCTTTTAAGAAAAGTGCTAAATGATCAAAACAATTCTCTTGTTATTATAGAGCACATTGTATTAATACACAGTATGACATCCCTAAACTACCATGCACAATGTTACAAGAAGTCTGCCAATCATACAGGTAGAATTGAAGTGAAGTGGGGAAAAGAAAGGACAGAGAATATAAGTGAACTGTTTCTGCTCCTTTCAATATTTTAGGTTGCATCTAAAGTACGTATTTTAGTAATATTAGATTAATATTCCAGTTACAAAGCTATTCCCAACATTTAGGTAGTTCTGTGATAGTAAGACTAGGTTTTGTTGCAGCATCACAGTGTGTGAGCTGAAAATTTCAAATAAAAATGTATGACCACTGGAGACTGGAAGTCCCCTGGATATGCTGGCAGTCTTAGTGTTAACATGCACTATGCAAAAATGCCATTTTATGTAAATTTGTCATCAGAAAATGGAATGCAATTAACCTACTGAGTACTACGTTAGACTGTTATACCACTTAGAAACTCCTACTAACGACACATGAAATATTGTGTTATTATTTCAAAAATGCTATTGAAAGAATCTTGTTAATGTTGTGATCTTTAGTCTCATTCTCTTTATAATATTCACCATTAAGAGGCTTTTCTGGGATATGCAGGACATCGAGTACCTGTCTGATCATTCTTTGAAAAGTACCAACAGTTTCTTCAAAGTATTTTTTTTTTAATTCGTTGTCCATAAATATTCATTTGAAGCACTATGTTGTTTGGAGAAAGATAGTTACAACCCCTAAGGAGATGACATCACAAGCATGTACCAGTTGGCTCTCGCTGTACCACATTTTTTGGTAGTGAGCCAGACAGCACATTAAAGCAAGGCCTGTATTAAAAGAACAGTCCAATTAACTGCCATTAGGAATGCTCTGCGCAAATCTGCTGGGTTCCACTGGGAGTGCACTTGTTCCCTGACTTCTGCGATACTGGTCTAAGTGAAGGAAGAGCAGATGCTTTTCACTTATTCAGTGAAACCCTTTTACTTTGTATTCTTATTTCTTCCAGTTTACCCAGATACTGGCTCATGTGGCAATATCATCCCTTCGGCTCCAACTGTGTGTCTAAAGGAAACTTGACTACCAACGATTAATAAGTGAGTGTTGGGTTATTCACTGGTGATAGACAACACACCCACACCTTATCTGACGCTCTGCATACACATTTTCCAGCAGTTGGCCACCAGATAGCAATCAAGAACAGGAATCCTGGATAATCTCCCCCTCAATAGCTCAGAAGCACTGAAGCCAACTGTAGCTTCCCAGTTTCTGCCCTGCTTAGAATGAGCTAACTCAGCAGAGAAGCATTGCTCGGGGTAACAACCACTGGGCAATTCAGAAACCAAGAGACTTTGTTTTGTGGACTGCAGGTTATTTCGCAGACCGAAGGTGAAACTCAGGTCATCGCAACATGAATAGCAATGAAACCAATACTCCAGCTCTCCCAAGTGTTAAGTATAGCCTACAGTGGCTGGGTGGAAGTCTCCACTCTCTCTTGCATTTGTAAAAAGGAGAAAATAAATGTACATGGGCATTTTCAGCCTATTTCCTATTGGGCACAAGATGTCCATACAACTGCCCAGAACTCAGTATTAATTGGCACTAATGGCATTAATTGGTATTAATGGTAGCATTATCCAGCAAGACCGTAAGAATGGTGTGGGAAATGGAGTAAATTGAGGTGCATTACAGGGTTGCTGTTCTGAGATTGCACGTAAGTTACATTATTTTGCATCTCAGCACCGGCAATTTCACCTTGATGAGTGCAAATTTATGAAAGTTTGAGAGAAAAATACATCCATATTTAATCCATACACACAAGAACCCAGATAGCCACTTTGGAGATGTGAATACTAACAAAAAAACTGGCCTGTCAGAGGCATCTAAAATATTTAAAGGGGAGGTGTTTTCAACTTAAGTGCCCAATACATTGCAACCTCAACCAGCCAAATATACCCAGACTGGAACCCAAAACTGCAATGAAAAAATAAATAGCAGCATCAAAAAGCTTTCAATCCAATGTTGATTGATAGGGTGAAAATCTCCTCATCCTCAGATATCTGTAAGTTGATTAAGTAAACCTCAAAAAAGTTCATGGGGATTGACAATTTCTCACAACACAACTTCTGAAATGTCCTCTATTTTCCTCAGTGGTGGTTCCCTCTCAGCTGTGGTAGCCCTGATGTCTATACCTGTCTGAGTTCCCTTTGGCTGTGGGGAGGGGGTTGGGGTGGGAGCAGGGATCACACCAGGCATGTTGCCCTGCCTTTTCTTTTTGGAATGTTCTCTGTTTCATGTTTCCTACATTTGCAGGTCTGCCTTTTTTTGGGCCCAATTTTCCATTATCTATTCATGGTATTATTTAACTATCTTCACACCTTTCTTTTCCTTTAAAGTTCTTTTGTTGCCTTACTGACATAATCTTTCTACATCATCTGCCAGGCTTCACTTCCTTCCAACTTTTCCAAAGAGCCCATTTGCTGGCCACCTGATGAACTGCCTGTCTGTAACAGCAGTCAATTCCTGCTGTTTCCACTTCTTGTACACTTCTCGCCTCATTTTGCCCTGTTGAGTCCTATTAGGGCCTCCTTTTCTGACAATTTGATGAAGTGTCCACTCTAAAAATGTGAACTTGTCCTTTCTGCTTGCAGATGCTGGTATTTCTGCTTTGTTTTTCCAGAATTTGTAAGTCCCACATAGCTGCCAGCAGCCCAACTGTCAGAGGCCTGGAAAATTTGATAGCTTCAGAGTTTTCACTGTGCTGAACCTAGGCCTACCAAAACTCCCGACTTACCAAAGGCCTCCTGGGTCCCATGACTCGTCCTCCTGCAAGGAATGTTCTGCTTACAGTTGCAGTGAGACTCATCTCACTGGTCACAGCGTGGGTTCTAACCATTTTGAATATCAAGGGCCTTGTCTCAGAGCTGCTCCCTCATTGGTGCGTATCGGCATGCAGAACAGTGACTCATTTGTCAGGGCCTCTGGAATCGTTGCACCCCCCCCCCCCCCACCATCCCCCCACCCACCCCCCCCACCATCCTCCCACCGCCCCCCACCCCACCATCTCCTTCCCCACTCCTCAACCCCCAGCGAGTTAGTACATTCAGGTGATAAAGGAAGAAAATGTGCAAAGGTAAACAAATATTTTTTAAAATCCTCATTCCTGGAATCATATTGATGAAAACTATATATAGAGTTGATATTAATGAAAGAGGTTTTTGAGCTTAGTAATGAAGAAGCTCAAACTGTATATATTAGCTGCTGGGAGCCAAATTTTTCCATTTAGTACAAAAATGCCACGCTAACACATAAGCTGTTTCAAAATGCTTCACAGACAGGTTATGTTTGGATATCATCTCTGTTTGCTACGGTGCTGCTTGTCCAAATGCAACACAAGTGCAGAGGAAAAACAGTTTACAGTACATTTAGAAACTGGCTCAAAGACGTCCTGAATAGTCAATATACAAGACTACATTCATCTCAAGAATGCATGCACAAAATTTGGAACCGTCAACCAATTTCATAACATCAGCCCTATTTATATGAAGTCAGTTTTGTTGATGACTATGCTAAACCTGGCCAATGGCACAGGAGAGTCAGTGTTAGCTACTCTAATGTACCAGTAGGCAGTGTACTACCAACCGATTCAGGTCACAGAGTTCAAGGTTCCACTTCTGGTTTGTGCAGCACAAGAAGCACTACAATTGGCCTCAGTGCCTTGGGCACTCTGTTCTCTAGCCACCCTCTCTATTCTTCTCCCTGGCCACCATCTAAGGCTGAACCAGACTGTTTGCAACTATGGTACCCATTTGACCCTGAGCTGAGTTTCTGACCCATTTCCATCACCAAGACTGCTCACTTCCACTTCTGTAACATCGACCATCTCCACTCCTGCCTCAGCTTATCCTCATCCATGCTTTTAAGCTCTAAACTAGACTAATCCAATGGTCTCCCACATTGCACCCACCGTAAACTTGCGATCATCCAAAACTCTGCCATTTGCCCAATGCTCGCTGGCCTACATTGGCTCACAGCCCGGCAACGCCATGATTTTAAAATTCTTGTTTTCAAATTGCAAATTCCTTCAGGAAAACCTAAAATCAACCTGGGTCCTTGCTCTGTATTTGCTATCCAATAAATACACCTTAGGACACTCTGGATATATGAAAGGTTTATAAACCTTCATGTTGTACCTGTTGCATTCTTTCCTGTCCATGCTGAGGACAAATAAAAGCTTCAGCAATTTTTATTTATTATATGGAAACAATGGCTGTTTAAGAGTGACAATGGTTTACAGCACAAATACAGAGTGTGATAATGTCACGCTACCCAGAGCGCATCACAAAAAACATTAATGAGCATGGATTTGCCCCCGCTGGTTAAAGAAAAAGAACAGTTCAAGGGATTTTTCCAAAACTTACCAACCCAAGGCTCAGAACAATGAAAGTTTATGTTAAAAAAAAAGAAGCGATACAATTTTATGGCATTCTGAAAAACATACTGCCCTTGTTATCGCATCTCACTGAAATCATTGTGGCAGCATGGGAGGTTCAGGTATATCTGCATGTTGAGAAGCGCCTTTCTGTCTGAGGTAGATCTAAAGGTCTGCTCAGGTATACAATTTAAGCCCGACTCGGGCCTGACCCAACCACATCTAACCCGATCCCGACCCGGGCCCGAGTCCTTTGGTTTTTTCCTGCGCCCGACCCAACCTGACCCGACTCAACTACCGTAAATTAATGACGCTTACTCTTACTCTTACTTCCCTTTCCCTCCCTGATCAAAAGACAGCACTGCCACTGTGTCCGACCCGGCCCGACCCGACCCGAGCCCGCATGCTGGACCCGGAAGAGTGACCCGACCTGACCTGAACCCGACACATGTCGTCGGGTCCCGTCGGGTTCGGATAGGGTAGCCATGCTCTAGGTAGATCTGCCTTATGTCGTTGTGTTTCCACCTTCAGCTACTCCCTAATCATGAAAGTGTATCACTCTATAATCTGTGTTGTTCTGACAAAAAAGACCTAATTTTTCAAATCTTTTTTCCTCCTATCAGGCAGCAACCTAATGAATCTTTGTTGTACCTTCTCTAAAGCCTCATTAGTTTTCCTATTGCATGATGCCAATAATGTCAACTACTGCCCTGACTGTGACGAGTTAACTCAGCACGGATCACTAATAAACCCTGGGCATTTCTGCTCTGTATGGCTCTGTTACATACTAAGAACATAGGACCATAGGAATTAGTCGATGAGAAAAGACCAAGGACCAACTCATTCACCTCTGCCGTACTGATACTAGCTTGATACAATGATAATGGAGTTGTTGACTAATCACAGCAACCAATCTCTATCAATTAGTCTGCAACACACCCAGAAACGACACAAAGAAAACCCCAGTGGTGGAGAGCTTTGGAAACCATGGGTGGAAAGTCACCTTTTTCCTCCTAAGCATGCTACACCTACCACAAGCCATGTCTCAACTTACTCATATTCTGTATCCCAAAATTTTACTTTCTGAAGGAAATCTATCTAAATTGCATTTGAATGAATTAATACTGCTTCCACTGTCTCCCTCGGGATCCTGCTCCATGGATTAACCTCTCCATCACTGAAACATTGGGCGGAATTTTAAACTGATAGTCCCTGGTGAAACGCAGGATCTGTAGCGGGGCAGGAACCTGATTACTGTTGGACTGAGCTTTGCTGTGGCTCACTAACTGAGCCATGCTGTTAGCATATTGCTTCCTGGATCCCCCACCAATCAGGGAGGGCAAGCGGGATCATACGCCAGATATGTCAAAGGAAAGATTTCTAATTAAAGGGATACGGCATGGGTCACAAAGGCCCAACTGGATATAGATTCCTGAGGCTGCAGCAACCACAGGAATGGAGAAGGGACCCAGGATGGCCTGCTCCCTGGATCTCTCATTCCTATCTGGAGGTCCTGCTGTGGGATCTGAGGGACAGCAGTGAGGTAATCTTTCCCAAGTAAAGGAGGAAGAGGCCACTCAAACCAAGCAGCCGTGTATGGAAGTGGCCAAGGAAGACAGCAGCATCAGTGTTTTCCCTCCAACCTCGAGACAGAGCACTAAGACGATCAAGGACCTTAGGAGGACAGTATTGGTAAGTGGCATACTGCTTTCAGATGCCAAACCCCACACTCTGACTTGGCCAGTATTCTTCTGCACAGCACTTCGCAGAACAACGCAACTTGCAACTCCACTCATTCCTCTCCCTCCAGGCACCTCACATCCCCATCTGTACAGCCAACACTTACACTCACCCTCATCCTATTGCCCTCTCGCACCCATGTCTCACAGTCACAAATGTTGGCCTTTCCTCCTCGCCACACGTCATTTCTAACACTCATTACTCTCTTCTTTCTCTTCTTGCAGAAGAGAACACATAACTTCGGGAAGAGGCAGAGGTGGGGATGGGTGGGGTGGGGGTGGGGGGTAGCCCTCCAGTGACAGGCACTTTGTTGGCCACTGGAAATGCATGTCCACCTGATTCACTGAGAAAGATGTCTTGTTTCAGGAGGCTGCAGATGTCATCAATGACCTGCTGTGAAAGCATCAGCCTGCTGAGGCACTGGTGCTCACACATGTTGAGGGAGCTGATCCTGTAGACCCTGTGTTGGGGGTCTCGCCTCGTTGGAACTGGATCTTCGTGTCCATTTTCTCTGTCCTGTGGTACAGCATGTGGCTAAGGAGAAGGCAGCTGGTGCTGCTGCTGGTGTTGCTGCTGCTGTTCCTCTTGTTCCTCACCAGAGGTGCAAGGTAGAGCTGCATAAGCTGCTCCCATGCCGTGGTGAAGACTGGCAGGAGGGAATTGCAATACTGGTAAAGTGACTTCCAAGAAGTTGACAATCACCTGTCAAGCAGTGAAAGGACTCTCTAGAAGAAGTGCTGCGAGCAGCAGCCTCTTACCTGGTCATGGCTGCAGCTTTTCATTTTCACTGATCAAAGGCTTCCCAGTTTTACTAAACAAACACTCCCCGCAGTACACTCGCCTCGATGACACTAGCGAGTTGCTGACAGCTTGGGAAATACATCGGCTGTTAAAGTCAGAATGCTTCATTAAAACAGCAGTTAATGACAATGACTTACCCATCACTCCAAAGGGATTTCCCGCTCGCCTTCAAACCCGCCCGGGTGAAAATCAGAAATGGGCAGGATAATGTCAGTTTCCTGACACAATGCCATTTTTTTTAGCTTTTTAAACACCCCCATCCGCACCTATGCCCACCTCCCCTTGCTCGTTAAAATTCTGCCCATTGTTTCCATAGATTAGCTTTGATTTTCCATCCCTTCAAACATAAGCCACATCCTCTGGTTCCGTTGTTCTGCACAAGCTGAAATAGCTTGTCTTGATCTAAGTTATGTTGTCCCTTTACAATTCCAGAAATAGCAATCACATAATTTCTTGAGCTTCTCTTTTCCAGTGAGAAGATGTCTAGGTACTAAAGCAAGCAGTGCCTATCGATAGTAGGTTAGAAAATCCATGGACACTGCCAATGGGATACAGTTATAATGGGGTGGGACTTTCACCCACCATTTTGCTCTGCAGGTGACTTTGTCCCAAGCTTGAATCCCATACCAATTTGGTTGACTCATAACTGCTCTTATAACAGCTACTCAGTTGTATCAAAGGGCTATTGCATCAAGCAGAAGGCTCAGTGTCACCTTCTCAGGGCATCTAGAGATAGGAAATAAATGCTGGCCTTGCCAACAACGTCCACATTCTGAGAATGAATTTAAACAAATACTGTTGGGGGGGAAGCCCACTGTGCAGACGATGGGTTCCCAGTCTCAGGTGCACTCTTAGAAATAGGCACTGAGTGAAGACTAGGTGCTTTGCCTGATGGATGAACTAGGAAACAGAGGACTGCTCCTTAAGACAGTTACAGAACAGTACTGGGATATGGCGGGACACCTTCCTGACCTCTCAGCCTGGGGCGGTTACAAGGCACCAGGATACCCTGCTGAGGAGAATACGTAGAGCCTCAAAATTAAGTCTAGCAACAGATGTACAGTTCATTTTTTGTTTCTGAAAGAGTTTCACACTATTTATTTAACTCTGTTCCTAAGGCTACTTGTTGTGATGTGAACACTTCATCTAGTACTGATCAAAATGTATAATTATGATTCACCATTGCCAAAACATATGAATAAGGCACATCTTTCAGCAATTAATTCAACTCCATAACAGCTGGCTCTGCAAACCAGATGAAAGTTTTAATTTTTATATTCATTTTAAAATTTATGTGTTGTTAAATGACAACAATTAATAACTACTGTAGCTGTACACTTGGCATGGATTTCATTCTCTTCTTCCACATATTCAGATACAGCCAGCCTTGTGCAACCCATTAGGAACCTTCGGAACAGGTCAAGGCTATTTGGCCCAATGATGAATGGCATTGACAGAGTTGATCTGGGGACATTGCTGCTGGTGGTGATAGCATAGAAGAAATTACCTTGTAAGGGGGTTGAAATAAACCTTGTGGACAAGTTCACAGGACAATTGAATGCACCATTGGATAGAGAAAGAATTGACGCATTTGGTAGAATATTGAGTCATTCAGGTGGATATGAAAAACGAATGGGCTTTGTCAAGGAATCATGCTATGCTGAATGAGGACTTGTTAATTCATCGGTTAGAAACTAACATTATACTTTTACAAAGGAAAGCTGCGATCCTGCATTTATCTTTTAAAAAGCTGGCAGCCGAGGTGGCCACCACAATTTGCATTGAAATTCCTCACATTCCAGGACATCAAATTGGAGATGCATGTCTAACAAGGCTCCCATCCGGGACAATGGCTTGGATCGCTGAGTAGATTATTCAGTATCACCCTTGTTAACGGGGCACTCAAAGCCATCTTGGAGCATTCACTAGTGGAGACATACATCCAGGGGGTAAATGCTGACACAGTACTACCTGAGAGAGATTTGGGTTTTAGCCTTTGAAATGAATTAATAAAAAGTTATTGAGAGAACCATGTGACAGTCTCCCCAGATTGTGTAAAACTTGAAGTTTTGTTACACACAGCAGACAAGCTTTTGAGCTAACTGTGCAAGACCCCAGTGGAGCTGTCTCTCTCTCTCTCTCCAGATATCATCACAAGTTTCCAAATCAGTCTGCGACTGCAGAACATCCAAGTCTACCATTGCTACAGACAGAGACCCCAGGGTGCGGGGAGGGGGTGGGGAAGTCACCTACACCACAGTCTCCAAGAAAACCCTGAAACAGATGGACCAGCTACAAGTGCACTTCTACCAGCCAGAGACTTCAGAAACACGAATTCAGCTGGAAGACAACTGAATTACCAGACCGCACAGACTGTGTATTGTTTTTACTTGTTCTGGACTCTAGTTCAACTGAAACTATTCTTCATCACTCTGCAAACTATTTGTGTGTTTGTGTGTGTGATTGTCATGTGTGTGTGAGAGTGAATGTGAAAGTTGGAGCCTAGTTTTATTATTTTACTTAGATCGGGTTTAGATATTAAGTACAATTAACTAACCGCTTTCTTGTTTAAACTCAAGAAAATCTGTCCGATTGGTTCTTTTATGATCATAGCACATAAAGGGTTAAACAACCACTGAATTGGTAAGCACAGTCACTGTTTAAAGGAAATAAACACTGTATCAGTCTATCAAGGAGAGGTCCAAGGCCTTTCGACCCCTCCTCGCCTAATCATAACAGCTTGTTGGGCCTAATGGACTTTTCTTACTCTTCAAATGCCACCACTTTGTACCACCATCCACAATTCCATCTTTCTCCAGAAACATGGTTCCTTTGACAAGTGTTAGGTTTTGGATTCAAGCCCCACTCCAGAACTTGAGCTCATAATCTAGGCTGATGCTTCAGTACAGCACGGAGGGAATGTTGGACGAGCTGTCTTTCAGATGAGATTTTAAACTGAGGCTTCTCCGTCTGTTCAGGTAGATCTGCTAGCACTACTTTGAAAAAGAGAAGGAGGTTCTCCCAGTATCCTGGCTCTTATTCATTCCTCAAAAGCCACCATTAAAAAACAGATTGACTGGGCACGCATCTCATTTTTGTTGGTGAGATCTTGGACTGGATTTTTAATCTGGGTTCGGGACACCAACATCAGGAGAACCTACAAACTGGGACCCCACACTGCGTGGGAAGTAGACATTCTACACAATTTTCATGAAAAAGGCCACCAATTGGTCTAATGTTGGACTTGCCGTCCAATTAGAGGCAACAGGGAAGAGATGGGAGTAGCATGGAGCAGGCTCTATTTAAAAGGCCGACTGCAAGCAAAGTGGAGCTGCATGTTTCATATGGAGATGGAAAAGGCAGCAGAACAGCAGGCCTGCACAAGGATAGAAGGCTATGCCAGGCCTGCCCCATGCTTTACCGATGCCTCCCTAGAGGTTCTGCTAGAGGCTGTGTCAGAATGGAGAGCAATACTGTTCCCGAGTGGCAGGAGAAGGCCTCCTAAGCAGACCAAGGTTGCTTGGCTGGAGGTGGCTCACATTGTTAGCAGTCGTGGTTTAGTGAGGAGGACCTGGGTGCAGTTCCAGAAGCCCTTCAGTGGCCTTATCAGGTCAGGCAGGGTGAGTGAAACTTCAGACCCACTTGACAGGCCTCTAGTCCTATATGCACCAGCATACACACAAGAGGAGCATCCTGAAGATGGATGGTGTTCCTGACACTAGCAGATGTTGTGTGTGTCCAGGAACATCACTGAGCCCTCTGCAATGCTCACAACAACGCTATTGTGAAGGGACCTACACTCAAGACTGACTGATCTCATGACATTGTAGCGATGGCAATAGTGAGGGAGGACAACTTTATCTTCACTCTATCTCTCTTGATTTTGCAGGAGAAAAGAGCACGCAATGCTTGGGAGAGGGCACACTCAGATGGTGGGTGCCCCAGCTGGCCATCCTGATGGTATCGGAGGAGGTGGCCCTTGAGCTGGCAGGCGTCGAATTGCATCAGAGAGTGGGAAATGGAGAGGTACAAGTTCACCCAAGAGAGGGTGAAGTATGCTCAAAGTATCCAGGGGAAAACAATGGAGTACACTTCTCTCTGGTCAATGCCGTGCCAAGACATTACCTCTAATGTCAAGATTCTACTCTGCAGGACCATCAGCTCACAGATACAAGCTCTCATCTCACCCTTCTTATGTCTCCTGCAGGGCCAGTTGTGGAGGTGGAAGAGGCACTTGCAGGAGGGACCTCATCCGTGGAAGAAGAAGACCCGGAGCCAGACATATTTAAATTGTCTACTTAAAGAGCCATGATCTGCAGGGCTACAGACTGAATGGGAAGATGGGATTAGGCTAGGTAGCTCTTTGTTGACTGGCGCAAACATAATAGGTTCTGATGAAAGGTCACTGACCTGAAATGTTAACTCTGCTTCTCTCTCCACAGATGCTGCCAGACCTGCTGAGTATTTCCAGCATTTCTTGTTTCATGATAGGCCACATGGTCTCCTTCTGTTTCATAAGTTTTCTGTGATTTCTACGAATTAAACTCACTCGGTGTGTCCTCAATCACACGTAGAACAGGTGGCACAGGGTGATGAGCAGGTCACGAGTGAGCAGGAGGAGATGGAGAACAGACACAGCCATACTCAGCTGGGCAGTCACACACAAGGCCGGTATTCCTGGAACAATAGCATGAGATGTGTGCCCATATGTAGGAGTTCCCTGAGGTGATGCACAGTCATGGGCACAGTATGGAGGGGTCCATTCAGCACATGTGCTCCACAATATCCCAGTGATTTGAGCGTTTGAGCTCCTCAATGGAAAAAGTGGCCAACCTCATGGAGAGCCACGTGCAGCATTACTCTGAGTGGATCCAGGAACAGCGCACTGAGATGCACAGATCACTCAGTGGCACTGATGGTGCAGAGAAGCATGGGGCGAATGCCAGTTGCACCCCAGCTGATGGTGGCCACGCCATGAAATGGCCAAGTGACAAATGATGATGAGGGAGCCATCTTTCACAGTTTACTGTCATCATCGTCTGCCTCATTGACCCCTCCGACTGAGGTGACATCTACACAGGAGGGCCAGCTGACAGAGGCTGCTCCTGTAATGACGCCGGTGCAGCAACCTTTGCAGTTGCCCCAATGGCACCATGGGGACAACGGCCATTGTCATCTCAGCCACATTCTGTATCAAGTGAGCAGACTGTCTCCTTCTCATCCCCAGACACAGGAGGAGCACCTCATGAGAGTGGCTGTGAGCTTAGGCCACCACGTCAGTATTTGCACTTAGTGGTTCACTTGAGTGACAGTTATTGTTAATGTGGTAAGAGTAAGGAATAAATGTAATGGACATGGTGTTGGTTGAAGTTAGACTGTTGTGGTTGAATTATTGAAGGCAATGAGTAAGGAAAGGGATCTGTGTTGGCTGCAAGGCCAACATCTGTGTTTGGGAAGGTTGTGGCCATTGGAGAATCTCACTCTATCCAAGGTATGTTACAGTGGAAGGCCTTAAGTGTGTTTGGTTAATGGTATCAGCCGTTTAATCAGAGAAAAGTGACTGTTTGAGGCAATGGTCCAACATGATGACATTAGCTCAGTTGAACTGTTCCTGTTTGGTCCCTCCCATCCTGAGTACAGCCAGGAATCATTGGCCATTCCCTGAATTCTCCCCATGCACCATTGCTGCCTTCTGGATCTGCATCTTCCTACTCTACCTCCTCTTCCTCCTCCTCCGAGGGACTGTGCCTTTCCAGTTCTTCTCCCTCTTCCAGCTGCAGATCTCTCTGGAGAGCCATGTTGTGGAGAACACAGCACACCACCACAATGCGTGAGACCCCTGAAGGGGTGTACTGGAGTGTTCCATCTGATCGGCCAACTTCAACAGCCCAATAACCTGCTCATAGGTGGCCTTGTGGCCAGAAGGCATCAGTTATATCACCTCTCTGACTCCATTGCAGGGCGACATATGGGTATCATGAGCCATTTCTTCAATAGATAGCCCTTATTCCCCAGCAGCCATCCACATACTTTTGATGGTGCCATAAAGAGCTGGTGGATAAGGATGTCATGGTAACTTCCAGGAAAGTGTGCACACACCTACATGAAGTACTTGCTGTGGTTGCAAATGAGCTAACATCCAGGTAGCTAATCCGTTAGCAGTACACCCTTGGGTAAGGGTATGGCCTCTGCTGCCTTCCTGCCCCTCATTCCTCGCCTCTGCACTCCTCTTGCCCAGCAGACCACACCTGCTGCTGCAGACGCTGCTCCTCATCACCAGTGGACCCTATGTCTGAGTAGCTCACACCCATTGCCAAGTCTGGCCTCTCTTGCCCTCAGCTGTCCCATCAGCTGTTTCCAGTTTCCATTTTCTAGTTTTCTACCCCCCTGAAAAATGGTGGCTGGAGACATCCCCACCCCCCGCCATTAAATCTCCAGCGGTCAAAATCCGTACTGTCAGAGCTCCACTAACCCACAGGCAACTGAAGGGCCTCTCTGAGATTTCCACCTTTTGTGGAGTCTTCTGATAAGTGTCCGGCTGACACAACTGGCTCCCTGCTGTGTTAATGCCTCTCAGTAAAGTACCTGTTTTGGGAACCTTTGTGAATCCCGTGGCTGCAGCTTAAAAATTGCAGACTCGCCCTTTTGGAGCTGTTCAGTGGCTGTTTAACAGACTCAATTGCTTGTTTACTATTTTCGGGTGAGTTGCCAGTTCCAGCATCCCAGTGCTGGCATGAAAATTGTTGCCCATCGGGAAACCATGACACCATTTGCCGTTCCAATTGCCTGCCCGCCTCCAAACTGCCCACATAAGTCCAGGAAAATTCAGCCCCTTGTGTGCAAAACAACAGTGACTGCAGTTCAGAAATAATTTGTTGCCTGTAATGCATGTTTTGAGTGTTTTGAGGATGTGATGAGTTGTTACGCTAGTGCACGTTCCTTTCTTTAATTGTTCTTTAAACATATTTACATAATTTCCTTCAATGGCCTTCCCTTATTCCATGTATTATCCTTTGTGTAAAATTGTTCTAGTTTATTCCTTATTCCTGCACTTTTATCTGGAGAGCCCTTCCCGTTCCTTAATTTTCAAACATTCCTTCAGATCAACTGAAAATCCCTTTTCCCTAAGAACGGGCACAATTTCCTCAGCCTTTCCTCCCAACTCCATTCCCGAGACTTGCTGCCATCTTTATGAGCCAATACTGCACCCTCTCAAGGGCAATAAGACCCTCCTGATGGTAAAGTGACCAATACTCCAGACAGTGGTTTGACCAGTGCCATTACAATTATAATATGGACTTAATTTTAACCTACCAAAAATAAGCTAGGTCAGATAAGTTATTCATTTAAAGCTCAAACATGACGTATGTATATTGAGTCTGACTTGTCTTTCTAAAAGAAACCAACAAATTAAATCAACTTTAATTTCCATGGAAAAATTTCCATCAAGTAAAGGCTGATGGTTATTTTTACAGTGCTTCAGAAATAAGAGGACTTACATTTTAATCGGTTGCCTAATATAGTGAATGAGGCTGCAATTGGCACTCATTAGTAGAAAGTCATCTATAGATAGGGGACACAATTGGCACCAGTTAAATTCAGGACGATAATCCCAATTACTGTCCATGATGACATTCCCTAATTACATCCAGGGAATGAATAGGTCACATTAATAAGATTCCTGGTGGACATATTGGATAAGCCGAATGGAAAAGAGTAGAGTGGGAGTCTCCAGAGCAGGATTTGGCACAGTGTAGGCTTTAGACACAGAGCCTTGCAGCAGAGAGAAACAAAATCTACGACTCTTGGGATGGAAGCTGATGTAAAGCCCGTAACAGCAGGATCTACATTCTTTTCTATAAGTCGTGATTATAATATTATGCATCATGTTTAACTGACCCAACTGCTTCCCAGTATACAATCACCAACTCAGAAGCCAATAAATCAAGCAATGCAATCAAAGAACACTAATATATTGCCTTGAATTACTAGACTCCAGTGCCCAGACTTGAACATGAAGCATGCTCATTAATTTCTTTCTTAATGTTAAGCCGCATTTTTTGTGAAACAGCCCCTCCATACTGGCAGCAAAAACATTACGTCTGGAAAGTAGTGAACTGGGCTCCTTAGCCTGAGGAAGTGACTGAGAGGAGAGCTTCTCGACATGTTATGATACCTTGTTTTGTACCAGTGCTAAAGTTATAAATGAGTAAATCTGGAGTTGGGGCCCAAGCTGGCTATAGAGGGAAAGAGAGCAAGACTTCCTGGAGGGCAGAGTTTCATATCACTTCAGTTTGCCACTACCCAGAGAATAGCTTCAATGCATTGTATCAATCCAGGTATGAAAAATGTAATACTTTCTAAACCAACTGAGAATTAATTTAAAAATGTAACTAGTATGGTGGATGTTCATACTTCAGTTCTCTAAACATTTAAAATAGAGCTGTTAGACTCAGAGGTAGCAGAATTCAAGGTTCAGTCAAAAAGTGTGAAAGGAGCTCTAGCTTGGCTGAAATCCAAACTACAACTGCTCATTTCAGACCCTGGGCGGCTGCATTCTAATTGCACTCTAAATGAAGAGGGAGATTTGAAGCACTATTTGCCCACTGACTTTCCAAGCCCCAGCACAGCAATTTCAATACTCTTCTGCTTGACTCCCTGTGACCTCCGCCCTACTCTATCTTTCTGATCACTTTCTTCCCTGTATTCAGGCATGCAACATCCTGACGTCTGTTCACCTCTCACTCTTCCCCTGCTCCACGAGATGCTCATCCCGTTCCTATGCTCTTGTATTTTGGAATTCTCTGCCTATTTCCCTCTGCCTTGACACTTCCCAAGCAAATTGCTGTTCCAATGTGAAGGATTTGATATTTTTAACTCACCGACCCATTTGCCTGGGGACGTGTGAATTGGGGTTGTATCTCTGCAGACATGCTTGGGTAAGTCTCTGTTGTGCTGTTTGAATTCTGTTTGGTTCATATTTGCATACAGACTGAACAGGCTGTGACTCTTTTCTCTAGGAAGGAGATAACTGCAAGGTGGCCTGATAGAGGTCTTGAATATTATGAAGGGGTTTGATAGAGTAGACGTAGAGAAGATGTTTTCACTTGCAGGGGAGTCCAAAACTAGGGGCCATAAATATAGACAGTCACTATAAATCCAATAAGGAATTTAGAAGAAACTTTTTTTTCCCAGAGAACTTGCGACCATCTGGAGTGTTTGCGGCTAATAGCATAGATATCTTTAGGGAGAAGCTAGATAAATATATGAGAGAGAAATAAATAGAAGGATAAGTTGATAAGGTAAGATGAAGTATACTGCGTGAGAAGAGGCTTGTGAGGTGTATAAACACCAGTGATTGGGTTGAATGGCCTGTTCCTGTGCTGTAAGTTCTATGCAATATAATGTTTTTAATCATTTGTGTTGTGTATTTACAGAGTAAATCTACATGAGGTCTTTACTGCGAGCAACCATGTTGAAACTTTATTTACACCACCCAACAGAGAGGGCAGCAGAGAGGCAGTACAGCAGTGTACAAATGTTTAACTATCACAATAGAGTCAGCCAGTTCACTGCAGTAAACTACACTCCCTCCCGACTTAAAAAAAAACATATTTAAAATGTAAAATAGTATTGGTAGATAATTTCCCAGAATGCAAAGCAATACTCTGAACTTTAGCAGTTTGTGTTGCATGCTTGTTCTTACTGTAGTCACAACTAAAACATGTATGCCAATATTTCCGGAGTAATTTGTAGGTAAAAAAATTGTTTTTCCTTAACACCAGTATGCCTTTAACAAAAATATCATCACTGACAAAAAGTGATGAAAAGAACAACTTATTTCTTCTTCCTTCCTACATTCTTTCAATTAACCAATGGACTCTTTCCCTCTGGGTATCTTCTTCCATTTCCATGAGCTTGACTCTGCTCTATCAACATCTCAGACTGCGTTGACCCTGAACTTTGACTTCGACTACCAACTCCACTTATTGGGCTGGATTTTAAGAGCCTGCAATCGATTTGGGCGGCAGGCTCAAAAAATGTCGGGCCGCACGCCGAAGAGCCACCGCGATCTCCTGTGGCTCATTTAAATAGCCGGTGCAGCCTGCACCCCCTCCCCCCCCATCACGTGGAGGGGGCGGGTTTGTCCGTTGCCGGCAATGGCGTCAGCTGCTTGTGTGCAGGCACTGGTGCTATTTTAAAAGGGATAGCCAGGCCTGTCAGCAAATTTGAATTTTTTAAGTGATCCTCCCAAAATTTACAAAATAAAATTGTAATGCCCCTTTCCAACCCCTCAATAAAAATTACATTAACTATTTGCCCTTCACCCCCAAAACACTTACCTTTTAAATCTGACCCTCCCCTCAAAACTGCACAAAGTTTAAAGTTCACCCCTTCCCATCATCCCCTATACCCATTACGTGTATTTGACCCCATTCTCCTCCCCCCGCACTGGAAGTCTTAACTTCACCCCCTCCCCATCTGTGACATGCTAGCTTTCCCCAGATGGGGAATTGAAAGCACAGGAGTACCAGCCACCGCACTGAGGATTGCGGCGGGCTCGTAAGATTGCGGGTATGTTCATTTACATTTATTCATGTCATTGATTTAAGCATTGAAAATAAGATCCCGGCACCCAGCGGCGGGGGTGGGGGGGGGGGGGGTGTGCCATGGAGCCTTGTCACCGCCGGGAGGATCCGGCCAAACACTCCCATGTTGGCCTCAGTGCAGGCCTCTGCCGTAATCACCTTCTGGCCGCCACACCCCACCCGCACCACCCATCCAGCCCATCACGGAGCCCAACATCGTGGCCTGGGTAAAATCCACCCCAATGGTTGGGACGTGAAATTGACCAATTAGTCTTAATCAAAGACCCTGACTCACTTTGCTCCACCTGTGGATTCTGTAATACCGGCAAACTTTCAGTTTCTTTGTGACTTGCATTTTCTTTCTGACTTTCGCTTGAAACTGTAGGAATTTGACTATAAGAGGTTTCTCATGCTCTCCCTTTGTCAGATTTCCCCTTTCAAGCAAATGATCTACATGACACTGACAGAGTCTCTCTCCAATCCTGAATGCACCTAGTCTTGTTACATCAACTCCAAAGACTTCTCCATATCACCTCGGTGGTTTTTCACCATGTCCTTCTGACAA
Organism: Heterodontus francisci; assembly: GCF_036365525.1. Lineage (NCBI taxonomy): Eukaryota > Metazoa > Chordata > Chondrichthyes > Heterodontiformes > Heterodontidae > Heterodontus > Heterodontus francisci. The sequence goes on from NC_090382.1 coordinate 23,725,732, forward strand.
GCACTGAACTCTCTAAGGTTCACCATCTGTGGAGAGAGAAACAGTTAACGTTTCAGGTCTGTGACCTTTCATCAGAAGGCCACAGACCTGAAATTTTCATTGTTTCTCTCTCCACAGATGCTGCCAGACCTGCTGAATATTTCCAGAACCTTCTGTTTTTATTTCCGATTTCCAGCATCTGTAGTATTTTGCTTTTATTCGCTAAGTTTCATGCCTCGAGTAACAAGACTCATCTTCATTCTGTCTTGCTTTTCTCTGATATTGCTACTGACATCAGTTTTAAGCAAACTAAACCTTGCATGTTCAAACACTAACTCATAAGGTGAGCAACCTGTTCTAGACTGTAGGGTTATTCTGCAAAGAAAACACAAAATTGTTTAGCCTGTGTTGAAGAGAAACATTGAAATTACAGCCTAGCTTGTCACCTAGCAAATACTTCTGCAACGACCTCTTTACAATTTGTACATTTCTTTCTGCAGCACCATTTGATGCTGGGTGATATGGTGGTATTTGAGTGTGCTTGACTCCGTTCTTACTGAGAAATATTTCAAATTCTTCTAACATAAACTGTGGACCATTATCTGACACCAACACTCTGGGCAACCCATAAATTGCAAACCAACTTCTTAAAACCTCAATAGTTTTGGCACTTGTGGTATTGGACATGGATGCAACATTTATTCACTTGCTATAGTTATCGACCAAAACAAAATACTCTTTCACCTTCCACTTCAAGGAAATTGACATGTACTTGTTCCCACGGTTTTCTTGTGTTTGACCATGGAATGAAAGGGACCTTGGTTGGATCTTTTCTCATTCTGAGACACACTTCATAACTTTGCACCAACTCTTCAATATCTTTATCTAGCTTTGGATGCCAAAAATAGCTTCTTGCTATTGCTTTCATACCGACTATCCCTGTGTACTCTTGATGAAGTTCCTCTAACAATTTCTCCCTAAACCTTGGCTAAATAATGACTCTTAAGCCCCATAGGAGTTAGCCTTGATCTGCGCTGTTTGTTTCTCCATGTGAAATACTCCTGCAATTTCTAATCATTACACTCTTTAGGCCAGCCTTTCATAACATAATTGAGTACTTTACTGAGCATCCTTGTGAGTTTCTTCACTAATTTCTCTGGCAGACACTGGCCACGTGCCAAAATTGAGTCAGTCTTCACGGGCAATCTCGAAAGATCATCTCCATTTGTATGATCTGCTGACTTACGATATTTAATATCGTACTGATATGCCATCAAAATCAACGCCTATATCTGAATCCGTGCTGCCACTAGAGATAGCACTGCCTTCTTTGAACCTAATATGATTGAAAGGGCTTGGTGGTCAGTTAACAAAGTAAACTTCCTACCATACAGATATTTACGGAACCTTGTAACACCATATATGATTGCTAATGCCTCTTTCTCAACTTCTAAGTAATTTTGCTCTGACTTCGTTAATGTACGTAAAACAAATGTTACAGGCTTCTCCACACCATTTCCATCATGTAGGATAACACTACACCTAACCCCTGTGGTGAGGGCGGCACAGTGGCGCAGTGGTTAGCACCGCAGCCTCACAGCTCCGGCGACCCGGGTTCAATTCCGGGTACTGCCTGTGTGGAGTTTGCAAGTTCTCCCTGTGTCTGCGTGGGTTTCCTCCGGGTGCTCCGGTTTCCTCCCACATGCCAAAGACTTGCAGGTTGATAGGTAAATTGGCCATTAGAAATTGCCCCTAGTATAGGTAGGTGGTAGGGAAAATATAGGGACAGGTGGGGATGTGGTAGGAATATGGGATTAATGTAGGATTAGTATAAGTGGGTGGTTGATGGTCGGCACAGACTCGGTAGGCCGAAGGGCCTGTTTCAGTGCTGTATTTCTGAACTAAAACTAAACACACACTAAAACCAATGGTTTCTTGGGACCATAGTGGGTCAAAACAGTATCATAAGTCAGTACTTTCTTCACTACTTCAAATGCTTTCTGACACTCCACAGACCACTCCTAATCTATTTTCATCTTTGAGTAATTGATACACTAGAGAGAACCTATTAGATAAGTAATAATATACAACAACTTCTATGAATGTTTTAAGTTCTTTTTTGTTCTCCAGTCCCTCAGCTTTCAAAATCCCCTCAGCCTTCTCCTGCATTTGGTGGATACCTTCACTATTTGGTGACCCAGGTATGTTACACTTGACATCATGAAGCAACACTTGTGCTTTTTAGCTTTGATGCCATACTCTGCTGTTTGAAACTGGTATTGTAATTTTTACAGATTTTTATGAATAAAGTATATTTTGGAAATAAAAAAAAGACTTCTTTCAACCTTACAATATGCTCTTTCTCTGTCTTACTGCTAATTAAAATTTCATCCAAGAAACAGCACACTCATTTCATCCCATTTAGTACCTGATCCATGATGCTCTGGAACACTGCAGGAGCAGTAGACAACCTAAATGGTAACATTTTGTTCATAATTACACCAGTCCTCTTTGTTAGGGTTGAATTCCCTCATTGTCCAAAGTATGTCTTCAGTGTCTTATTTTTAAAGTAAGTACTCACTAAGTTGATCTGAACACCATGTGCAGACACACCCGGAACAATCTTTCAAATCACCCAGATTTCCTCAAAATCGACATGACAGTTCCAGCAATTGTGGCACAATGTTCTTCAGACTTTAATCTCTCAAATGAAATATAAAAAAAAATTCAATTCCACCTCGTTGCCATGTTTCTGTTATGTCTTCTTCTTCGGCCTCCTTGTCTCGAGAGACAATGGGTAAGCGCCTGGAGGTGGTCAGTGGTTTGTGGAGCAGCGCTTGGAGTGGCTATAAAGGCCAATTCTAGAGTGACAGACTCTTCCACAGGTGCTGCAGATAAAATTGGTTGTCGGGGCTGTTACACAGTTGGCTCTCTCCTTGCACTTATGTCTTTTTTCCTCCCAACTGCTAAGTCTCTTCGACTCGCCACTCTTTAGTCCCGCCTGTTATGTATTCACAGAGTAAATCTACAAGAGGTCTTTACTGGGAGCAACCATGTTGAAACTTTATTAATACCTCCCAACAGAGAGGCAGTATAGCAGTATACAAATGCTTAGCTATCACAATACAAGCAGCCAGTTCAATACAGTACACTACAATTTATATGTCTGCAAATACATGAATGTGGTCAACATAAATGCTGTCGAAGTTCTATTCAAAGCAAATAATGGAAATATCAATTGTGACACTGCATTTTGAAACAATGTTTGCATTTTTCAGAATTGTGACCTTGGACGTAAATGTAGGGGGCTTTGGACATAAATGTAGGGGGTATGATCAAGAAGTTTGCAGATGACACAAAAATTGGCTGTGTGGTTGATAGAGAGGAGGATAGCTGTAGACCTCAGGAAGATATCAATGGACTAGTCAAGTGGACTGAAAAGTGGCGAATTCAACTCAGAGAAGTGTGAGGTGATGCATTTGGGGAGGTCAAACAAGTCAAAGTAATATACAATTAGTAGTAGAATACTGAGTGGTGTAGAGGAGGTCAGGGACCTTGAAGTGAATGTCCACAGATCCCTGAAGGTAGCAGGACAGGTCAATAAGGAGGTTAAAAAGGCAAATGGAATCCTTTCCTTTATTAGCCGAGATATAGAATATAAGAGTAGGGAGGTTATGCTGAAACTGTATAATTCATTGACTAGGCCACAACTTGAGTACTGTGTGCCGTTCTGATCACCTCATTACAGAAAGGATGTAATTATAGACCTGTGAGCCTTACTTCGGTTGTGGGTAAAATGTTGGAAAAGGTTATAAGAGACAGGATTTATAATTATCTTGAAAAGAATAAGTTCATTAGCGATAGTCAGCATGGTTTTGTGATGGGTAGGTCGTGCCTCACAAACCTTATTGAGTTTTTCGAGAAGGTGACCAAACAGGTGGATGAGGGTAAAGCAGTGGATGTGGTGTACATGGATTTCAGTAAGGCGTTTGATAAGGTTCCCCGTGGTAGGCTATTGCAGAAAATACGGAAGTATGGGGTTGAAGGTGATTTAGAGCTTTGGATCAGAAATTGGCTAGCTGAAAGAAGACAGAGGGTGGTGGTTGATGGCAAATGTTCATCCTGGAGTTTAGTTACTAGTGGTGTACCGCAAGGATCTGTTTTGGGGCCACTGCTGTTTGTCATTTTTATAAATGACCTGGAAGAGGGTGTAGAAGGGTGGGTTAGTAAATTTGCGGATGACACTAAGGTCGGTGGAGTTGTGGATAGTGCCGAAGGATGTTGTAGGATACAGAGGGACATAGATAGGCTGCAGAGCTGGGCTGAGAGACAGCAAATAGAATTTAATGCGGAAAAGTGCGAGGTGATTCACTTTGGAAGGAGTAACAGGAATGCAAAGTACTGGGCTAATGGGAAGATTCTTGGTAGTGTAGATGAACAGAGAGATCTTGGTGTCCAGGTGTATAAATCCCTGAAGGTTGCTACCCAGGTTAATAAGGCTGTTAAGAAGGCATATGGTGTGTTAGCTTTTATTAGTAGTGGGATCGAGTTTCGGAGCCACGAGGTCATGCTGCAGCTGTACAAAACTCTGGTGAGACCGCACCTGGAGTATTGCGTGCAGTTCTGGTCACCGCATTATAGGAAGGATGTGGAAGCTATGGAAAGGGTGCAGAGGAGATTTACTAGGATGTTGCCTGGTATGGAGGGAAGGTCTTACGAGGAAAGGCTGAGGGACTTGAGGTTGTTTTCGTTGGAGAGAAGGAGGAGGAGAGGTGACTTAATAGAGACATATAAGATAATCAGAGGGTTAGATAGGGTGGATAGTGAGAGTCTTTTTCCTCGGATGGTGATGGCAAACACGAGGGGACATAGCTTTAAGTTGAGGGGTGATAGATATAGGACAGATGTCAGAGGTAGTTTTTTTACTCAGAGAGTAGTAGGGGCGTGGAACGCCCTGCCTGCAACAGTAGTAGACTCGCCAACTTTAAGGGCATTTAAGTGGTCATTGGATAGACATATGGATGTAAATGGAATAGTGTAGGTCAGATGGTTTCACAGGTCGGCGCAACATCGAGGGCTGAAGGGCCTGTACTGCGCTGTAATGTTCTAATGTTCTAATACACTGGAGAGGGTACAGAGGAGATTTACGAGGGTGTTACCAGGACTGGAAAACTGCAGCTATGAGGAAAGATTGGATTGGATAGGGGTTGTTCTTGGAGTAGATAAGGCTGAGGGGAGATTTGATTGAGATGTACAAAATTGTGAGGGGTCTGGATCGAGTGGATGGGAAGGGCCTATTTACCTTAGCAGAGTGGTCAGTGTCTAGGGGGCATAGATTTAAAGTGATTGGTAGAAAGATTAGAGAGGAGATGAGGAAAAGTTTTTTTCACCCAGAGGGTGGTAGGGGTCTGGAACTCACTGCCTGAAATGGTAGTAGAGGCAGAAACCATCAGCTCATTTCAAAGGTGTCTGGATATGCACCTCAAGTACAAGTACTGTAATACTGGACCAAATGCTGGAAGGTGGGATTAGGCTGGGTGGCTCGTTTTTCAGCCGGCACAGACACGATGGGCCAAGTGGCCTCTTTCTGTGCCGTAAACTTTCTATGATTCTGTGATTCTATCACAAAAGGATTTCTCTTTTAGCCCTTGCTTGGCTACTATCTGGTACAATTCGATACCCTGATACAGAACCTTTTCTGAAAAGACAAAGCCAACTAGCGTGACTGCAAAAACGTCCACATTACATCCAAAGAAGTTTTTCTGAAGAGTAATTAACTAGTAAGGACCTTTTGTCGAGACCATGGTGATTATATAGTGTTATTTTAGTATTTGCTACATTGTTGTGCTTCACATCATTGTTCAACTTATAAATAATAAATTATTTGTACTGTAAGCTTCTGGGCCATGTGACAATACCTTCCATTTCAAACAGAGTTTGGCAGTGTAAATCCAGTAAGCAAAGTCCATTAAGTACCTCTTTGAGATGGCAGAGGAGTATTCTGCTTATGAGAATCTGTCTCCTGTATGTAGAAGCAAAAAGGAATTGGGATGGGAGAAGGTGACTTCCACTATAGCTCTAACATTCGTTCAGGACCAAAACAATTTGCTAACTCAGTCCAACCACTGTATTCAAATACAAAAACCTTCAATCAGCATGAATTGTTTTCTAAGTCTTTGTAGGTTTTCTAAGTTTTTTTTTAAGTCTTGCTCTGAAGAAGTATATCGAAGAGGTGGACTCTTGTTCCTTTTTACAATTAAATGCAATAGCCATTGCAACCAATCTTAACATTCGGGTTATAAACTTTATTGGAAATGAGAATACAATGGACACTGATCTGGATGGCTGATATGTAATTATATTGTTATTCACAAACTCATTCCACCTCCCAACAGTTTTCAGAAGAAGAGATATGAAATCATTTTTGAGGCCATCAACAATTTCATACAAACAGACATGTGTTTAGAAAATCTGCTCGTAAATGTTCATACAATCATATTCAATACCTTAGAACTCTTGGCTTCTCGTTATTAATAAAGCAGTAAAGTGTAAATTACCTGGGAGCAGCAATTGACACTGAATTCCAACTGGTAAAATGGCCCACAAAATCTGATGGCTGGAATGTCAAGGTTAAGATTAATATTTTAATTTTCAATTCCGCCTACTTCATACATTAAATAAAATAAAGAAAGATCTTGCATTTATATAGCACCTTTCACAAGCTCAGAATATCTCAAAAGAGTACAGAGAAGACAAGGTATTCATTAGGTGATGCCAAGCTTGGGGTTTTACATGTTTGGACATATTGTAGTATAAGTCCAATGACTCTGCTCCATAATACTCAGCAATTTAATAGAAACCTGTTTTTCTGATGAAAATTGCTAACATCTGCTCAGCTATATATATATGTGTGTGTATAAGTGCCTATACTTTTACTACATTATCATGCTCTAATACACAGCATTTAGATTCCAGCTTGCATACATACATCTTCAAAGTTCTGGATTGAGAGGAAACTAATACTGGGAATAATGTTATCTTGGACAGGGGCCAGTGATTGGTGTATAAAGACTGGCATAGCACCTGTATTATAGACTGCACTGGTATCATCGGCAAAGCGCAAACTATGCTGACTGCCTGCAACTGAAGTGAATCGAGCAGAATCTAAAAGTAGAACCCAGGCAGCACAGCACCAGGATTCAATGTGAACTAGGTGTTCAGTTTTACTACTAGACTGCCCAGCTTTGAAATGTTATATATAGTTACCCTGCTGACTTCTCACTGGCTGGATCTTAAATCTGTGGGGTGTTATTCACCTTCATTATTTTTTTCTTTCCATTTTTAAGGGCTGGACACAGGTTTATGGTGTGAAAGCTAATCCACTTTCTATCTTTACATTATAGCAAGTATATGCTTTTGAAGTTCTGTGCACAATCACTGCCATTGTATGGGCTAGATTGTGAGAGGGACTGTCCTTTCCGTTCATTGGTGAATTTGTGGTTTTGCAAAGGGTATCAAACACCACTGACTTATATTAGGATTCAACTCTGAGGTCCTTTGAACAATTTAGCACTGAATTGAGTTTGTCTGACACTCACTTCTAAAGATATCAACAGATCAGACATTTGCCACTACAAAGGAGATTCAACAGCTTGTAAACTGAGCACTGATCCAACTAGAATCCTTCTTACCAACTGTTGCAATACAGATTTGCCATATCTCCTTTCGACAGGATTAGATGGGACAGTAGGTTTGCCAACCCTCCAGGATTGCCCTGGAGTCTCCAGGAATGAAAAGACTAATCTTCAGAAAACTGCTGTGAGCAATCCAGGGGAAAATCATAGATGCGATAAAAATTGTGTTTTAAAAACTTTTTTGTACACTTTTATTAGTTGTAAAAATATTGAACACAGGAAAAACTGCTGTTTGACCGGCAGGCATGAATCATCCAAATTGGGTAATAAATCTATTCACTTTCCATTGGTGTAGGTAAGTGGTGCACCATGACATTGAACATGATGGACGACCAATGGGAAGAGTGTGAGGCAAGGCAATTGGAGGCAGGAGATCAGGTGACGAAACCATCCAAACAGAGTTGGCAATCCTATGGGAGGGTTAACCTCAGTAATTGGGTGAGCACTCCTCTGATGGCTTGTTTACTACCAACCATGTATATCAGGACAATCTGTGCCAAGGTTAACTATTGGCAATGGGAATGAGAGTAGTCAGCAGCCAGGCGTAGGCAAGGGCAGAATCAGGCAGGGTTCTCTCTGCCATTCACTTCCTAGCTATCTCTGCTGGAGAGTGTGTGGACATTGGATGAAACCAGAGTCCAGACAAAGCACCATGACTCGGTGAGAACTAGGCCGTCAATTTTACTACTAGTCTGCCAGCTTTGAATGTTAGATATAGTTTCATACTAGATTGTCACTGACTGAATCTTAAATCTGTGGAATGCTATCACCTTCAGGGTTCAGCTGTAATTCTCCACACCCCCATCCCCTACCCCCACTTCCCCACCACACCACACCACCTATAGAATAAATCTGCTGACGCTCACCATTTAAGCAAAATACTTGAGGGCAGCCAATGCTCCAGAGCCTCAAGAGGGACGGATATTGCAGTAGGAAGAGCACAGCCTTTAATCAAGAGAATATATATGTATACACAGTTCAATACTGAAAGCGATGAAGAAAATAGGCCTTCAGAAGCATTTGGACACTGGAGTGCCTTCAATGGGAGGAAAAGCTTGATATTCCCAAGTCTTTCCCCTAGCAGGCGCAGGTCTGGCAATAATATGAAAAAAAACTGCCAATATGCAAGGAACCTATTAAATGAATCTTGGGTTAAATCACAAAATCCATATCAGGCCCCAATACGAGTCATTTAGTGGCATTTGAAGTATTTAGCTTGAGGCTTTTTCACTTGAATTGGAAGGCAAGAACACAACAGCACCACCCACTATGGAAATGTGGTTTGAGGCTCTGTGGGAGGTAGATTCCTGATCACCCCCAGCTCCAAGATACTTTCCATACACAGCACTATCAAATTGATGCTATCTGCGGCCCCCTCCCACGTAACTGTAAACAAACCGCAAACATACAGTTAATGATGGGAAGGAGGCCTGAGATTACCCAGCATATTTTATTTTTAAATTACTTGACATGGAAAAACAGACCAAAATTATATGTTTCTGAGTCCTTGGGTAAAATTGTATCAATGGTGGTTGGCATATGTATTAGAAATCTTTGAATCGAGCTGAATTCTATAACAGTGCTTGGAAAACATACAGAAAAATGTGTTATGGTGAGAAATAATCTTCTGGTGAAAGTGTTTTCTCTATTACTGAGGGGGGGCCACAGAGAAATGCATCACGTGTAATGTCTTGGGGTTGCCATGAGGGGCACTCATGTTGGGCAGAGGTAGAAATTTCTTTGTGCTCAGTGGTTATCAAATTTAAGTAACTTTATTAAAATAATGAAAAGGAATTTCATCTGATGTGCTAACAAATTTGTTAAAATTAGTACAGAGGGGAATTTTTTGCCCCTTCTGTTTTGCCATTTGCCAGAGGCCAGAGTATTGGAATGAAAACATGGCATCAGTGATTCCCTCACATGGTGAGATCCTGACCTCAGCCAATGCCATCAGGCCATCGGTATAGGGCAGATAGACGGCAGCAAGGGGAAGCATGTCAGTTTCTGAGGGGGGTGTGAGTCTGGGATAATAGATAGTCTAACATAATGTGGAACTTGTTATCACAAGGAATAGCTGAATTGCAAAGATGAATTGAAAGGGAAGCTAGGTAAACACATAAGTGGGAAAGAAATGGAAGGGTATGCTGATAGGGTGAGATAAATAGAGGAGGGAGGAGGCATAAACAATGGCAATGGACCAGTTGGGCTGAAAGATCTGTTTCTATCATGTAAATATAATCCTAACCTTCCATGCGGCCATGTGAGCCGCATGGAAGATGGCAGGATCCCCAAAGACACATTGTACAGCGAGCTCGCCACTGGTATCAGACCCACCGGCCGTCCATGTCTCCGCTTTAAAGACGTCTGCAAACGCGACATGAAATCCTGTGACATTGATCACAAGTCGTGACAGTCAGTTGCCAGTGTCCGCCAGAGCTGGCGGGCAGCCATAAAGGCGGGGCTAAAGTGTGGCGAGTCAAAGAGACTTAGTAGTTGGCAGGAAAAAAGACAGAGGCGCAAGGGGAGAGCCAACTGTGTAACAGCCCCGACAAACAAATTTCTCTGCAGCACCTGTGGAAGAGCCTGTCACTCTAGAATTGGCCTTTATAGCCACTCCAGGCGTTGCTCCACAAACCACAGACCACCTCCAGGCGCTTATCCATTGTCTCTCGAGATAAGGAGGCCAAAGAAAAAAAAACCTTTTGACAGTGGCAGGACAAATTGATTAAGATTCTAGGCTCTATAAACAGAGGCACAGGGTACAAAAAGCAAGCAAGTTATGCCAAATGTTTATAAATCACTGCTTATGCCTCAGCTGGAGTATTGTGTCCAATTCTGGGCACCACACTTTAGGAAGGCATTGGAGAGCATGCAGAGGAGATTTGCCAGAATTATACCAGGAATGAGAGACTTAAGTTATGTGGAGAGAATAGAGAAGCTGGGATTGTGCTACTTGGAGAAGTTAAAGAGGAAATTTATTAGGTGTTCAAAATTCTTCTTCTTTGGCCTCCTTATCTCGAGAGACAATGGGTAAGCGCCTGGAGGTGGTCAGTGGTGTGTGGAGCATCGCCTGGAGTGGCTATAAAGGCTAATTCTAAAGTGACAGGCTCTCCCACAGGTGCTGCAGAAAAATTTGCTTGTCGGGGCTGTTACACGTTTGGCTCTCCCCTCGCGCTTCTGTCTTTTTTCCTGCCAACTGCTAAGTCTCTTCGACTCGCCACACTTTAGCCCCGCCTTTATGGCATGTTGTTCGGTGCGGTGTTGCAGTCCACTCTTCGGGCAATGACCCTGAGTTCCAAGCACCCATTGAAGCAGATGGACTGTGGCGGGACAGAATCTTATTGATCGGGGGCTGCCCGGTTTGAGGTGGGCGGTAGCTGTCCAGTGAGGTGCGGTGACCTCTCCCACCGACAAAGGCAACCTGTGGCGCCCAATTTCTATGCCAATTGAGCTGGACTTATAACCCGTAACTGCTGCCTTCCGTGTTGTTTCTGTCGCTGTGAGGCGACTATGGAGTGACCTCTCCATGGCGCATTCCTGGGCGAATGTATGGAGGTTGAGAGTTGCCCAAGCGTCAAAACCCCCCTCTCGGCCTTTCTGGTGGGGTCCAAAGGAGTGCAGAGCATGACGTTTGGCACCGGTATGGCTGCAGGAACTGCCAGAAACATGCCAAGGGTGATATATGACCGCCTACGGGGTTCCGCTCCAGATTTTCTGTTAGGGTTTACTCCCTTAGCCTTAGTCTCTAGTAAATGAGTAACTTTTTCCACTGGCAGGAGGGTTGATAACCAGATTACACAAGTTTAAGCAAAAGAATCAGTGGGGAGATGAGGACAGTTTTTTTTAATGCAATCAGTTGCATTGTGATATAAAATGTGCTGCCTGAAAGGGTGATGGAAGCACATTCAATGGAACTTTAAAAAGGAATAATGTTTACGGCTACGGGGAAAGAGCAAGCAAGTGGGACTAATTGGATAGCTCTTTCAAAGAGCTGACACAGGCGTGATGGGCCAAATGGTCTCATTCAGTGTGGTAAGATTCTATGATTCCATGAACCCAGTGAACTCTCACACATTTTGTGTACTGTTAGTTAGAAAGGGGAATTGGCAGAGGCATGGGAAAAGGTGATGTGGAGATGAAGCATTAGGCTGAGCAGTATGGTCATGGGAGAGAACAGTGCTATGGAGAATGTCCGTTAGGGTTGCGTGTAATGCAGAGCACATTGAATATGCAAATAATGGTTGAAAGTGATTGAGGAGAGGGAAGCTACAGACAAGATAGTAATGTGTAGAGAAGATAAAGTAAAAAGATTATCAATACTGAAAATTGGCAAGTCATCTGGTACAGATGGAATACATCCTAGGTTTCTAAAAGAAGCAAAGATAGAAATAGCAAAGCCATTAGTCACAACCTTTCAGTCCTCATTCGATACGGAATTAATGCCAGAGGCCTGGAGACATACCAATGTGAAAACACTATTCAAGAAAGGGGAGAGGCATAAACCAGCAAACTACAGGTCAATCACCTAACGTCGGTTGTAGGGAAATTATTGGAAACCATTATCAGGGACAAAATAAACTTTCATTTAGAAAGACATGAGTTAATCAAGGAGACCCCTGTGGAATTGTTAAAGGCAAATCATATCTGACTAAATTGGTGGAATTTTTTTTGATGAGGGAGCAGAGAAGGTTAACCAAGGTAGTGCAATAGATGTATATATGGACTTTCAGAAGGCATTCGACAAAGTTCCATGCAACAGGCTTATTAAGAAGATAAAAGCCCATGGAATTAAGGGGAAAATAGTAGTATGAATACAAAATTGGCTCAGACTCAGGAGTCAAAGAGTGGTGGTAGATGGCTATTTTTCAGGCTGGGGGGTGGTTTGCAGTAATATTTTCCAAGGGTCAGTTTTGGGTCCATTACTCGTCAATTTTTATAAAGACCTAGATTCGGTGTAGGAAGCAGCATTATAATTTATTTTTAAAAATCATTCATGGGATGTGGGCATTGCTGGCTAGGCCAGCATTTATTGCCCATCCCTAATTGCCCTTGAGAAGGTGGTGGTGAGTTGCTTTGATTTATTTTGATTTAGAGATACAGCACTGAAACAGGCCCTTCGGCCCACCGAGTCTGTGCCGACAATCAACCACCCATTTATACTAATCCTACATTAATTCCATATTCCTACCACATCCCCACCTGTCCCTATATTTCCCTACCACCTACCGATACTGCTTTCTTGAACTGCTGCAGTCCATGTGAGGTAGGAATACTCACAGTGCTGTTAGGAAGGGAGTTCCAGGATTTTGACCCAGTGACAGTGAAGGAACAGCGATATAGTTCCAAGTCAGGATGGTGTGTGACTTGGAGGGGAGCTTGCAGGTGATGGTGTTCCCAAGCATCTGCTGCCCTTGTCCTTCTAGTTGGTAGAGGTCGCGGGTTTGGAAGGTGCTGTCTAAGGAGCCTTGGTGCGTTGCTGCAGTACATCTTGTAGATGCTACACACTGCTGCCACTGTGCGTCGGTAGTGAAGGGAGCGAATGTTTGTGGATGGGGTGCCAATCAAGCAGGCTGCTTTGTCCTGGATGGTGTTGAGCTTCTTGGGTGTTGTTGGAGCTGCACCCATCCAGGCAAGTGGAGAGTATTCCATCACACTCCTGACTTGTGCCTTGTAGATGGTGGACAGGCTTTGGGGAGTCAGGAGATGAGCTCCTCACCACAGGATTCCTAGCCTCTGACCTGCTGTTGTAGCCATGGTATTTATATGGCTACTCCAGTTCAGTTTCTGGACAATTGTTAGCCCCTAGGATGTTGATAGTGGGGGGATTCAGCGATGGTAACGCCATTGAATGTCAAGGGGAAATGTTTAGATTCTCTCTTGTTGGAAATGGTCATTGCCTGGCACTTGTGTGGCGCAAATGTTACTTGCCACTTATCAACCCAAACCTGGATATTGTCCAGGTCTTGCTGCATTTCTACACGGACCGCTTGAGTATCTGAGGAGTTGCGAATGGTGCTGAACATTGTGCAATCATCTACGAACATCCTCACTTCTGACCTTATGATTGAAGGAAGGTCATTGATGAAGCAGCTGAAGATGGTTGGGTCTAGCACATTACCCTGAGGAACTCCTGCAGTGATGTCCTGGAGATCAGATGATCAACCTCCAACAACCACTGCCATCTTCCTTTGCGTTAGGTATGAGTCCAACCAGCGGAGAGTTTTCCCCCTGATTCCCATTGACTCCAGTTTTGCTCAGGCTCCTTGATGCCATACTTGGTCAAATGCTGCCTTGATGTCAAGGGCAGTCACTCTCACCCCACCTCTTGAGTTCAGCTCTTTTGTCCATGTTTGAACCAAGGTTGTGATGAGGTCAGGAGCTGAGTGGCCCTGGCGGAAGCCAAACTGAGCGTCACTGAGCAGGTTATTGCTGAGCAAGTGCTGCTTGATAGCACTGTTGATGACAGCTTCCATCACTTTACTGATGATTGAGAGTAGGCTGATGGGGCGGTAATTGGCCAGGTTGGACTTGCCCTGCTTTTTGTGTACAGGACATACCCGGGCAATTTTCCACATTGCTGGGTAGATGCCAGTGTTGTAGCTGTACTGGAACAGCTTGGCTAGGGGCGCGGCAAGTTCTGGAGCACAGGTCTTCAGCACTATTGCCGGAATATTGTCAGGGCCCATTGCTTTTTTTGCAGTATCCAGTGCCTTCAGTTGTTTCTTGATATCATGCGGAATGAATTGAATTGGCTGAAGTCTGGCATCTGTGATGCTGGGTATTCAGGAGGAGGCTGAGATGGATCATCAACTCCGCACTTTTGGCCGAAGGATGTTGCAAATGCTTCTGCCTTATCTTTCGTACTGATGTGCTGGGCTCCCCCATCATTGAGGATGGGGATATTTGTGGAGCCACCTCCTCCAGTTAATTGTTTAATTGTCCACCACCACTCACAGCTGGAAGTGACAGGACTGCAGAGCTTATATCTGATCCGTTGGTTATGGGATCGCTTAGCTCTGTCTATTGCATGCTGCTTATGCAGTTTGGCACGCAAGTAGTCCTCTGTTGTAGCTTCACCAGCTTGACACCTCATTTTGAGGTATGCCTGGTGTTGCTCCTGGTATGCCCTCCTGCACTCTTCATTGAACCACAGTTGGTCTCCTGGCTTGATGGTAATGGTAGAATGGGGGATATACCAGACCATGAGGTTATAGATTGTGGTTGAGTACAATTCTTCTGCTGCTGATGATCCACATCGTCTCATGGATACCCATCTTTGCATTGCTAGATCTGTTCGAATTCTATCCCATTTAGCATGGTGATAGTGCCACACAACACGATGGACGGTATCCTCAATGTGAGGGCGGGACTTCGTCTCCACAACAACTGTGCGGTGGTCACGCCTACCAATACTGTCATGGACAGATGCATCTGCGGCAGGCAGATTGGTGAGGACGAGGTCAAGTATCTTTTTCCCTCTTGTTGCTTCCCTCACCATCTGCTGCAGACCCAGTCTAGCAGCTATGTCCTCTAGGACTCGAACAGTATGGGTGCTACCGAGCCACTCTTGGTGATGGGCATTGAAGTCCCCCACCCAGAGTACATTCTGCACCCTTGCCACCCTCAGTGCTTCCTCCAAGTGGTGTTCAACATGGAGGAATACTGACTCATCAGCTGAGGGAGGGCAGTAGGTGGTAATCAGCAGGAGGTTTCCTTGCCCATGTTTGACCTGATGCCATAAGACTTCATGGGGTCCAGAGTTGATGTTGAGGACTCACAAGGCAACTCCCTCCCTACTGTATACCACTGTGCCCCCACCTCTGTCAGTGGGGACAGGACATACTCGAGGATAGTGATGGCAGTGTGTGGCACATTGTCTGTAAGGTATGCTTCTGTGAATATGACTTTGTCAGGCTGTTGCTTGACTAGTCTGTGGGACAACTCTCCCAATTTTGGCACAAGCCCTCTGATATTGGTAAG
Source organism: Heterodontus francisci (assembly GCF_036365525.1). Taxonomy (NCBI): domain Eukaryota; kingdom Metazoa; phylum Chordata; class Chondrichthyes; order Heterodontiformes; family Heterodontidae; genus Heterodontus; species Heterodontus francisci. Next base: position 23,741,385 of record NC_090382.1, read on the forward strand.
GAAGACTTTGCAGGGTCAACAGGGCTGGGTTTGCCATTGTCGTTTCCAGTGCCTAGGTCGATGCCGAGTGGTCCATCCAGTTTCATTCTTTTTTATTGACTTTGTAGTGGTTAGATACAACTGAGTGGCTTGCTAAGCCATTTCAGAGGGCATGTAAGAGTCAACCATATTGCTGTGAGTCTGGAGTCACATGTAGGCCAGACCAGGTAAGGACAGCAGATTTCTTTCCCTAAAGGACATTAGTGAACCAGATGGGTTTTTACAACAATCGACAATGGTTTCATGGCCATTATTAGACTAGCTTTTAATTCCAGATTTATTAATCGAATCCAGATTCCACCTTCTGCTGTGTCGGTTTTGAGCCCATGTCCCCAGAGCAATACCCTGGGTCTCTGGGTTGTTAGTCCAGTGACAATACCGCTACACCACCACCCTCCCTATTTGCAGATGATCCGAAACTTGGCCATGTAGTAGTTAGTGGTTATAGGGAATGACGTAGACAGCATGGTTAAAAGGGCAGAAACATGGCAGATGGAGTTCAAAATGGAGAGGTGTGAAGTGATCACTTTGGGAGGACTAATATGGAAAGGCAGTATGCTATAAGTAGCATGCTTTTGAAAAGTGTCGATGATCAGAGAGCCCTCAGTGTCCATATACACAAATACTTAAAGGATTTGGCAGGGCAAGTTGATAAGTTGGTTAAAAAAGCATATGGGTTACACGATGAATTATTGGGTTAAAAAAGCAAATGGGTTACACATTATGAATAGAGGAATCAAAATTAAAAGTGAAGAGATCATACTAGCACATTATATATCACTGTTTAAGTCTCAGCTGGAGTATTGTGAATATTTTTGGGCACCACTCTTCAGGAAGGATGTAAAAACCTTAGAAAGGGTGCAGCAAAGCTTTGCCAAGATATCACCAGAGACTTCAGATATGAGGAGGAGTTGGAAAAGTTAGAATTGCTCTCCTTGGAACAGGGAAGGTTAAGAGGTGACCAACGTACCCTCTAAATTTTTTAGTGTGCGGCTGATTTGTTTCAGTATGTGGGCCCTTTAGGTACCTTTGCACGGCTACGCGATAACTTAATGGGTTTGCTTTGTTCGTGGCCAGCGCTGGAACTTGGGGGTTGCTGCACAGTTGCATGGCCATACGGCTCAGAGGGAACAATGGAAGTGATCAAATAGAGGACTTCAGGATGAGAGGTTTTGGTAGAGTGGATAAGAGAAAAATAATTCATTCTGGCAAGTGGACCAATAACTAGACGTCATAGATTCAAAAGATCCAGAGCGGAAAAGGGAACTTTTTTCACCCAGAGTGTTGTTGGGACTTTGAATTCTCTACCTGAAAAGATGATGGAAGCTGAGTCTATAAAGAATTTTAAGAGGGAGGTGGACAGGTATTTGAGGATGAGAAACTTACAGAGTTATGGATAAAAAGCGGAGATAAGGGACTAAGTACAACTGCTGTTTAATAAGCACCAACATGTTTAACCTTAATAAATCCAAAAACAGGGGAAAAAATGAGAATTACAGAGCTGCAACATCCAGATAACATTTTAAAGTACATGAGCAAAGTTCTGAACCATCATTGTTTTAGTGGCCTGTAAAACAGTTTTGCAGTTAGATATTTAGTGTGCAATTCATGAGAGTAAACATCAAATAAACACTTGAACAAATGGGCCCCGCAAAACTGAGCTCTTGAATGGGCTGTGTGAGACTGTTACACAGCTTTGGCTAATTCAGAACAGCTGCTGATCCATTATAAACCCCTTACTGGCAGCTGCCTGGTAAAAAGGGACTGCAGAATGAGCTAAACAGAGCATGACCTGTTACAGGGCGAGGAATTATTTTCTGGTCTCTTTTACACTGGCAGCCATTCAGACTACCTGCCGATTAGACTGGATAGTGCGTCAGAAGTGGTTTGGCAGCCCAAATGGTGCAATTGTCAAAAAGCCAGCTCTGTTCTTCCGCTGCTCCACAAAACACATCTAAGGCTGGGAATGCTCTGCACATGGTGACAGTATAGCATGTGGCTTTTTGCTTGCATTTTAAGTGGGATGGTGCATGCCCCCCTTCTGAGTTCCATGTGTTTTAGACGTAACTAATGAAAACACATTTTTCACTGTACAAATCTCTTTCGACATGCAGAAAGCTTGAAAGGGAGAGAGACGGGGCCTGTTAAAAGTCGCATCAATTGAAGACCATGACTGCACCTTGTATAGGGCAGGAGGATTCTGGCTTTGGTTTCTGGGCGAATGTAAGTGGATTATTGACTTACTATTAGTTACATGTAGGATATTGGGGCTTTATAATTACTATTGCCAGATACATATCAGTAGTGAGTTATTGTACTGTTGGCTATGAGGAAAATTTGAGTGTTATCACTATTTCTATTAGCTATCAGTGTAATTTCAGTGAATTACGTTAATTACTTGTGGAATCAAAGTTTCTCCCACCTTTGATTTTCCCACTGTAAATTCTCCCCCACTTTGGATTTGTCTTGTCTTCATCCTCAGTTTCCTTACTTCTCCTGCTCACAAGAGGCCTCCTGGTTCTTGGAACCTGTCGCAGAACAGCTGCTGGCACGAAACCACAACTAACAGTACTCAAGTACAGGGGACCCGCCCATTATAATATAAATGCTATAACACTTGTAGAAGTCATGTGATCAGATGTTACATGATCAGACATCACATGGTCAGATTATCCTGTGGTCAGATACTTCTGTGGTCAGATTATAATGTGGTCTGAATGTCACATGATCACACCTTCAGGAATTACTCCAATTAGAGTTGGTAACCTGCGCAACTACTACTAGTAATAAAAGTCTCACTATCATTCGGAGCTGTTGACCACTCAATTCGCACAAAGATATTGAAAGAGATGAACTTTTGTTACTTACATTAACCATGTTACAAATAAAAATTAAAGTTAAAATCTACACTATTAGTAGAAAAAAGGATTATGATTCTTTGACAACAACTTGCATTTATATAGCACCTTGAGCATAGTAAAAGTGTTCCAAGGCATTCACTGGAATGTTATCAGACAAAAATTGTCACTGAACCACAGAAGGAGCTATCAGGGCAGGCAACCAAAAGCTTGGCCAAAGAGGAAGGTTTTAAGGAGCATCTTTAAGGAGGAGGCAGAGGGAGAGTGGCAAAGAGGTTGAGGGAGGAAATCTCATGGCTTATAGCCATGGCACCTGAAGACATGGCCATCAATTGTAAAGCAAAGAAAATTAGGGATGCAGAAGAGGCCAGAATTGGAGATGTGCAGAGATCTCGGAGGTTTATAGAGCTGGGAGAGGTTGCAGCGATAGTAATTGACAAAACTATTGAGGGATTTGATAAAAGGTACATCATTGGGAGCTCTCTCCCAGAAAAACAACTTGTGTTTATCTTGTAGCCTCAAGTTGAAAATATGCCAGAGTGCTTTACAGAGCAAAAGAAAAAGAAGTAGCAAAAAGGCACAGAGTCATCTCCTGGCATTGTGCTCCTTGCATGCAGAGGTAAACCTACCACGTAGGGTCATTGGAGAATGTATTAAGCTGAAAGCATCCACCGTGTGGCCTGTGGGAGAAATTTGGGCTGACAAACTTCTTCCATCCAGCCATTACTACTTCTTTTAATACTTTGTATTAAGCACGGAACGCCAATATCATCCAAGGGCAGTTTCACTGGGAAACTAGTAAATTTGGCTCTGTGGCAATATAAAAAGTGGGAGCTGAAGGGAAGGCTCAGCTGCAGCCCTTTAAAGTCCTTGGGCAGACTTAAAAAAGTTGCTCTCAGTGGTGAATTTAGGCCAATGGGGAACAGTTATTTTTTCACCAATCAGACCTGCACCCCAGGAGGCTTTCAAAGTTGGAGGGAGCTATCCCATTTTTAAGTTGTGGGGAAGGGAAAAGATGGAAGAACGGGGATGCAGGGTGGATCATTTGAAAGGAATGAGGGTGGGAAAGATACCTGGGGGAGGGGAAGATGGATGGGATCGGGAGTGAAGGAGAAGGTTGGTGACAGCCATTTTGGAAATCACATCTATGTAGTAAAGTGGGCTAGAATTTCATGTTGGGTAGTAGCTCAAAGTGGGTAATTGTGAATGGGTTGCATGCTACACCCTGCCCGTTTTGCAAATTTCTACCCCTGTATCGTGAAAGCCCAAATTAATTGTTGTTTGTTTATCTGTGCTATGCAAAAGCAACAATCCATCAATGGGTTGTATGGATGATAATCTCAATTCTTGCACACAACTGCAAGAAATGCTGTTTTTTTTCTTTTTCCAGTTTTCTTCCCACTTATCCTGACTGAGTTGGAACATAATTCTGGAGGATCCAGTCGTTCTTATGATATCTCACCTGAGACCTTGGGCATGAAGGTTTATTCAGGGATCATGGGCTCCTAGCAAGCGTCCTCACTCAACTGAAGTGAGGATCAGTGATAATGTAGTGGACATGGGAATGTCTATGGCTGTTGTTTATGTGGACTTCCAGAGGGCATTTGATAAAGTTCCTTATAAAAGACTGTTAGCTAAAGTCGAAGCTCTTGGAATTGAAGGAAAATTATTGACCTGATTACAAAATTGGCTGAGCAGCAGGAGTCAGAGAGTAGGGATAATGGGCAAGCACTCTAATTGGCAGGATGGGACTAGTGGTGTCCCACAAGGATCTCAATTATTCACCATATTTATTAATGACAGTACAAAGAGATATTAATACAGTAAGTAAATGGGCAAAACTGTGGCAACTGTGAGGTCATTCACTTTGCACCTGAAAAGGATAGAACAGGGTATTCATTAAAAGGTGAAAAGCTAGAAACTGTGGAGGTCCAAAGAGACTTGAGAGTCCAGGTATATAGATCTTTAAAATGTGGCAAACAGGTACAGAAAATAATCAAAACTGCTAATGGAATGCTAGCCTTTATATCTAGAGGACTAGAATACAAGAAGGAAGAAGCCATGCTTCAGCTATTGTTCTGAAAACCCCACATGCCAAATGGGAAATGTTAATTTCATCAATTGGAACTTTGCCTGAGACTTTTACTGGAAATTGTTCTTTTAAATTCTTTTAAAAAGAGTAATGTGACGGCCAAAAATGGCCACCCCAGTTTGCACATAAATCATCAACAGAGTAGACAGGAGACAAACATGACTGACTCCACCTAACCAGAACAATGGGGTGCTCTCTAATTCAATTATCCAAGATAGCCTTATCAATGTGGTCGTCATGAGCCATCGACACCCATTGACTTTGAAAGAGCCAACCCGCCCACCAAGAATGTCTGGACAGCATGAGGGGAGAGCCTTGAATCTAAGAGAAACTTCCAGAAGAACCTCATTAAAACACAAAGAGGTAGTCATGTCATGTGACTGCTTGTGCATCTCTGGGGGATTGAGTTGTGTCTCAGAAAGCAGACAGTAACTGAAAGCCATCAAGGGAACAGCTCTCTCTCTCTCGCTCCCTCTCTACAGTAAAAATCTAGAGAAGCCTCAGCGGCAGCTGGTAAAGCCAAATCGACCCACCAGCACAACTAACAGCAAGGATACAAGGGTCAAAACCCGTTCCTCTGCCTTCCAGAGACTGAGAAGCAAACCTACAACTGTGCATGTGGCCCAGTGAGGACTTCAGGACTACAATTTCAACCAAGGATTCTGGGCCTGAGATTCAGTATTTAAATTCCATTTATTTCAGATTCTACTCCAAACACCCAACATTGTTTTCCTTCTGTAATCTATTTGTGTGTATGTGTATCTCTCATGTGAATGTGGGCATGAATGCAGAGCATATTTTAGTAATATCAACCAGTTCAAAGTGTTAAGGATAATAAACTTACATCTTTCTTGTTTAAACTCAAGAAAACCTTTTTGATTGGTTCTTTTGTAATTATATTAGAGGAACAGGAGCAAGAGCTCACTTGAGGTGATAAGTTCAATCACTGTGTTATAAAAAAGGATAAATGCCATTGTGGTCAAATCAGAGAAGGGGTGAAAGGGGAGCCTGAGACCCCTTCTTCACTTGGTTGTAACACTATATAAAGCCCTGGTTAGACCACAGCTGGAGTACTGTGAGCAATTCTGGGCACACACCTTAGGAAGGATATATTAACCTTGGAGGGAGCACAGTGTAGATTTACTAGAATGGTATTGAACTCCAAGGTTAAAGCTACGAGGAGAGATTAAACAAATTATTTTATTTTATTTTATTTATTTTATTTATTTAGAGATACAGCACTGAAACAGGCCCTTCGGCCCACCGAGTCTGTGCCGACCAACAGCCACCCATTTATACTAACCGTACAGTAATCCCATATTCTCTACCACCTACCTACACTAGGGGCAATTTACAATGGGCAATTTACCTATCACCTGCAAGTCTTTGGCTGTGGGAGGAAACCGCAGCACCCGGCGAAAACCCACGCGGCCACAGGGAGAACTTGCAAACTCCGCACAGGCAGTACCCAGAATTGTACCTGTGTCCCTGGAGCTGTGAGGCTGCGGTGCTAACCACTGCGCCACTGTGCCGCCCTATATTAGTGTTGTACTCCCTGGAGTTTAGAAGATCAAAAGTTTTTGAGATATTAAGGGGTACATATAGGATAGATAGTCAGAAACTACTTCTGTTGGCTTCAAGTCTAGGACTAATTTTGGAGAAGCTGGGGTTGTTCTCCTTGGAGCAAAGGACGTTGAGGGGAGTAAAAACAGAAAGTGCTGGAAATACCCAGCAGGTCTGGCAGCATCTGTGGAGAGAAAAACAGAGTTAACGTTTCAGGTCTGTGACCTTTCATCAGAATTGACAAAGGTTAGAAATGTAATAGGTTTTAATCAAGTAAAGTGGGAGTGGGGGAAAAAGAGAACAAAAGGGAAGGTGTTGATAGGACAGAGAGCAGGAGAGATTAACTGACAAGGAGGTCATGGGGCAAAGGCAAAGGGAGTGTACGAATGATGTGGTGAAAGACAAAGTATTAGGACACAGAAAGTTAATGACAGAATAATGAACATCTCTGTCCAAAAGCACAAACATGAAAAACCAAGTGGTAAAAAAAAAGATAAAACAAAATAAAATAAAAATAAAAAAAGACTCAGTCATGCTCCGAACTTATTGAATTCAATGTTCGGTCCGGAAGGCTGTAGAGTGCCTAATCGAAAAATGAGATGCTGTTTCTCGAGCTTGCATTGTTGTTCATTGGAACACTGCAGCAGGCCAAGTACAGAAACGTGGGCATGAGAGCTGTGTGGTGAATTGAAATGTTAAGCACCCGGAAGCTCAGAGTCATGCTTGCGGTTCTGCAAAGTGGTCACCCAATTTGCGTTTGGACTCTCCAATGTAGAGGCGACCACATTGTGTGCAGTGAATACTGTATATTAAAGTGAAAGAAGTACAAGTAAATAGCTGTTTCACCTGAAAGGAGTGTTTGGGGCCTTGGATGCCGAGGACAGAGGAGGCAAAAGGGCAGGTATTACACCTCCTGCGATTGCATGGGAGGTGCCGTGGGAAGGGGGCGATGTGTCGGGGTAATGGAGGAGTGGACCAGGGTGTCGCAGAGGGAACAATCCCTTCAGAATGCTGACAGGGGAAGGGAAGGGGAAGATGTGTTTGGTGGTGGCATCACGCTGGAGGTGGTGGAAATGGTGGAGGATGATAATCCTTTGGTTGTGTAGGCTGATGGGGTGGAAAGTGAGGAGAAGAGGAACTCCTTCGCCGTTCTGGGAGGGAGGGGAAGGGGTGAGGGCAGAAGTGTGGGAAATCGGTCAGAGACAGTTGAGAGCCTTGTCAACCATAGTGTGGGGGAGGTCCTCAATTGAGCAAAAAGGAAGACATATCAGAAGCGCTGTTATGGAAGGCTGCATCATCAGAACAAATGCGTGGAGATGGAGAAACTGGGAGAATGGAATGGAGTCCTTACAGGAAGCAGGGTGTCACACTGCTGAGTATTTTCAGCACTTTCTGTTTTTATTTCAAATTTCCAGCCTCCACAGTATTGTGCTTTTATTTTAGAGGTTGAGGGGACATTTGATAGAGGTGTACAAGATTATTACAGGTTTAACTAAAGTAGACTAATAAATGGTGTTCCCATTTGTTGACAGTACAAGGACTAGGGGATCCAGATTGAAGGTTTTGGACAAGAGATGCAGGGAGGATGTGTGGAAGAACTTTATGCAAAGAGTGGTAATTAACTGCCTACGAGGGTGGTAGAAGTGAAGACAATGAATGATCAGCAGAAAATTGGATGGGCACTTTCGGAAAATAAACTGCAGAGCTACAGGGATAGAGTAGGGGAATGAGACTGATTGGATTGCTATACAGACAGCCGTGGAAATGGTGGAGGATGATGATCCTTTGGTTGTGTAGGCTGATGGGGTGGAAAGTGAGGAGAAGGGAAACTCTTTCGCCGTTCTGGGAGGGAGGGGAAGGGGTGAGGGCAGAATTGAGAGCCTTGTCAACCATAGTGGGAGGGAGGTCCTCAATTGAGCAAAAAGGAAGACATATCAGAAGCGCTGTTATGGAAGGCTGCATCATCAGAACAAATGCGTGGAGATGGATTTGATGGGTGAAATGGCCTCCTTCTGTACCATAATGACTCTATGACTAGGGGGCATATTCTAAAAATTAGAGACATATCTTTCAGGGCTGAAATTAGGAAACAGTTCTTCATGCAATGGTTGGTAGAATTTTGGAACTCTTCTGCAAATGGAAATTGATGCTAGATTAAATTTAAAACTGAATTTGATAGATTTTTGTTAACTACAAATATTAAGGGATGGGGGTAAAGGCAGGTATATGGAGTTAGGCCACAGATCAGCCACGACCTCATTGAATGGTGGAACAAGTTCAAGAGGCTGGTTCAAAGGTGAGATTCTATGGGCACGGTGTAGACATGTCCCCACAAAGAAAAAGGGTGGTACTACCAAATCTAGAGCCCCCTGGTTATCTGGAAGCATACAGGGTAAAATAAAGCAGAAAAATAAATCTTATGACAGTCACAAAAAACTTAATACTTTAGAAAGCCTAGAGGCATATAGAAAGTGCAGGGTTGAAGTAAAAAAGGAAATTAGGAAAGCAAAGAGAGGACATGAAAATATATTGGCAGGTAAAATCAAGGAAAACCCAAAGATGTTTTTTCAGTACATAAAGAGCAAGAAGACAACTAAGGAAAGGGTAGGGCCTATCAGAGATGTACAAGGGAACTTATGTGTGGATGCAGAAGATGTGGGCAGGGTTCTGAATGAGTTTTCTGTCTCTGTCTTCACAAAGGAGAGGGATGATGCAGGCATTGTAGTTAAAAAGGAGGAATGTGAAATATTAGATCTGATAAGCATAATGAGAGAGGAAGTACAAGAGGGTCTGACATCCTTGAAAGTGGATAAATCGTCAGGGTCGGATGGATTGCATCCCAGGCTGTTAAAGGAAGCCAAGGAGGAAATAGCAGATGCTCTGAGGATCATCTTCAAATCTTTACTAGGTACAGGCAAGGTACCAGAGGATTGGAGGTTTGCAAACGTTGTACCATTGTTTAAAAAGGGTGCGAGGGATAGACCAAATAATTATAAGCCGGTCAGTCTGGCCTTGGGCAAATTATTAGGATCAATTCTGAGAGATAGGATAAACTGTCACTTACAAAGGCACTGATTAATCAGGCATAGTCAGTATGGGTTTGTTAAGGGAAGGTCATGTCTTACTAACTTAATTGAATTTTTTGAGGAAGTAACAAGGAGGATGGATGACGGTAGTGCAGTGAATGTTGTCTCCATGGATTTTAGTAAGGCACTTGACAAGATCCCACATGGTAGACTGGTCAAAAAAGTAAAAGCCCATGGGATACAGGGGAATGTGGCGAGTTGGATCCAAAATTGGCTCAGTGACAGGAAACAAAGGGTTTTTGCAAATGGCAGGCGGTTTCCACTGGCACTCCACAGGGCTCAGTGCTGGGACCCTTGCTGTTTGTGGTATATATTAATGATTTGGACTAAAATATGGGATGCATGATTGGGAAATTTGCATAAAAATTGGCCGTGCAGTTGATAGTGAAGAGGATAGCTGTAGACTCCAGAATGATATCAATGGTTTGGTTGAGTGGGTGGAAAATGGAATTCAATCCAGAGAAGTGTGATAAGATACTGAGAGGGGTAGAGGAAGTGAGAGACCTTAGAGTGCATGTCCATTGGTCCCTGAAGGAGGCAGGACAGGTAGATAAAGTGGTGAAGAAGGCATATGGAATGCTTTCCTTTATTGGCTGAGGCATAGAATACAAAAGCAGGGATGTAATGCTGGAACTGTATAAAATGCTGGTTAGGCCACAGCTGGAGTATTGCGTACAGTTCTGGTCACCACATTACAGGAAGGACATAATTGCTCTGGAGAGAGTATAGAGGAGATTTACAAGAATGTTGCCAGGGCTAGAAAATTGCAGCTATGAGGAAAGATTGGATAGGTTGGGGAGGCTGAGGGGTGACTTAATTGAGGTGTAAAAAATTATGAGGGGCCTAGATAGAGTAGACAGGAAGAACCTGTTTCCTCTGGCGGAAAGGTCAATTATCAGGAGGCACAGATTTAAGGTGATTGGTAGAAGGATTAGAGGGGATGTGAGGAAAAACATTTTCACCCAGAGGGTATTGGATGCCTGGAATTCACTGCCTGGAACGGTGGTGGATGCAGAAACCCTCAACTCATTTAAAAGGTACCTCTACCTGCACCTGAAGTGCTCTAACCTGCAAGGCTATGGACCAGGTGTTGGAAGGTGGGATTAGAATGGGCAGCTAGTTTTTTCAGCTGGCGCAGATACAAAGGGCTGAATGACCTCTTGCTATGTCATAACTTTTCTATGGGTCTTTCTATGGTGCTATGACTAATTGGCCTAACTCGCTCCTATCTTCCTCTCAGGGAATCTAGCCAACACTCCTATCAAGTAAGGCTTCCTACTAGGAGTAGAGGGTCTCTTAATTGACTCTACTATACACAATAACTGGATAATGGGAAAGCTTATCCTTTTAGCAATCAAAATGAAAGATGGCAGTTGCAGTATGATGTACCTTAATCCATTACACATTAAGTAAATTTTTTGAAATTCATTCTCAGTATGTGGGCATTGCTGGCATTTATCGTCCATCCCTAGTTACCCTTGAGAATGTGGTAGTGAGCTTTCATAAAACTGAACAGCTTCCAATGTCACTTCAGGATCAAGTAACCATGTGGGACTAGAATCACTTGTACTTCAGACAGGTTAGGGTTGTCAGGTTTCCCTAAAGGACATTATTGAACCATTTGACAATCCGACAGCTTCATGGTCACTTTTACTGATAACATATTTTATTTCCAAATTTCTTTGTTTAAATGAATTCTAATTCTCAAACTGCTATGATGGGATTTGAACTTGCATTCTTCTGGATTATTAGTCCAGTCCTCTGAATCACTAGTCCAGTAGCATAACCATTACACAATCATACCTTAATTGTACAGTAATCTATTGATATTAATGACTGCAGAATATATACAGGCTCCAGAGAGAATAACAAAATATAAATGGTCCCCTTCAGCTGTCTAGGCCCTAAACTCTGGAGTTCCCTCCCTAAAGTCTTTGCCTCTCTACCTCCCTCTCCTCCTTTGAAGTCTACCTCTTTGACCAAGCTTCAGCTCACCGATCCAAATATCTCATGTGGCTCAGTGTTAAACTTTCTTTGCGAATGTTCCTGTGAAGCATCTTGGGACATTTTACTATGTTAAAGGTGCTATATAAATGTATTATTGTTGTTGTAAGCTCGATAAAGGCAACTTTTGGCAATTGAGGTATTTGTTTTCCCACATACCAGCCTTTAATTTAGTCCTCTGTAATATACTTGCCAGAGTGAGAAAAGCAAAAGAGAATATCCCTGGAGATGACATTTCTGCAGAAATCCAGTTGTTGGTTTGAGCTTAGAGCATGCAAAGCTTTTTCCAGTATGCCCTGTGAGTACTAGGGGTTAAAATGAAGTGAAGGAGGTGAACCATCTACTACAAATACATCAAAAACTATCTAACCTAAAGAACTATTATTTGTTTGAACCTATACATTAGGGTTTCTTTTCTAGCCATGTTACTGAGGGAGCCCTATTGTGTTGCTAATTGTCTTGCGAGTGCTCAAATGGAATCAACATAGATAGAATCAGCAATGTAAGAAGGTAAGTATCAGTCTTGGTAGCACTCTTGCCTTTAAGTCATTAGGTCCTGGATTCGAGCCAGACTTCAGATATTGGAACTTCAGTTCAGTGCAGCACTGAGGGAGTGCTGAATGTTGGAGATGATATCTTTCAGATGAGATGTGTTACTAAGGTTTAGGCTGCCTTCTTAGCTGGACTTAAAAGATCCCATGTCACCACTCAAAGAGGAGCAAAGTGTACCCCTGATGTCCTACATGGGCAAAATTATCCCTCAACCAACACCAACCTTAATCTCATTGCTGTTCATGAAAGCTTGCTATGTTCAAATTGTCAATTTCATTCCAGTTCCTACTAGGCTGCAGACCATGCTGTTTAGCAACATTTATGGATGTGGGTTATTGCAAAAATAACACATCAATACAATAGAGATTTGGAGCTGTTGCACAGCAAACTGTAAGTTTTACTTTGCATCTAACTGTGCTGTGTCTGATCTGGGATTGCTTGACATTGAAATTGGATGTCTGAACTGGAACTTTTTTTTTGTCTATGAAGTAACAACATTGAAGAATGCAAAATTTCCCTCCAAATGTACACAAACTGCAATATCAAGTACTGAAACTAGTACTGATTCATTACAGGTAGAACTACCCGAAACATTTCCTCCTTAAATGATGTAGTGTCAATAACAAAAAGGGGGCTTAAAAATGGTGAGGACTGGGCATTTAATATTTAAGGATACGAACTGTTCAGAAAAAGATAGGAAAGGAGAAAAGGTAGGTGGGGTAGCAGTACTCATTAGGGAAGATATTATAGTGTTGGAAAGAGAGGATGTTGTTGAGGGGGCAAAGAACTGAGTCCATTTGTCTAGAGCTGAAAAGCAAGAACAGTATGATCATGCTACTGGGGGTATTCTATGGGCCTCCAAATAGTGTGAAAGAAATAGATGAGAAAATCTGAAGGGAAATCACAGAACTGTGTATGAACTATAGAGCGGTGATATTGCGGGGCTTGAATTACCCAAGTATCGATTGGGACAATGTGAGAATAAAGTGTCATGCCAAGTTGCTTTGTTGGATGATAATTTTCTTTAATCCACTGACTGGAGATCTGAATTTATATTTTTTGAAGAAATTTTAAAAAAGAACAGATTAAAAAAAGTTGACTTTGCTGGCAGCTTATGATGACCACCTAATTTGCAACACTGTATCCTACCTTGCAAGGCCTGTGAGGAGGGAGACAAAATGTCTGCTCATTTCCTAGCAAGACACAAGACCCAGGAAGTTTAAGGGAACTACTTGTTCTTTTAGCAAGAAGAAGTACTGCTAACTTTTATGTTTGAATCACTGAGTGACTGTCATGTGACAAGCCCCCCCCCCAACCCCCCCACCACCCATCAGTGGTTTTAAGCTGGTGCTTTTTCTGCAGAGGAGAAGCAACTGGACTCTGATACATGCAGAACCCAAGTGGCGGTCCCTATCTCTATCTCTCCATTCCAGCTTGAAAGCTTCAAATCCTGCCTGTTGACTGACCACCTTCACATACTCCAGCTACAATCAGAACCACCGTTGGAGGAAATCATCCGCATCACCTTCTCCAAGAGACCCACTGAACTTTGAAGAGGACGTTGACACAATATCAGTAGAAGATGAGATTGCAGAGGTAATGGATGGGATTGAAAATTAATAGGCAGTATGTACTGGAAAGGCTATCTATGCTTAGAGTGGATTGGATGGCTGGCATCCCAGGTTGCTAAAGGAAGTGGGGCTCGAGATAGAGGAAGAGCTTTCCATAATCTTCCGAACTTGTCTAGATACGCGGGAGGTGACAGAGGATTGGAGAGTGGCAAGAATGACACCCTTGTTAAAGAAAGGGTGTAGGACATTCCTAATAACTACAGACTGATCAGTTTAACATCAGTGATGGGTAAAGTTTAAGGAACAATGGGTGGAAATTTGAGTTGGCAGCAGAGGTCTTGACCTCGGGGGAAACCAAAGCCCAGATCAGCTCTTGTACAAAAGGCCCGTCGAAGTTAGTGCCAATCAGGCACTTAACTGGATGGCAGCAGGCCTTCCGTATGATTTAGGACCCCGCCTCCGGAAGTCCTGGCCTTGCAGAGCTGCTGGCCAATCAGAGACCGGCAACTGCAGCACCACCACAGAGGCGGTGGCTGCTGCTGTAACTGCAGTGACCAGACACCGAGGAGCTGCGCTGGAACCAGGCTCAAGGTAGGTCATGGCGGGAGGGTTCTCACAGGGAGGGAGTCATGGGGGAATGGGGGGAGGGGGGTTCGGTAGCAACGGCCCCCCCTTGGTTGGAGCACCACCTTCCAATGCCGATCGGAGCACCACCTTCCAAGAGACTTGTGTGTGAAGTGTCATATGGCCCTTCAATGTAAACCTCATGTGCTACATACTATTACTTGCATTAACAGGATTATGCAGATATTTACTTTCTTCCATTGGTAGCTGTAAAATAAAACAGACCCCCCCCCCCCCCCCCCACATAGATTCCTGTAATAAAATTGATATGTTGTTGTCTTATGTTAATGTAACTGTCCCTTTAAACTTGGTCAGAAGTCTAACAGCCAACTAGAACCAGAAATTTTGTATCAGGCCTTGTCACGAGCTCGCAGGACAACAGTCTTGCTTGTACTGCATCTTTATTGAACTGCCTTCTGATGGATGCCTGCAATAACTATCTCATAGTAGAGGTCACATGACTACAACAAGCCAGGAGGCACATTAGTACAGAATTGCATTCCTCTCCCAAACATCCCCCTTTTCATACAAAAAAATACAAAAAAAGTTTGCATGCATTATCATTTACACTGTGAGTTTCCTAAGTTACCCACTATTCACACAATTGTTTTCATGCTTTGCAGTTTGTTATTCTCGTCAGTCTGTGCAGATGCATTGCACACATAGTCTTTGAATTGTGCCAATCTCTTAATGGTGCGCGTGTGCTTTGTAGTTGGCTTTTCATATGGGGATTTTCCTTCTCCAGGGAGTGTCGTTCCCGTCTCATTTGTTGCTGCTGTGGTAGCTGTTGATGTTCCATTTCCATTGTTGGAGTGCTGTGGACCTTTGGGACTGATGGTTGATCTGTGGTCTGGGCAGATGGTGAGTTCACGCGTTCCTGATCGGCCGCCTGCAATGAAGGAATAGCTTCTCCAGTTGTACGTATTTTTTTTCATTCTTTCATAGGATATGAGCGTCGCTGGCATTTGTTGCCCATCCCTAATTGCCCTTTACAACCAAGTGGCATGCTCGGCCATTTCAGAGGGTAGTTAAGATTCAACCACATTGCTGTGGGTCTGGAGACACATGTAGGCCAGATCAGGTAAAGACAGTAGATTGCCTTCCCCTAAAAGACATTAGTGAACCCGATGTGCCTGCGGTTGCAACAGTATACCTGGTCGTTCACTTCCACCACATACGATTGAAGTGACAACTGCTCTACACAGGTCTCAAGTTGCCACTTGGGCTGACTCTTGTTATGAGTGTTGAAGGTTTGTACCTTGAACGGCTCTCCAATGCTCAATTCTGGCAATGGTTTGGCAGTTTTGTTGAAATGAAATTTGGCTTTCTGCCATTTCACTTTGATTTTGCCACTCACGCCTGTTACTACTCTGTCTTCCATAGCTTTTTTGCTATTGGAAGGATGGTTTGGGTACGACGTAACATTAGTCTTTTTACTGAACTAGTTTCCATGTTTTCAGTAGGTGAGTTTCTCCACTCGAGGATTGCCTTGTACACACCTCTGCGGGATTTGCTCGATTTCTTTATGATTCCTCGGGGGATTTTCACTGCCACCTCAGTCTTTCTATTTGACTGGGGATAGTGTGGAGATGAAGTATGGTGTTGAATTTCCCAATCCTTTATGAAGTGGATGAATTCTTCACTTGTGAACTGAGGGCCATTTTCGTTCATTAAATGTCTGGAATGCTGTAATGACCAAAGTGTGCTTTCAAGTATTCTACAATCTCACTGATGGTCTTTGAAGTCAGCTGGTCTATCTTGCAATAGTCAGAATAGTAGTCTACGGAGACAAGATAAACAGTACCTGCGAGACTGAAGAAGTCTACTCCCAGTTTCATCCATCGTCTGTCTGGAATGTCATGTGTAATCAGCAGCTTTTTAGCTTGCTTAGCTTGATACTTGTTACACAAACTGCACTGGCTGATGTGCTCCTTGATTTCATTGTTCATATTTGGCCAGTAGAGCATTTCCCTTGCCTTCCTCAAACTCAACTCAATTCCTTGGTGGCTTGCATGGATGCGCTTAGAATCTCTCCTCTCAACTCTTTAGGGATAATGACCCTATTTTCTTTGTACACGATGCTATCTTCGGCTGTCAGTTCATCTCTGTATGCCCTATGTGCTCTTGGGAGTGTCCTTGCTGCTTTCAGGGCATCCTTTCGTTAGTTTTAATTTTCCAAAATTCCCTAAATTTGGGGAAGGTTCCGTTAAATTGGAAAATAGCGAATTTAACTTCTTTATGCAAAAAGGGAGGGAGACTGAAAGCAAGAAGCTACAGGCCAGTTAGCTTAACCTCTGTCTTAGGGAAAATTTTAGAAGCTATTATTAAAGACGTATAGCAGGGCATTTAGAAAAATTCAAGGTAATCAGGCAGAGTCAACATAGTTTTGTGAAAGGGAAATCATGTTTAACAAATTTATTGGAGTTCTTTGAGGGAGTTACGTGTGCTGTGGATAAAGGGGAACTAGTGGATGTATTGTACTTAGATTTCCAGAAGGCATTTGATAAGGTGCCACATCAAAGGTTATTGCAGAAAATAAAAGCTCATGGTGAAAGGGGTAACATATTGACATGGATAGAAGATTGGTTAGCTAACAGGAAACAGAGAGTAGGCATAAATGGGTCATTTTCTGGTTGGCAAGATGTAACGATTGGTGCGCCACAGGGATCTGTGCTGGAACCTTACAATTTACATAAAAGTCTTAGATGAAGAGACCGAAGGTATGGTTTCTAAATTTGCTGATAACAGAAAGATAGGTAGGAAAGTAACTTGTGAAGAGGACATTAGGGGGCTACAAAGGGATATAGATAGGTTAAGTGAGTGGGCAAAGACCTGGCAAATGGAGTATAATGTGGGAAAGTGTGAAATTGTCCACTTTGGCAGGAAGAATAAAAAAGCATATTATCTAAATGGTGAGAGATTGCAGAGCTCTGAGATGCAGAGGGATCTGGAAGTCCTAGTGCATGAATCGCAAAAGGTTAATATGTAGGTACAGCACGTAATTAGGAAAACTAATAGAATGTTATCATTTATCACGAGATGAATTGAATGCAAAAGAGGGGAGGTTATGCTTCAGCTATATAGGTGATTGGTGAGATCACATCTGGAGTACTGTGTACAGCACTGGTCTCCTTATTTAAGGAAAGATGTAAATGTTTTGGAGGTAGTACAGAGAAGGTTTACTGAACTAATATCTGGAATGGGCGAGTTGTCTTACAAGGAAAGATTGGACAGGCTAGGCTTGTATTTGCTGGAATTTAGAAGAGTAAGAGGCGACTTGATTGAAACATATAAGATATTGAGAGGTCTTGACAGGGTGGATGTGGAAAGGATGTTTCCCCTTGTGGGAGAATCTAGAACTAGGGGTCACAGTTTAAAAATAAGGGAGCACCCATTCAAGACAGAGATGAGGAGAAATTCTTTTTCAGAGGGTTGTGATTCTTTGGAATTCTCGTCCTCAAAAGGCAGAGTCTTTGAATATTTTAAAGGCAGAGGTAGATAGATTCTTGATAAGCAAGGGGGTGAAAGGTTATCGGGGGTAGGTGGAAATGTGGAGTAATCAGTTGTGCCATGAACTTATTGAATGGCGGAGCAGGCTTGAAGGGCCGAATGGCCTACTCCTGCTCCTAATTCGTATCTTTGTATGTTTCATCACTACTTCTTGCAACAGTTGGAGAGTTGAATCTTGTTCAATAGTTTGCTTGATTTGAGCAATGCACGTGTCTGTCAGATTCAATGTCTCAGCTGGATGGATGACTTCCAGAGCATGTAGAATCATAGAGTCATAGATCTGCAGCTTCACGTTGGATCTGAAAAATTTCACACTCTGTCATAGTATTCTCTACTTTCTTCATAGGAGTGCTGCTCTCGACATCATGTCAGCAATGTACATCTTTTTCCCTTGCTTGTATGTCACATTCAGATGACATCTCTGTAACCGGAATAACATCCTTTGCAGAAGCTTTGGAGCAGATAATAGCGGCTTGAAGAAAATGCTTTGAAGTGGCTTGTGGTCAGAGTCGACTGTCACTTTGGCTCTTCCAAGTAGGTATTGATGAAAATGTTCATAAACAAAGACAATGGGCAGGCACTCTTTCATATCTGAGTGTATGCTGTTCCATTCGGGTTAATGCCCTGGATGCAAATGTAACCAGTTGTTTTTGTTGCATTAGGGTTGGTCCAAGTCCTGTTTCACTGGCGTCACACTGCGGGGTGACTTCATTATTTATATCATAGTATTTCAGCATTGGCGTTGCCATCACTAGATGCTTGATGTTAGGGAACGTTGCTTCTTGTTCTGTGCCCCAATACCACTGCACGTCCTTGGCGGTGAGTTGGCGTAATGGTTCACACTCCAACGACAAATTGGGCAAGAATTTTGCTAAATAGTCGACAAAATCAACAAATCATTGCATTGCTTTTACTTCGCTGCTACTGCTCTCACCTTTTCGGGATCTGGGCGAAGACCTTTTGCTGTCAGTACATGACCTATGTATTTGACTTCAGGCATCTTTAATTGCAATTTTTTCTTGTTCAGCTTCAGGTTCAACTGGCGATCTCTGTCCAGCTGTCACACTAGATTTTGATCGTTGTCAGCAATGGCTTCTCCCATTATGTCTCCGCATCCATAAACTAGAAGATCATCCACTAGAGCTTCCGCTCCGGGAAGATCACTCATGCTGTCTGCGTTGATACTCCTCTGGACCCGTGGAAATGCCAAACGGCATGCGCAACCATCTGTATCTCCAGAACTGTGTCCAGAATGTGGTTAGAAAGTTGCTGCTTTCATCCAGCTTCACTTGCCACTAACTATCCTTCACATCTCGGGTAGTGAAGACTTTTGCCTTTGCAAGTTGTGGCAATATTCCTTCGATGGATGGCATGGGGTAGTGAGATTGCTTCAGAGCTTTATTTAGATCCTTTGGGTTGATGCATACTCTCAGCTTTCCAGGCTGTTTCACGGCTACCATGCTGCTAATCCATTCTGTAGGGGTTGTCACGTTCTTGATTACTCCCTTCTTTTCCAGCTCTTCTATCTTGTCTTTCAGGCTGGCCTTGAGGGCAGCTGGAACTTTCCTTGGCAGATGCTGAATTGGCCTTACCCTCCCATCTACTTCGAGATGCTATTCTCCAGGAAGACATCCTAAACCTGTACATACATTGTTGTACCCCTCTAGATCTGTTCCGCGGTCAATGGTTTAGTGTGCTGCGACAGGTTGCAAATCTGTTTTTGCACGTTGAGGGTTACCAGTCCAAGCTTTAGACTGCTCCAGCTGAGATGAGTGGCTTTTGCTTGCCATCTAAGATCTGGAACTCCAGATCTTCATTCTTGTCATTGCATTGGGCTCTCAGAGTAATTTTTCCTCTCAATACTAGTCTGGTGCCATCATATAGCCTCAACCTTACTTTCAAGGGCTTCATTTTTGGATCACCATGTTGAGCCAGTTCACAAGGTCTGTGAAAGTCATGATGTTGCATGATGCACTGGTGCCTATCTGACACTTTATGTTGACTTGATATTCTCCTTCTGCAGTCATCATTCCAACAGACACAAACCATTTATCACCTATGGACCTGACTGAACCAACCTGTTGTATGGTGTATAGTGATTCATCAGAATCTTTGGCTGATATCTCTCTAGTGGCCATCTGTAGCTGCTTGTCCTGCTTCCTTCTAACCAAGCACATGTGTGCAAAATGATTTGGCTTTGTGTAGTGAGAACACTGCTTTCCCCATGCTGGACATGCCCTCTTTTCCTTTGTGCAATGTCCTCTGCAGTATTTGGATCCTGCCCTTTGTCTGTGATCTTTCTGCCCTTTCAACCTGGAATGTCTATCAGCATAATGCAAGACCTGGTCTGTTCTGCCATGAATATGTTCTAGTTGCTGATTTACAACCTCAGCGCTTCTGCATATGTCGATCGCTTTCTTGAGAGTAAGTTTCTCCTCTCTCAGTAGACGTGCTGTCACTGCTGGATCTCTTATGCCTAATACAATCCTGTCTTTAATTAGATCATCTTTTAGTTGTACAAATTCACATGATTCTACAAGCTATGTTAATGCAGTCACATATTGATCAATGGACTCTTTTTCATGTTGGACCCTAATATTGAACACATACCATTCATAGGTTATGTTCACTTGGGGTTCAAAGCGTGCCTTCAAGGTTTTCAAAATTTCTGCTGTCTGTTTTTATAAAGATTTAGGGTGGAATACACTTTGTAATAGTCTCTCCCCAACAGTGATAAAAGTGTAGCTACTCATAGTTGCTCTGGTTTGCTAATTAAATCTGTTGCAATTTCTCAATTTTGCCATTGCGAATGGAAAAACTGCCAGTTCTGCTTCATTTCGATCAGTACCAGGCAAGGAAGATTAGTAGCCATTGTGTCTTACTCAGTGCATTCATTGTTACATTTCTGTGGCTTCCTGTGGCTTTTAGCAGCTTTGAACATTACTGTGTTCCGCTTTTAGTAGCTGTGCTTCTATACAGCTCTTCAACACTCAGTCTCAGCTCCCCTTTGACACCATGTTATGAGCTCACAGGACAACAGTCTTGCTTGTTCTCTGTTTTTATTGAACTGCCTTCTGATGGATGCCTGTAGTGAGTGCTTCATGGTAGAGGTCACATGACTATGACAAGCCAGGAGCCACTTAGTACAGTATTGCATTTCTCTCCCAAACAGGCCTATACAACTTATACAATGTTGCAATGTTGACAATTTCTGCCTGAAATTGACATGTCAGCCAACCAAAATCAAGGATGTTCTGGAAACTCTTTGCTGGCATGTGAAAAAAAAAATTCTGACTGAATCAAGGAGAAAGTTGGAACATGCCACAAGAATGATCTTGAATTCTTAGAAAAGCAGAGCGGCAATTTAAAGCTCCTTGAAGTGTTTGCTTCATCTTGTTTAACTTTAAATGAGGTCTCATGTGACACTTTTGAAGAGATTGTATGGAGGCATAAGATAGTCCAGTACAAATATCAAACATAGTTTGATGCTATTGGCAGCATCTGTGGAGAGAGAAGCAGAGTTAATGTTTCAGGTCAGTGACCCTTCATCAGAACATCAGAGTTCTGATGAAGGGTCACAGACCTGAAACGTTAACCGTGCTTCTCTCTCTAGAGATGCTGCCAGACTTGCTGAGTATTTCCAGCGTTTCTTGTTTTTATTTCAGATATTCTAGCATCTTCAGTCTTTTGCTTTTATTATGTAGTTTGCTGCTTGTTTGCCCAGGCATGATACTGAAAGGTTACTTGGATCTCAAAGCAATAGGGACTCAAGGATAGAGTCAGGACTCAAGCATATGAGAGATTTAACATACGAGTCAAACTCATATTGAGGATATGTTGCTTTGAAAGGGGCAGAAACATAGCAATCCCTCAGTTGGCACAGGGTGACGTACTTGCTTGTATTTGTGCTCTTATTTCAAGACATTAAAGTTCTTATACACCTCCTCCTAAGTTCTGAAAGTATTTAACTCCAAGTTGACCTGGTCAGTAATGTGCTAAAAGAATCTTTCTTTATTCTTGGTATGTGGGCATTACTGGCGAGTCCCATCCCTAATTCCCCTGAGAATGTGGTAGTATAAGTGACCTGCTAGGCCACTTCAGACCATAGTTAACAGACACCAGGTTGGGACTGAAGTCACATACAGGGCAGAGAAGCTAACTGTAGGTTTCCTTCCCTAAAAGTGTCTTTGTGACAATCCAACAGCTATGTCGCTGCTTTTTACTGATACCAGCCTTTTATTTCCAATTTTTTTAAAACTGTATTCAAACTACCATGGTGGGATTCAAACTAACAATTATTAATTCCAATGAAAAGTCACTGACCTGAAACGTTAACTCTGTTTCTCTCTCCACAGATGCTGCCAGACCATTTGAGTATTTCCAGCACTTTTTGTTTATATTAACAATTATTAGTTCAGGCCTCTAGATTACTAATCAAGAACCATAACTACAACACAACAGTACCAAAACTTAATTTACAAATTCCTTGCCCAATTCTCACAGATCTGTGTATTCTGCAGCTGGTTTCATGAATTCTTTGCATCTTAAAAAGCTTAACTGGAGATAGAGAAGTGAGAACGAGCATTATTACAGGTGCGTCCTGAATCATTGACTGACATTGTGAACTGATTCAGTTTTCACAAAATAAACAGACTTAAAACAGTGGCCTACTGTCGACTCAAATTCCATTTGTTATTTTCTATGAAGAATTTTCCTTTAATCTGGAAAACAGCAAAATATGGCTTGAAGTGCTAATCAGTGTAAGTGATATCAATGTTCTCTTTATACTAGTAGCATTATGAAGTTATAAAACAGGTGCAAGATACGGTCTTTTTCCCCCAGCAAGTTGTGTGATGCAGTGCCGTCTCACCATTAATGAAGCTCAATTTCTGTGGCAGCTGCTGAGCACACCTGTATAAAATTTATTATGCTTTCCACAAGAGCCATGATTCACGTTGGTTGTAAGCAAGGAAAGACAGACACTTAAAAACACAGCACATTCCAACATGGGCACCTGTTAGCACTCAACAACAAGCCAATTGTTGAACATACAATGGTTTAAAAGGCACGTCCATTTTGTTCGACCTAAACTCATTTTATATCAGCTCCATGTCTTTAAATGTCATTGGGTTTGTGGTGCTCACTAAGCAAAGGAATAGCTGAGATGTAGAACAAGGATAGTTTCCCATCACCTTGACCTTACACACTTTGACCTCATGACCTGTAGATAATGGGAAGATGCCTAAAGAATAGGTTCAGTATTTCTTTTCTCACTTACCATAATGTGCAGACCAGAGGAGCAGTGGTACCCATCCTGGCTCCACAGCAGTACTGCAGACCTCTGTTTGTTCATGGTCACCAGCACTTACCGCCTCCCCACCCCTCCACCACACCGCTCCCATTCACCCTTCGCTCCCTCCAGAACTTTTGGGTGGCACAGTGGTGCAGTGGTTAGCACTGCAGCCTCACAGCTCCAGCAACCTGGGTTCAATTCTGGGTACTGCCTGTGCGGAGTTTGCAAGTTCTCCCTGTGACCGCGTAGGTTTTCGCCGGGTGCTCCGGTTTCCTCCCACAGCCAAAGACTTGCAGGTTGATAGGTAAATTGGCCATTATAAATTGCCCCTAGTAAAGGTAGGTGGTAGGGGAATATCGGGAAGGTGGGGATGTGGTAGTAATATGGGATTAATGTCGGATTAGTATAAATGGGTGGTTGATGGTCGGCACAGACTTGGTGGGCAGAAGGGCCTGTTTCAGTGCTGTATCTCTAAATAAATAAAAACTGCATACAGGCTGGCCAGCTGATTCTGGGAGTGCCCCAACAGGCTTAACGCCAGTATAATAGAAACATCGGAACATGAGAAGGTAATTCAGCCCCACATGCCTTTTCTGACTTTGTTAGATTGCATCTGATCTGCACCTTGACTCTATTTACACACCTTGATTCCCTATTCCTTTATACCCTTACATAACAAAAATCTATAAACCTAAGTTTCAAAATTTTCAATTGGCCCTGAGGATCAACAACGTTTTGGGGAAAGAAAGTTCCAGGCTTCCACGACCTTTTCTGTGCAGAAATACTTTAATGTTAATTTTTAATTTTAAGGTTATACTCACTTAGTACCTAGGCCCAACTATCTTCAGCTGCTACATCAATGATCTTCCTTCAATCATAAGGTCAGAAGTGGGGATGTTCGCTGATGATTGCACAATGTTCAGCACAATTCGCGACTCCTCAGATACTGAAGCAGTCCATGTAGAAATGCAGCAAGACCTGGATAATATCCAGGCTTGGGCTAATAAGTGGCAAGTAACATTTGCGCCACACAAGTGCTAGGTAATGACCACCTCCAACAAGAGAGAATCTAACCATCTCCCATTGACATTCAATGGCATTACCATAGCTGAATCCCCCACTATCAACATCCTGGGGGTTACCACTGACCAGAAACTGAATTGGAGTAGCCATATAAATACCGTGGCTACAAGAGCAGATCAGAGGCTAGGAATCCTGTGGTGAGTAACTCACCTCCTGACTCCCCAAAGCCTGTCCACCATCTACAAGGCACAAGTCAGGAGTATGATGGAATACTCTCCACTTGCCTGGATGGGTGCAGCTCCAACAACACTCAAGAAGCTCGACACCATCCAGGACAAAGCAACCTGCTTGATTGGCAACACATCCATGAACATTCACTCCCTCCACCACCGATGCACAGTGACAGCA